>NW_016808366.1:1213927-1273960 GCF_001698545.2 Rhinopithecus bieti
CAAAGTGCTGGGATTACAGGCTTGAGCCACCGCGCCCGGCCATATTTTTATTATTTTTTTTGAGACAGGTTCTCACTCTGTTCCCCAGGCTGGAGTGCAGTGGCACAATCATGGCTCACTGTAGCCTTGACCTCCTGGGCTCAAATGATCCTCCCAGCTCAGTCTCCCGAGTAGCTGGAACTATAGACATGTACTACAATGCTCAGCTAATTGAAAATTTTTTTGTAGAGATGGAAGTCTCACTATGTTGCCCAAGCTGGTCTTGAACTCCTGGACTTAAATAGTCCTCCTGCTTGGTCTTCCAAAGTGCTGAGATTTACTTTTATAATTATTAAAAATAAGTATGTATCTTGAAAGATTAGATACATTTTTTCTTTTACTTTTCATAGTGTCCAAATTTTCTAGAGTGAATGTTAATGCTTTTATAATGAGAACAAATAGCTTTATTTAAATGTAAAAATTAATTTATTGCCCAGACCAGTGGTCTCAAAACTATTTTCATCTCACGTTGGTATTACAAAAAGTGTTCAAGCATGTGCTCCCTGGTATGTATATGTAATATAAATAACATCTGTTGATTTGTTTTTATTATATCCACATATAGTATTACTGTACCAATATATATTATAAGCATATGAAAATCGATCTTTTAAAAGAATAAGAGAAAGATAAATATAAATGAAATCTTACTATTCACATACTCTAGTGGATCTTGTACATCTCCCTGGGTGACATGTCTCTCCACCCCAACTTTGTTTCCTGTGTGTGTGTGAGAGACGGGGTCTCACTCTGTCATCCAGGCTGGCATGCTGTGGCTCAATCTCAACTCACTGCAACCTCCACCTCCCGGGCTCAAGTGATCCTCCCACCTCAGCCTTCCCACTAGCTGGGACAACAGGCAGGCGCCACCATGCCTAGCTAATTTTTTTGTATTTTTTGGTAGAGGCAGGGTTTTGCCATGTTGCCCAGGCTGGTCTCAAACTCCTGAGCTCAAAGGATCCACCCACCTTGGCCTCCCAAAGTGCTGGAATTGCATGAGCCACCGTGCCTGGCCTCCACCCTCACTTCGGGACCACCAAGCTAGATTCCTGCAAGAGTCTTATCACGGGTTCCTCCCTTTAGTCTCTTCCCTGCCGGATTCTTTCTGCACACTGTGTTCTTATTAAAACCCTAATCTAGTTGTGTTAAACTCCTGCTTGAAACCTCTCAATGGTATCTCACTGCCTATAGGATAAAGTCCAAACTCAGTGCTACCGCAATGACCCACCGCAATCTGACCCCCTGCTCAAGCCCCCGCAGCATCTCCTGCCACCTCCAACTCACTCCAGCAACCCAGGCAGGTTGCCTGCTATATGCTGCACATACCTTGCCTTTGCCAATGCTGGCCCTTTTGCCTGAAATGCTGACCCCAGTCCTGCCTTCATCCTTTGTGTGATAAATTCCTGCTCATTCTGTAAGATTCATCTTCTGCAGCAAACCTCCTCAGACTAACCCGTTTGGGATAAGTACCCCCTTTCTGCACACTCATAATATTCTCTACGCAGCTCTGTCATTGACCATGTTGTGTTGACATATAGTTACCTGTTTGCACAGCTCTTTCCCTTCCACCTGATCAAGTGCTTCAGGAAGGCAGGGCTGTGCTGTATCCGCCTTTGGTCTCTAGCACCTGTACGGTGCCCAGAATGCAGAAGGTACTTAATAAATGTTGACTAAATGTGAATGGGCCATACTCATTGCAGAAAATTGAAAAACACTGAACAGCGAAAAAGACAAAACCCAAAACATTTGCAATCCTCCAGCAATCCCAGTTCACATCTTCTGTGTTTCCTTTTAATGTTTTTTTCACTTCATGGATATGTGCCAAATACGCATTTATCATCGTGCTCCATTTTCATAATGGAGCTCATACTTCTTACACAATTTTGCATCCTCTCTCTTTTCTTTACTTGCGGTAATATTGTGATCAGACACGGTTTTGGCAGCAGGTGTAGGAAACGAGTGATTCCAATGATAGAGAAAGGGGGTATGAAGGCAGACAGAGCTGCAGGTGATTCCAGCCCTGGCCAGTAAGCACACAAAAGGCTCTGACGTGAGATCTTCAAGACCTTGAGCAATGTGAGGTCTTCATCACCTTCTCTAGGCTTCCAACTCCAATCAGCAGAACGAGAAAATTAGAGTAGATCAGTAGTTTTTAAAGTATGGAACATATTCCACAGGAGGGTTACAGGATGATTTTAGGTGGCTCACAGATTGACATTTTTAGTTTTAACAGTTATGTATTAATTTGTGTGAATTAGAAAAAGCAACATGACTAGCTTACTAACCATGTGATCTGACAGATCTTGTTGCTTAAGACAAAGTTAAAGTAAATATTTAAGTAAAAGAAACTGAACAGATTGAAGGAAAATCATTAGTATTTTTTTTTTTTTTTAGACAGAGTCTTGCTTTGTTGCCCAGGCTGGAGTGCAGTGGCATGATCTCGGCTCACTGCAACCTCCGCCTCCTGGGTTCAAGTGATTCTCCTGCCTCAGTCTCCCAAGTAGCTGGGATTACAGGCGCTGCCACTACACCTGGCTAATTTTAGTAGAGACGAGGTTTCACCATGTTGGCCAGGTTGGTCTCGAACTCCCAACTTGAGGTGATCTGCCCGCCTCAGCCTCACCTGGGATTACAGGTGTGAGCCACCGCACCCAGCCTGGAAAATCATTAGTAAATTTAAAGAGCAGATGATATGTAAATAAGGCCAACACTGGGGCAGTCTTGTGAGAAAAACAAGCTGAGAAATACTGGTGGTTCCTTCTGGTTCAAGGATGCCACACTTCTCTGATTCCTGGGTACTACCAATATAGGAAATAGCCATTTAGACTTGCCACTCAAAAAAGGGTTTAAGCAGCCTTAGCTCATTGCATAATGCCTGGCATGTGATGGGGATTGGTTAATATCTGTTGAATGGAAATTCAGAAAAGGTTTACATAGACTTGTGGGTGGTGGTGGGGGGGGGCAGATGGAACATTCAGCATCCGCCCTGCTCAGTCAGCATTTGCGGCCCTCATCTAGAATGCTGACTTACAGAATTCTGTCTTATTCATTAATTGTTGAACTCATGCCTTTCTAGACTGCTAAAACAGGCAGAAAACATATCCATTATCTAGCTCAGATCCCTCATGTTTTAACCAAAGACTCTGAGGTCCTGAAGATCATAGAGCCAGTGGCAGAGGTACCTGTCCTGTGAATAGTGCAGGCTGGATATCCTGAAAATCACCCCTACAGAGCACAGCGGGGCCCATGCGGGGTAGAATGCATGGCTGCGTACACAAGAAAGTCAGGAAATCTCCCAAGGCCAAAGTGAAGAGAATCACCCAAAACAGACTGATAGTATGAACTAATAATGCTGGGGATTGCCCAGGAGGGCTTAAGGGCGTCATGGGCTGATTTTTTTTTTTCTTTTTTTTTTTGAGGCAGAGTCTCACTCTATCACCCGAGCTGGAGTGCAATGGCGTGATCTCAGCTCACTGCAATGTCTGCCCACTGGGTTCAAGTGATTCTTGTGGCTCAGCCTCCTGAGTAGCTGGGATTACAGGTGTGTGCCACCACACCTGGCTAATTTTTATATTTTTAGTAGAGACAGGGGTCTCTACTAAATGTCAAGTAGAGACAAGCTGAATACTTCACTAACAAGTCAGAACATTCTTCCAGCCAGATTATATTGACAAAGATAAAGTCAACTTTGATCTGTAGAGATTGGCTTAAGAAAAAACCCAGAGGTCAGCATGGCTACAAGCTAGTCCTGTAGCATCAGCAATATGGCTGTAGAGACATCTTGGCCAGGCTGGTCTCGAACTCCTGATCTGAAGTGATCTGCCCGCCTGGCCTCCCAAAGTGCTGGGATTACAGGCGTGAGCCACTGCACCCGGCCATGGGTTGATTTTTTTAAGCCTGAAAGGACAGATGCAGCTTTCAGTTCAAGTGAGACAGGGGATTGGAACTGAGACCCCTGTGTGAAGCCGACGCTACCCTGTTCAGTGAAAAAGTAGACTAGAAATCAATGTGAACATCAACATCAGGAAGTGACATGGAGTCTTGTCTGTCTTAGCTTAGAATCTAGGTTTTTACAAAAATTATCCCTTAAGAATTAGTCATCACATGCTAGCCCCCTCCTAGGTTTTGGTGAATTCCTTAGCCTCACCCCAATTTCTATGGTTGTGAAATGGGGTGATTGTGAAAATTAAATGAGTTCACAAATGTAAAGTGCTTGACACATGGTAAGTCCTAAGTCAGAGTGAGATGTTGTTGTTATTTATTGTGTAAGAAATTGGGAGTTAATGGAACTTTTCAACTGAGGACTACCCAGTAGTGTGCTCGGTGGATGTTTAACAACCAGCTCTCCAAGATGCAGGAAGAGGACCCTAGCTTGCAGTGTTTGCTGATTTCTGTGGTGTAAATACTCCCACCATGGCCAGTTTCAAACTACCAACCTGCTGCCACAAGCATGGAGTTGAGAAGAGGTGCACATGCCCAGCTTTCATGAGCAGGGGGAAGCTGGCTTTGCCATATTGCTGACGCTACAGGACTAGCTTGTAGCCATGCTGACCTCTGGGTTTTTTCTTAAGCCAACCTCTACGGATCAAAGTTGACTTTATCTTTGTCAATATAATCTGGCTGGAAGAATGTTCTGACTTGTTAGTGAAGTATTCAGCTTGTCTGCTCAGGTAAGAGAGTACAGGTGAGTTAATTGAAGTTTAACACCCCCTTGCCTTGATGTGGGCTCAGGAGGCTCCAGTCCTTCTTCCACCTTCCTCAGCCTCACTTGCTATGAGGGAAGGGGGCAGGGTGGAGCCAGAGCACCATGGCCAGTCCACGGCAGCCACCAATCTATTTCCTGTCTCTACAGACCTGCCTATTCTGGACATCTTACATAAACAGAATCATGCAATATGTATATATCACACTTTATCCATTTATCAATATAAAATGATTAATGAGCTATTTTACATTCTTTTGTTATTCTAAGTCTGTGAAATCTGGTGTGTATTTTATACTCACAGCACATCTCTATTTCAGACTGGCTGGATTTCAGGTACTCAGTAGCTACATGTGGCCCATTGCTACTACATGAGACAGCACAGGCCTAAGGGAAGAAAACTGTGGAAAGGGAAAGGGTGCAGAGGGAGAGTCTGGGAGGGTCAGAGAAGCAGGATGAAGCGCCACATGCTTAGGGAGGGGAGAGTGGCAGGAGGCAAGGCTGGAGGGGCGGGACTGGCATGAGAACCTCGGCTTTTGTGCCTGCCCTTTAGTGATGAAGATATGTGCCAGAAGTTCCTCCAGGAGAACAGCTGGAATATCTTTCGGAAGGACCTGTTGCAGCTGCTTGTGGAGCCTCACCATAGTCCACCATTCCCTCCAATCCAGCCGAAGAAGAAAGATATCTACAACCCTAAGTCTGTGGTCCTGGATTTGTGCAGCATCAACAAGACGACTAAACCTCGTTATCCCATTTTTATGGCGCCCCAGAAATACCTCCCCCCATTGAGGATTGTCCAAGCCATCAAAGCACCTCGGTACAAAATCCAAGAACTCTTGCCTCAGTATAAGAGTGCAGGGGTCCTTATTTAGGACAAATAAAGGATGGTGGATTGGCTGCCGTGCTTTCTGAATGACCACCATGGGAGTTGTGGGACTTAGAGGAGGGGGCCCTGGAGGGCTGAGCTGTGGGTCCAGAGAGGTGTTTGGGGGACAGCAATGGGGGCACAGTCTCCCTTGACGCTCGAGGGCTGGGCTGAGTGAATGGATGGTCAGAGGCTGTGTGTGGATGGGTTAATCACTGTGCATGGTCTCAGGATAGGATGGTCTTATCTCATGAGCTGGATGTGGGGAAGGCTCAAATCAAAGTGGTCGAGACTAGGGTTGCGAATGCCTTCCAAGGTCAGACAGGTCATCTAAAGGAGCGCAGCAGCAGGGCTGGGAAGGCAACAGGGAATGGTGGAGATGCTGGGGCCCGCTGTATGAATTCCCCATCCAGATGGCGCAGCTGTCCCTTAGCCCAGTCAGTTGCTGTCCTGCCAGAAAATAATTCAGGCCTCATATTGTCAGTCTGTAGATTCTTCAAGAGAATCAAGAAATTCAATATTTTAGATGATTCCTACCAGTTTTTAAACACAAGCAACTAATTCAGATTGTTTTCAAATAGTGTCAAACAAAACACATACGGGCCCACAGGTGGTGGGCTGGGTCCCTGTCAGAGACAGAAGCGAGGCCACGACTCGATGGGAGGAGGGTACAGGAGCCAGAGAGACGCTGATGGGACAGCATGACAGTGAGCAGCTGTGATAGAGGAGGTGGAGACAAGGAGGCTGCAGAGTCGGAACTAAAGAGGGCTCCTCACTCTCTCTGCTGGGTCCTTAATCTGGAGCTACCCATCACTGATCTGGGCCTAGAACTCAGGGTTCCTGTCTCCAGCAGCCTCAGCACCACAGACCAAGCTCCAGATACCTGTTTCCCTTCGAGAGCCCCATAGGTTAGCTTGAGAGCACTGAGGAGCCTGACGGAGGCCATGGCGGCACAGGAGCCTGCCCACTTCCAAGTCACCCGCCCTGTCCCTGGCAAGGCATAGACTCTGAGGAATGCCTGGGTGTCAAGCTGGGCACCAGGAGCTCTGGCAGTCCCAGGTGTGCTTCTGTCTCACTGGACCCTCTTGAGCACTTTGATTCCGTTATCTATACCTCCGTTTCCCCAGTGGTGAAATGAGTAAGTTGGATAAGATCAATGGCTTTCATGAATGGGGGTGAGTCTAGTTTGAAAAGCATATTCAACATTACAGTTTTGTTTGTTTAATTTATTTTTTATTTTTGAGACAGGATCTTGCTCTGTTGCCCAGGCCGGAGTACGGTGGCACGATCATAGCACACTGCAGCCTCGAACTCTTGGGCTCAAGCAATCCTCCTGCCTTAGCCTCCAAAGTAGCTGGGTGTACAGGTGTGCACCACCACATAGGGCTAATTAAAAATTTTTTTTGTAGGTACAGGGTCTTACTGTATTGCTCAGGCTGGTCTCAAACTCCCGACCTAAAGGAATCCTCTCACCTTGGCCTCCCAAAGTGCTGAGATTATGGGTATGAGCCTGATACGGTTTGGCTGTGTCCCCACCCAAAGTCTTATCTTGAATTGTAATAATCCCCATGTGTGAAGGGCAGGACCAGGTGGAGATAATTGAATCATGGGGGCAGTTTCCCCTATACTGTTCTCATGATAGTGAATGAGTTCTCGTGAGATCTGATGGTTTTGTAAGGGGCTTTCCCCTTCACGCACTCTCATTCTCTCTCCTGCTGCCATGTGAAGAAGGATGTGTTTGCTTCCCCTTCTGCCGTGATTCTAAGTTTCCTGAGGCCTCCCCAGCCATGCGAAACTGTGAGTCAATTAAACCTCTTTTCTTTATAAACTACCCAGTCTCAGGTATGTCTTTATTAGCAATGTGAGGACAAGCTCATACAGAGCCACTACACTGGAACTCTGTTGAGTTTAAAAGAAAACTGTTTTCATGTTGCATACCAGAAAAGAAGAAGCATGAAATTTTCTCTCTGAAGGGGTGTGGACATAAAGGGTAAAGAAGCAGTGGACTTACAGATCTTCACTTCGCTGATAGCTCCAGAGGCAAGGAGTCAGGGATGTCTGCAGCAGTCCTGGAAAGGTCAACTGTGACCTACAAGAACAAGGGGTCGCTGTTCTGGGACAAAGTAAGTAGGGGTGTCTGATCATATTTAGGTATCTTTTTGCATTTAGGGCTGTGGCTCCAAGATGATTGGTGTGGGCTTCTTATTCATCCATTTGAAATTTATTTATTTATTTATTTTTGGAGAGACTCTTGCTTTGTCGCCCGGGCTGCAGTGCAGTGATGCAATCTCAGCTCACTGCAACCTTCCGGATTCAAGCGATTCTCGTGTCTCAGCCTCCCGAGTAGGTAGGACTACAGGTGTGTGACACCATGCCTGGCTACACACCTGGCTAATTTTTTGTATTTTTAGTAGATATGGAGTTTTGTTGTGTTGCCCAGGCTGGTCTCAAACTCCTGACCTCAGGCAATCCACCTGTCTTGGTACTTCCAAAGTGCTAGGATTACAGGCATGAGCCACCATGCCCGGCCTTGAAATTTATTTATTGAGCACTGCAGAGAATCAAAGGGAGGATAAGATGCATTTTCTGTTGCCTTTTATTTTTTAGGCTAGGGGTCACCAAACTCCTTTTAAATTTTATGTTTTTAAATTTATTTTTGAGACAGGGTCACTCTCTGTCACCCAGGCTAGAGTGCAATGGCATGATCATAGCTCACTACAGCCTCAAACTCCTGGGCTCAAGCGATCATCCTGCTTCAGCCTCTCAAGTAGCTGGGATTACAGGTACGCACTACCATGCCTGACTAATTTTTTTTTCTTTTTTTTTTTTTGTAGAGACAGTCTCGCTGTGCTGTCCAGATTGGTATCAAACTCCTGGCCTCAAGTGATCCTCCTGCCTCAGCCTCCCAAAATGCCAGGATTACAGGTGTGAACCACTATGCCCAGCCCAAACACTTTATGTAAGGGGTCACATGTTGAGCACTTATTACGTGGCAGTCACCTTGCTGAGCATCTGACTGTGGAGTTCAGTGACCTGTTGAGTCCTGCAGCTCTGCCACTTAATGACTGTTGAGGATTAAGAGAGGTGGTATGTGTATAACAAGGTGGAAGATTTTTTTCACCAAGATCTCTGGATCCTGCTTCCTGGGAAATAAGAAAATGCTTCCAGAATAACAGGCAGAACATGTTTTCTAGGGCAGTAATGGGTGAGAAAATAGCCTGGAAGAGCAACTGAGGGTGAGGGTACTGAGAAGGGAGAGAGACTCTGGGCTGGGCTTCAGGAGGTCTTGAGGGGAGCTGAGGAAGAGCAGAGTTCCTGCAGCCACTATTGACAAAAGAACTTGAGAAGGAGAAATGTCTGAAGAGGACTTCAAGGAGTTCTCTGTGCTTTTCTGTGCATTGAGAATGTGTCCCTCTTTGGCATTTGTTTGGGAAACCAAGTGAACATTTGAATAGAATTATAGAATTAGGCAGTACTGCTATATCTTTGAATCCAGTAACCAAGCAGGGAGTTGGCAGCAAGAGGTGCTTGTTATATTTAGTGTTTGGTGTGAAGTCCCCGGCACAGTAAGTGCTCAGCACTTGCTAAGTGTTATTCACGTCTTTTGGACCAAGGTCAATTTGATCATCTAGAAACTCTCTTCCCCTTCAGTGGAATAGGAAACTAAGACTTTGGAAGGCTGAGCCCTCATAATCAGTGATAAAGGCCATCACTGAGTGGATTGGGGTAGGAGGAGCCCAACCCCCACACTCTTCTCTAGGTGAAGGAGCTCACAGGAACATGAACGGACAGCCTCTCAGGGGAGAGTGGAGACAGGGCAGCAAACCATACCAAGCACTGTGTGCGGAGGGTACTGTTTGGAAAAAGAATGAGTGGGACAGTCTGGGGAAGGTAGGGCGGGGGGAGTGGGACTTGTGTGTAAGCACCGCCTAGCTTCCAGGCTGTGAGCTGCAGAATGAGCGCTGGTTCTCAAGGCTCCTTTCACCCAGCACACACACACACACACACACACACACACACATATATACATACATACACATGTACACACACCATATACACATACATACATACACATACATACACATACACATATATACATAAATACACGTATACACACACATACACATGCATATATATATACATACACAAGCAACAACATGGGATCAGATTCAGGCAGGAGACTGGGTGTGGTGGCTCACGCCTATAATCCTAGCACTTTGGGAGCCTGAGGCAGGAGTTCAAGACCAGCCTGGGAAACATAGTGAGACCCTGTCTCTACAAAAAATACAAAAATTAGCCAGCCATGGTGGTGCATGCCTGTAGTCCAAGCTACTTAAGAGGGCTGAGGTAGGAGGATTACTTGAGCCTAAGAGGTTAAGGCTGCAGTGAGCCATGATCATGCCACTGCTACACTCCAGCCTGGGTGACAGAGTGAAACTCTCTCTCAAAAAAAGAAAAAAAGAAAGAAAGAAAAAAGGAAAAGAATCAGGCAGGGGAAGACATGACACGGCATTTACCTGGGAGAGGAGTTCATTCAGAAGGAGTAAATACGATACCCCCTGGTACAAGTGTTTGGAACAAATTACATTTTCAGTGCTCCAGAGGTCCTCACTGCCACCTAGGCACAGATCCAAGGGTCCTGGAAGCCCAGGGTGATCTGCCATGCCTAAGAAGCCAGGGAGAAGGCCCAGGCTCAAGTATGGAGTACCCAGTGTGTGTCAGGCATTATATGAGGCACTCTACAGAAGCCATCACTTACTCTGAAACTATTTCCTGGCAGCTAACTGGATGGCAGCATCCATTTGATAGTTGAGGAGCCTGAGGCCCCGAAGGCAAAGCTCACTCAGCTACTAGGTGGTGGTTCCAGAAAATCCAGGAAAATCACAGCCCAGCACCCTCCTAGTTAATCAGCATTGAAGTGTGTGGATAGTTACACTGCCATTACTCATCTATCCCAAATGAGCCACCTATTTTCAAAAAAGGAAGTCTGTACACACAGCCATGAAACTGTGCTGCGGAGAATATAATTGCCCTCTGGAATTATTTTCCATATGTAAATAAGCATAGTCATACTTGGAGAGGCACGCCCAGGCTGCTCGAGCCAAAAATATAGCCCCTAGTGCTAAAAGCTTCCACTGTTTGGGGAAAATTTTAAAACCCACTTGAAAATAAATACAGGACACATTACAGTGTTTGTTACAGGTAGTGTTTAAGGTCCCATCCTGGGGTTGGAAGAAAGGCATTGTTCAAATTTTCTATTCTGGTGGGGCGCGGTGGCTCACGCCTGTAATCCCAGCACTTTGGGAGGCTGAGGCGGGCGGATCACAAGGTCAGGAGTGCGAGACCAGCCTGGCCAACATGGTGAAACCCCATCTCTACTAAAAATACAAAAAAAAATTAGCTGGGTGTGGTGGTGGACACCTGTAATCCCAGCTACTCACGGGGGCTGAGGCAGGAGAATCGCTTGAACCCAGGAGGCGGAGGTTGCAGTGAGCCAAGATTGCGCCACTGCACTCCAGCCTGGACGACGAGCAAGACTGTCTAAAAAAAAAAAAAAAAATTCTATTCCTTTCATATAACTCCTAGGAAAATCTTACAGTTAAGGGATGAAATGGGTCACTTTGCTCATCTGCAAGGCTACGTCATAGTGAAATACTTTCAGGGCAGTACACATACAGGTCATTTTACCGTGATGCCTTTCTACTGCTGGGGGATTTAGGAGGCTTAACTGCAAGGGTGCTGAGTTGCCGAATTTGTAATCTCTGGTTCAGAGCAAACAATGAGGATGAGTAGCAGTTTCTAGGTGGCTGATAAGCAGGATCAAAGCAGAAACAAAAGTTTTTCATGGCTGCTGCCAAACTGTGGGCTGTGGGGACAGACACTCAAGGGCTGGGGCAGTGAGAGGTGGCAGAGTTCAGATGTGTGCTGTGTGACTCTCGGCCAGGCTCCATTGCTTTCCTGAGCTTCATGCCTAGCATCTGTGCAATTCGAGGGGTCCAGCGGCTGTTCTGCACGCATAGCCCCCACCCCAGGGGCTGAACAGGGCCCCACCCCCTCTCTTTTGTTTTGTCCTCACCTGTCTGGTACTTCCGAAACCACCCGCCCCCAACAGAAAGTCAGGATCAAGAAATGGATTATTGAACCGCACGGTGACATGTGAAAATGAACTGTGGGTGAGATAATAGTATTTATTTATTTTTTTCCAAGATAGGATCTCACTCTGTCGCCTACTCTGGAGTGCAGTGGTGTAATCACAGTTCACTACAGCCTTGACTTCCTGGACTTAAGGGATCCTTCCACTTCAGTCTTCTGAGTAGCTGGGACTGCAGGCGTGTGCCACAATGCCTGGCTAATTTCTTTTTTTATTATTTGTAGAGACAGGGTTTCACCATGTTGCCCAGGCTGGTCTTGAACTCCTGGGCTTAAGAGATCTGCCTGCCTCAGCCTACTAAAGTGTTGGAATTACAGGTGTGAGCCACCGTATCCGGCCGTAATTGTATTTCTTGATGTCTCTAATTGTACTGTTATGTAAGAGAATCTCCTTGTGGTTAGGAAATATACACTGCAGTACTTGGCAGTTAAGAGAGAGAATTTCTTCAATTTACTTTCCAAATTATTTAGAAATTTGTAATATGTACATTTAGAGAGAGAATGGCAAAGAAAATATACTCAAATGATGACAACTGGCAAATCTGGGTGAAGTGTACTTAGGAATTGTTTTTAAAAAAAAAAATTTTTAACAAAGGTGGGGTCTCACTGTGTTGCCCAGGCCTGTCTCAAACTCCTGGGCTCAAGTGATCCTTCCACCTCAGCCTCTTTTTTTTTTTTTTTTTGAGACAGAGTTTCACTCTTGTTGCCCAGACTAGAGTGCAGTGGCGGATCTTGGCTCACTGCAACCTCTCCCTCCTGGGTTCAAGAGCTTCTCTTGCCTCAGCCTCCTGAGTAGCTGGGATTACAGGCGTGAGCCACTACGCCCGGCTAATTTTGTATTTTTAGTAGACATGGGGTTTCACCATATTGGTCAGGCTGGTTTCAAACTCCTGACCTCAGGTGATCCAACCACTTTGGCCTCCCAAAGTGCTGGGATTACAGGTGTGAGCCACCATGCCCAGCCACTGTCTCAGCCTCTTAAAGTACTGTAAGCCATTGCCTGGCCTTAGGAGTTCTTTGAACCATCCTTGTAATTAAAAACATATTTTTAAATGTGGTAAAATACTGCATAAAATGTATCATCTTAATCATTTTAAGTGTACAGTTGAGTGACATTAAGTATTCTCATTGTTATGCAACCATCACCACCATCCATCTCCAGAACTCTTTTCATCTTGGAAAAATGAAACTCTGTACCCGTTAAACAATGACTCCCCTTTACCCCTTCCCCCCAGTCCCTGGCAACTACCCCTCTACTTTCTGTCTCTATGAATTTGACTACTGTAGGTACCTATATAAGTGGAATCTTACAATATTTGTCTTTCTGGGGCTGGTTCATTTACTTAGCACGTTGTCCTCAACGTTCATCTATGTTGTAGCATGTGTCAGAATTTCATTCCTTTCTAAGGCTAAACAGTATTCCATTTTATGTGTGTATACCATATTTTGTTTACCCATTCATCCACCGATGGGCACCTGGGTTGCTTCTGCTCTTTGGCTATTGTGAATAATGTTGTTATGAACATCAGTGCAAATACATCTTCAAGACCACTGCTTTCAATTCTTTTGGTTACATATCCAAAAGTGGGATTGCTAGATCCTATGGTAATTACATTTTAATTTTGAGGAACTGCCATATTTTCATAGTGGCATTATCATTCTTGCAATTTTAAGTATGAAATTATTTTAAAATAAAAATGACAACTGAAAAAAGAAAGTAAAGGAAGCTAATATGGATATGCATAAATATTGGATTTAGTTGACTTAATAATTAGATAAAAATTGATTTTTAAATTTGTTGAGGCAGGGTGTGGTGGCTCACACCTGTAATCCCAGCACTTTCGGAGGCTGAGGCGAGCAGACTGCTTGAGCTCAGAAGTTCAAGACCAACCTGGGCAACATGGTGAAACCCTGCCTCTACAAAGAAATTCAAAAATTAGCCAGATGTGGTGATGTGTACCTGTAGTCCCAGCTACTCAAGAGGCTGAGGAGGGAGGATCGCTTGAGCCTGGGAGGCGGAAGTTGCAGTGAACTGAGATTGCAGTGAGCCTGGGTGACAGAGCCAGACCGTCTCAAAGAAAAACAAAAAATCGTTGATAAGCTCCGTGATATTCAGGATGAAAAGAGAAACATATTATTCATTAGAAATTAGACAATTAAGACCAAGAAGAAAATGGAGGAAGTCACTATGGGTTTGTATAAGCATTAGCCATGATAATTACAAAACCAGGCTTTCACACGCCTATTAGAATAGCCAAAATCCAGAACACTGACACCACCAAATGCTGGCAAGGATGTGGACCAAGAACCATCATTCATTGCTGGTGGGAGTACAAAAAGGTACAGTTGCTTTGGAAGACAGTTCAGTGGTTTCTTATAAAATTAAACATTCTCCTACCACACAAGGAGTTGAAAACATATCCATATGAAAACCCATACATAAATGTTCATGGCAACTTTATTTGTAGTTGCTAAGACTTGGAAGCAACCAAGATGTCTTTCAGTAGGTGAATGAATAAATAAACTGTGGTATGTCCAGACAATGGGATATTATTCAGCACTAAAAGGAAATGGGCTATCAACCCATGAAAATACATGGAGCAACCTTGAATGCCTATTACTAAGTGAAATGAGCCAGTCTGAAAAGGCTACAAACTGTATGTATGTCCAGTTATATGACACTATGGAAAAGCAAAAACTATGGCGTTTACTTCAAAATTAGTCGTTGCCAAGGGTTGAGGAGAGGGAAGGATGAATGGACATAGCACCGACGATTCTTACAGCAGTGAAACCACACCCGGTAATACTACTAATAATGGTAAAGCCATGTCATCATACATTGGTCCAAACCCATAGAATGTTAACTGCCCAGAGTGAACCCTGTTGTAAACTCTGACCCTGGGTGATAACAGTGTGTCAGTATTGGTTCCTCAATTGTAACAGATGTACCACTCTGGTCAGGGACACTGATAATCAGAGGGCCGTGCATGTGTCGGGAACAGGGAGTATATGAGAAATCCCTGTATTTTCCACTCAGTTTTGCGTGAACCTAAAACTGCAATAGAAAATAGAGCCTGTTGGCCGGACGCAGTGGCTCATGCCTGTAATCCCAGCACTTTGGGAGGCCGAGGCAGGCGGATCATGAGGTCAGGAGATTGAGACCATCCTGGCTAACATGGTGAAACCCCATCTCTACTAAAAATACAAAAAATTAGCCAGGCGTGGTGGCAGGCACCTGTAGTCCCAGCTACTTGGGAGGCTGAGGCGGGAGAATGGTGTGAACCCAGGGGGCGAAGCTTGCAGTGAGCCAAGATCACACCACTGCACTCCAACCAGGGCGACACAGCAAGACTCCATCTCAAGAAAAAAAAAAAAATAGAAAAAAGAAAATAGAGCCTGTTAAAAAACAAAACAAAACAACTGGCTTCGAGCTCTCTGATGGCTCAACATGGTGAAACCCTGTCTCTACTAAAATACAAAAATTAGCCGAGCATGATGGCAGGTGCCTATAATCCCAGCTACTCAGGAGGCTGAGACAGGAGAATCGCTTGAACCTGGGAGGTGGAGGTTGCAGTGAGCCGAGATTGTGCCATTGCACTCCAGCCTGGGCAACAGACAGAGGGAGACTCCATCTCAAAAAAAAAAAAAGTTCTCACCAGCGATCATTCTGCACTCCCACATTGATTGCTCCATTATCCACATCCTCAGCTTCGATGATCACCAGCTCATGGGGTTTGCCCCCTCTGAGAGAAGCATCCTGGAGCCTATTGGCTGCTACCTGCTCCCCTCCCTCCATCCAGCACTTGTCTTCTGTCCATCTCAGTCCCCTCGCCTTCAGGCTCCTGGGCATCTCCATGAGACAGGGAGGCCTAGGAGAGCTGGCAGCACTGAATCTAAAACCTAGAAGAATCCAACCAGCACACATGCCCTGGGGAGAGGAGCTGGCCTAGGTTTAGAAAGACAGCACCAAACCAAACGGAACAAAGTCCCTGGCCTCTAGGAGCTTATGTTCTGGACTGATGATGAGCACAGCAAGTGCACAAGAAAAATCAGGGTAGGTAGGGGGTGGAGGTGGGTTGGGGACTACTACTTTGTGAAGGGTCATTAGAGAACATTTTATCAAGAATATGACATTGGTGAGTACACCAGTGAGGGAATGAGCCCTGCAGATATCGAGGCCAAGAATGTTCCAGTCAGAGGAATGCTCCATGCTTGGCATGGCTAGATGACAGCAAGGAGGACAGTGTGTCCAGAATAGAGTCAAAGAAGAAACAAATTGCAAGAAGGGGGTTGGAGGCCAGATCATGACCATGTGAAGGGAGCTTTTGGAAGGTTCTGAGCAGAGATCTAGGATCTAGAATCTGGCTACAGACTTGGGCAAGCACCAGCATGGAAGGGGTCGGGGAGGAAGGCACTGCAGTGATCCAAGTAGGAGATGATGGAGGCTTGGATCCGAGTGGTTGTGGTGATGTTGAGATGGGACCAATCCTGGCCATATCTTGACAGCAGAACTGAGAGAGTTTGCTGTTGGACTCAATGTGAGGAATGGCAGAGAATCAAGAATGACTCCAGAAATGTTTTTTGAGCAAGTGGAAGGACTAGCTGCTTCCTGAGGTAAGGAGGACTGTGAGGGAAGCACAGTTGGGGGTGGATTTCAGGAGTGTGGTTTTAAACAGTTTACAGCAAAAGGATTTAAAGATGAAGTGACTTAATATACATTAAAAACTTAGGACAGGACAGGCACAGTGGCTCACGCCTGTAATCCCAGCACTTTGGGAGGCCGAAGTGGGCGGATCATGAGGTCAGGAGTTCAAGACCAGCCTGGCCAAGATGGTGAAACCCTGTCTGTACTAAAGATACAAAAATTAGCTGAGCATGGTGGCAGGTGCCTGTAATTCTAGCTACTCAAGAGGTTGAAGCAGGAGAATCCTTTGAACTCAGGAGGCAGAGGTTGCAGTGAGCCAAGATCGCACCATTGCACTCCAGCCTGGGCAACAGGGTGAGACTCCGTCTCAAAAACACAAAAACAAAACAAACAAACAAAAAAACTTTAGGACTCTGTCTCAAAAAAAAAAAAAAAAAGAAGAAGAAAAGAAAACATAGGCCAGGCACAGTGGCTCACACCTGTAATCCCAGCACTTTGGGAGGCTGAGGCAGGAGGATCACTTGGGGTCAGGAGTTCGAGACCAGCCTGGCCAACATGGCAAAACCCTGTTTCTACTACAAATACAAAAATTAGCTGGGCTTGGTGGCAGGCACCTTTAATCCCAGTTATTCAGGAGGCTGAGGCAGGAGAGTCACTTGAACCCAGGAGGTGGAGGTTGCAGTGAGCTGAGATCACGCCACTGCACTCCAGCCTGGACAACAGAGAACAGAGTGAGACTCTGTCTAAAACAAAGCAAAGCAAAACAAAACAAAAAGAAAAAAACTTAGGACAGTATTTTGTACTTCATAACACACATGCATGTAAGGTTGACATTTATCTCCATTTTAAAAATAAGATTGAAGTCTCAAGGAATAAGCAACTTGTGTGCTGTATCTCTTTGAGACCCTGCTTTCAGTCCTTTTGGATATGCAGTTGACCCTTGAACAACATGAGTTTGAACTGGGTGGACCCCACTTATTCGTGGCTTTTTTTCAATCAAATGCAGTAGTGGGATGCCAAACTGCGGACAAGGAGAGCCAACTTTTCATATATACAGGTTCTGCAGCGGGACTTGAGCATGTATGGATTTGGATATACCCCGGGGTTCTGGAGCCAGTCCCCCATGTATATCAAGGTATAACTCAAAAGTGGCATTGCTGGATCATACAGTAGTTCTATTTTTAATGTTTTGAGGAACTGTCACACTGTTTTCCATTGTAGTTGCACCATTTTACAATCCCACTAACAGTGCATAAGGGTCCCAGTTTATTCACGTCCTTGTCAGCACTTGTTTTTATTTTTGTTTTCCTTCCTTCTTTCTTTCTTTCTTTCTTTTCTTTTCTTTCTTTTCTTTTCTTTTCTTTCTTCTTTTTATTGAGACAGGGTCTTGCTCTGTCGCCCAGGCTGGAGTGCAGTGGCGCAATCTCAGCTCACTGCAACTTCCGCCTCCTGGGTTCAAACAATTCTTGTGCCTCAGCCCTCCCTAGTAGCTGAGATTACAGGCGCCCACCACCAGACCCAGCTCATTTTTGTATTTTTAGTAGAGACGGGGTTTTACCATGTTGGACAGGCTGGTCTTGAACTCCTGACCTCAAGTGATTCACCCACTTCAGCCTCCCCAAGTGTTGGGATTACAGGTCTGAGCCACTGTGCCGACCTGGTTTTTGTTTTCTAGAGTCTCACTCTATTGCCCAGGTTGAAGTACAGTTTTGACCTCCTGAGTTCAAGTGATCCTCCCACCAAAGCCTCCAGAATAGCTGGGAATACAGGCCATTTCTTTATTTCTATCAGAACTGGACTCATGGCTTCCTGTTTTATTCAGTGTGCTATCATCTACATTATACAAGTCATTCTACATTTTGATGCTCAAGTTGTGACAGATTTGGCCAATGGAAGCCACTTCAAGCTGGCTTCTGTGTCCGTTTGATATGTCCCCATCATTCTTGGAGCACTTTCTTGATTCCTGCTGTAAGGGGATATTTTAAGATGATCTTGTACTTTCTTTGCTGCAGCCCTGGAATTAACCATTTCTCCAAGGCCCATGGTTCCTTTTAGTAAAGAACCATAGCTTCTGGCCCTGGCTTTACCCCTGATGAAACTCATGGCTTTGAAAGGCCCAGCATCTGATCTGAAGAGGCAGAACAAACCATTCATTTTACTGAGGAGCCTGAGGCCTAGATGTGGTCAATTGGCCAAAGTCCCCAGCCAGTGACAGAGCTTAGACACGATCTGAGGCCCCTGACCTCCTGTCCAGTGCTCTCTGCCTGGCAATACATATTGCTAGCCAAGAGGTCTGCTCCCAGCAGGGCATAGCCCTCTCTGGACCTCACTTTCCTCTTTGGCCACTGAGGGTTATCTTTGCCCTGGGGGTCCAGGACTGCCTGAGAGCTGACCTTAGCTCCTGGCTCTTTATGTGTCTTACCTGCCTGGAGACTTTTATGGGTGAGTCCACCTTAAATTACGGAAGAGGTCCTGCTTCAGCTTTTGTCTCCAGCTCTCGTGGATTTGGAGCTCACAAACCAATCCCAGCCTGAAATGACTTGTGGAAGTGCATGGACCTGGGGGGACACGTGGTTTGTTCCCTCCAGGCCAGGGATTCAAGGAATATGTGCCTCCCTGAAGCCCATCTTGGTCAGCTAAGACCTGTCTCATAGAGGAGCATCAACAGGAAAGATTGGGTCCAGGCCTGATAATGGATTGGGAAGGCAATTGGAAAGGCCTCATCTACCTGTGCTAAGGCTCCCAACCCACCCAGGTTACACCATCAGCATCTAGGGAAACAAAGACACTACCTTCCCATATCTGGAGGCCAGTGTCTCATTAGCCTCACATCGAAGTTGAGAGTAAGAACCCCTCTATAGTCATGTTCTCTATATGCCATTAGAGAATGTTTGCTGTGCCTGATTTGGGAATAGGTTACGCTGCATCTGACTGATACCCTCTGGTTTGGTCAGCCACGATAGAAACTTCCAGCCTGGAAATCCTTGATTATTCAATCAGTGCCCTTACTAGCGATGTCACCCCAAGCAGCAGTCTGAAAGGCTTTCGTCTGTTGTATTCAACAGACATTTCCTAAGCACGTGCTGTGTGTCAGGTGTTACGTTGCACCCTGATGTTGCAGAAACTATTTAAACCTTAGCTCAATCCAAGTAGGCTTTCAGGTAACAATTATGATGCAAGTGGGATCCATCCATATACAAGAGGAACAAGGAGGGGCAGCAAAAGAAAGGCTGTATCGGCCGGGCGTGGTGGCTCATGCCTGTAATCCCAGCACTTTGGGAGGCTGAGGTGGGTGGATCACTTGAGGTCAGGAGTTTGAGACTAGCCTGGCCAACATGGTGAAACCCAGTCTCTACTAAAAAATACAAAAAATTAGCTGGGCGTGGTGGCGCATGCTTGTAATCCCAGCTACTTGAGAGGCAGAGGTTGCAGTGAGCCAAGATGGCACCACTGCACTCCAGCCTGAGTGACACAGTGTGACTCCGTCTCAAAAAAAAAAAAAAAAAAAAAGGCCCTATCTTCTGACGTTCGCTTCTGGCACTCTGGAGTGTCAGGTTCCTATAGGCAAGACTTTGTGGGATACTGGAATTTAAGCTGGGCTCTGAAGAATGATTTTGCCAAGTGAAATTGTGGAAAGGGCATTATAGGCAGAAGGAATGGCTTCAGCAAACTACAGAACTTTTAAAGTGCAAGGTTATCCTCAACAGCACAGCACCTGGGTGGCAGCGGCTAACACCCAGGCAATGGAGGGAGGAGTCAAAGACGAGAAATTCCAGATACCTCAAGAGTCCAAGCATGAAGGGGCATGAACCTGTGCTTCTGTAGAGTATAGTGACTCTATTCTACAAGCAACGAGGGCTTAATACAGGCTTTTAAAATAACCTTTATTTTTTAAAAGTTAATATGTGCATTACAGGAAACTGAAAAGCACAAGAAGCAAAGAACAAAGTCATTCAAAATCACAAGCAGTTTATAGTTTGACATGTTCTTCTAGATCGTGTGTGTGTGGGCACAACATCCAATTTTATGGGACTGAGATTGTACAGTATGTATCATGATTTTTCACACATCATGAATATTTACCAATTCAAAATCCCAAAACTATATGAGTATTTTGATAACCAAGAATACACTACACCAACTCAAACTGCTAAAAAAAAAAAAAAAAAAAAAATGTAATCCTGCCTTTCTTGGGACAAAAAATTCATATAAGACAAAAATGGCAACACGCCTCTAGATAAAAGCATTGGCAGAGTTCCGATTTAAATGCTGCATTCCCTTAATGCTCAATTTAAAATGAAACACAGCAACAGAATATACTAAGTATAATGTTTTTAAGAGAATTCATTAGCAGATCTATACCATTAAAATATTAGTAAAGTGTATTTCCATTGAATTACTTAATGTATTTCTATAGTACAGCCAAAAGAGATGCATACATCAATGGCTATCAAAATGTAAATATGGGCATACATGGACCCATCTGCATACACTTCTTCCTGTATACTTCCTTCTGCCCCTCTGCTGCCAACCTAATGAACAAGTAAGTCCTGACATACACTGCTCAGAGGTGGCTTAACAATTCCATGTCCAAGATGCATCTTTCTATCAATTATAACAAAGGTATTTACAAATTGGCTAATTCACTAGCTTAGTTTTTATCATAAGTTGTCACGCCATTCATAAAGCTTAATGTTACAAAATAATGAACTTTGTCCACAATGAACACAGGCACTTTACTAAAAACGCTCATATAGACCTGTGGTTATCATCTAAAACCATCGTCTAGATATGAAGATACTAGCAAAGAGCCCTTCCCTTCACCCTTCCTCGTCTCCCTCTTCCACCATCCCAGTGACTAAGTATAGGATGTCTAGCTCCAAGAGGTGAACTCATAAAGGTCACTCCCAGAACACAGGCCTTCCTAAAATGTAACAAAAGGACATTCACAAAGGGACTGGTTTACTACATCTATTTTTAACATACTTTGAGCATTAAGACTTATCCTTTACTACACAATATTAACTAAAATGCACATATAGAACAATGGTTAGATATCTTAACTAATCTCAGGAGCACAGAACCCTTCTCCCTGCATACCTCCTCCCTCCCTCCCCCCCAACCACCCAGTGAAGTCTGCATTCGCTCCTAAACATCAAGTTTTAACAATTTCATTCCCAAATGCAACCACTCCTAGGAATTACTGAAAACAAATGTTTAGAGGGTGTTACTTAAGCCCTCTACCTTTAACCTATATTGTGCACCTTTTTTTGAAACGGAGTCTTTCTCTGTCACCAGGTTGGAGTGAAGTGGTGCGATCTCGGCTCACTGCAACCTCCGCCTCCCAAGTTCAAGCGATTCTCCTGCCTCAGCTTCCCGAGTAGCTGGGACTACAGGTGCACACCACCACGACCAGCTAATTTTTGTATTTTCAGTAGTGACGTGGTTTCACCATGTTGGCCAAGCTGGTCTTGATCTCTTGACCTCGTGATCCGCCTGCCTCAGCCTCCCAAAGTGCTGGGATTACAGGCATGAGCCACTGTGCCAGGCCGTTGTGCACTTTTAGACACCTAGAAAGGCTAGATGTTTCAAACTGGACTTAAGTTTTCCATTATATACACAGTAGCATTGAATAAATGGTATACATACATAACACAGACTATAATTTGAGTGTCTTCTAAATAGGAACATTCTGGCCTAGAGCCCCTCCCTTTCCAACCTCTACCAACCCGGTGGACAGCTATAAGCCATCTGTAATGCTTAGGGGGGGATTTTAACAATTTCCCTTCTGTTTTTAAGAAGTCTTCCCTGTGAATTTTAACACAAAGTACTCGATGTATTAGTTTACTAATTCTACTTTTGTCATACACTGGCAACCTCTTTAACATCGACTAGATGTAAATTAGGACTCCTATGTCCACTTATATACACTATATACACAGCATAGTAAACGAAAATGCAGACACAAGGGACAATGGTCAATATGCCTCCTCTTAAACACACTGGACACTGGTAGAAAGCCCTTTGTACTTTGTGCTCCTCCTTCCCCCTGAACCAGCACAAATACCTCAAAATGTATACTGCTCAGAGAATTGATCAGTTTCCAAGACAATATTTCTTATCAAAGGGATAGCTACAAAATGTGTTATTTACTACCTCTACTTTTAACATACTTTGTGCACTTCTAAACATCTAGAAAGACTAGATGTTTCAAATAAGGACTTAAGTTTGTCCGCTATATACACAGTAGTGTTGAATAAACTACACACAGGTGACAATGGTTGTATCTCAAAGTGTCTTCTAAATAGGAATATTCTGGTCTAGAATCCTTCATTCCTTCCAACTCCTCTCCACCACCAACCTGGCGGATATAGGCACGTGTCACTTAGAGCCGATGTTATCATTTCACTTCCAAAAGTCCTTTTCAGAAGACAGCCTTTCTACAAATTTTAACAAAGTGTACAAAATGTGTTAGTTTACTAACTCTACTTCTGTCATACATTGGCAACCTCTTTAATATCTAGAGACTAGATATTACAAAATCGGGACTCATTCGTCCAGTATATACACAATATATACAGTATAGCAAAGTTAAATGAAATGCATGTAACATATAGGCAATGGATTAAGCTGACATTTTCTAATAAACAATGGCAAAACACCTTTTGCAGTTTTTTCCCTCCCACCTCCCAGGTGGTTCAACAATTCCACTTCCAAACAGCATTTCCCATCAGTTTTTAAAAGCTATTTACAAAAAGTATTATTCTACTACCACTTTTAAATACATCAAGCACTTCCTTCCAAATATCTAGAAAGACTAGATATTTCATATAACTTGTTCACCACGTACACAGCACTGTTAAATAAAATTGCACACATACAACAATGGTTATCATCTGAGGTATCTTCTAAATGTGGCCATTTTGGCCTTGAATCATTCCCTCCTCTCTTCCTTCCTTCCTTCTCTGTCTTCAATCCAGTGGACAAGTACAGGAGGAACGTGTAATGCTTAGAGATGGTTGAACAAATTCCTATGCAAAAGTCATTTACAGAAGACAAGTTTTCCTATGAATTTCAACACAAAGCGTACAAAATATGCTAATTTTACTACTTTGTCATACACTGGCAACCTCTTTAACATCTAGAGACTAGATGTTGAAAAATTAGGACTATTTGTCCATTATATACACTATATACAGAGCAAAACAAAATGCACAAAACACACAGAAAAATGTCTGAAAATGTCCAAGTATGAACACACTAGTATATTACCTTTTGCAATTTCTTCCCTCCCACCTCCTCTAAACCATTGAACAAGTATAGACATTACTATACTGCTCACAAAGGTGGCTTTACAATTCAATTTCCAAAAGTATTTCCTATGAATTTTAGCAAAAAGATATTTACAAAGTGGTATTTTACTACCTCTACATTTAACATACATCGGGCACTTCTAAACATCTAGATAGACTAGATGTTTCAAGTAAGGAGTTAATTTGTCCACTATATACACAGCAGTATTGAATAAACTGCAAACATGTGACAACACTTATAATTTAAGTCTTCCAAATGTGAACATTCTGGCCTAGAACGCTTCCCATCTCCATCAACCCAGAAGACATCAAATTTTCAGAAGACAATCTTTCCTAGGACTTGTAAAACAAAATGTACAAAATATATTAGTTTAAACTCTACTTTTGTCATACACTGGCAACCTCTTTAACATCCAGAAAGACTAGATGTTGTCAATTAGGACTCGTCTGTCGTTTATGTACACTATATACACAGATAAGTAAAACAAAATGCACAGAGATAATGATTCATCTTGCCTCGCTGCAAGCAGGATGGCATAGAGCTCTCTGCACCTCCTCCTCTTCTCTCCTCCCCTGAACCGCTGCACAAACACAATGAGTATTACTCAACAGGTGATTTGGCCATTCCCCCCAAAAAACATTTCCTATGAATTGTAACAAAAAGATATTTACAAAATGTTATTTTGCTACCTCTAATTTTAACATACATCAGGCACTTCAGAACATCTAAAAATAGACATTTCAAAAAAGCTTAGCATTGTCAACTATATACACAGTAGTGAGGAATAAAATGCACAATGGATAGAATATGAAAATGTCTTCTAAATATGACCAGTCTAGCATTAAACCTTCTCTTCCTTCTCACGTCTTCCAGCTCCATGTCATCTAACCCACTTAACGTGGACATATCGCTTCCAGAGGCCGTCTAACAACTTCATTTCCAAAAGTCATCTCCAGAAGACACGTATTTTCTATGATTTCTTTTAAACAAATGAGAATTTACAAGATGTGTGACTTTCTAACTCTACTTTATCATACGTCGGCAACCTCTTTCCATCTAAAAGGGCTAGATGTGACAAATGTTTTCTATTAAAAGGTTGGGGTGGAGTTGAGAGCAGCTTTTTCATATTATATACACAGGCCTTCCAAAATCGGCCAGTAAATCTTCCCAGAGGGTGGCGGGCATTTCCAACGGGTCAAACGTGGCCTGTCATTCTACCATTTCTCTCTTCCGACAGCAAAGTCTGGTAGAAAGAAGACCAACTGCCCGATGGCCGCTAATCGTTCCACCCGTCGTCGTTCGGGACTTCGCTCACCTCCCAGGCCCGTTAAGGCCTTTGTCCGTTGTCGTCAGGACTAGGTAGGTTTCGCCCAATGGCGACAGAGTGGTCACCCGGGAACCGGATCTGCGCGGCTCCGTGGCCTAAAGAGGCAGCCGAGCCTGCCTGCGTTCCTAGGCCACCTTCCTGGGCCCTACACGCCCTAATGGCCTCCGCCGCGCGGCGTTCGAGCGGCCGCCATGCTTCCCGGCCCGCCACGCCCGCCGCCGCCCAAAGGCGCTGCGTCCCGGCCGCTCTGCGGGCGTTTCGTTGAGGCCCGGCAGGCTTGGGCCGGGAGACCCGGCGGCCGGCCGGGTCCGGGCTGGGAGAGGCCGCCGCCGCCATCAGTCACCGAGGTGAGGTGGGGAAGAGAGGTTCGCTGCGGCTTCAAGGCCTGGGCACAGCCAGTGGGCAGCCGCAGCAGAGGCCTCTGGTATCTGCATGGCACAGGGCTCGGCCTGTCCCGGGGCCCCCCACTTCACCCGCCGGCCCGGGGCCGGAGGGCCTGGAGGGCCCCGAAGGAGCGGGCCGCGTTCTGCGTCTCTCCGCGTTCTCTGCCGACCGGAACTGACTTGGCAGTTCTCTGAGCTGGCGAGAGAGGAGCAGTACCGGAAGTGCCCTTGCGCTGGGAGCCCGCGAGCCATGGTTCCGGGTCTGCAATGTTCCGGCGTGGGAGTGGGGATAGGGTGTGGTCACGTGGGGGTTAGGACGCCCTCCTGGCTTGCTCTTCTCAACGATAATTGCTACTGGCCTCAGAATTCCCTCAGCAAACGTTACTTCTCGATTTCCTTACTCCTCCACTGCTGGTTAAGAAGACTCCAATTTTTTTTTTTTTGAGATGGAGTCTCGCTCTCGCCCAGGTTGGAGTGCAGTGGCGCGATCTCGGCTCACTGCAAACTCCTTCTCCCGGGTTCACACCATTCTCCTGCCTCAGCCTCCCGAGTAGCTGGGACTACAGGCGCCTGCCACCACGCCCGGCTAATTTTTTGTATTTTAGTAGAGACGAGGTTTCACCGTGTTAGCCAGGATGGTCTCGATCTCCTGACCTCATGATTCGCCCGCCTCGGCCTCCCAATCCTCCCTGGGATTACAGGTGTGAGCCACCGCGCCCGGCCAGTCTCCAATCTTGCATTTATTCACTCATTTACCACCTGTTTACCGAGCACCTATGTGCCCCTAAGCACAGGGGAGTGCAGCAGTAAAGAAAAAAAAAAAAAGGAAAATTTCTGCTCTCCTAAAATTTACATTCTAGTAAGGGAAACAACAATAAACAAGATCCTTAAAATGCACAAAAGGGCAGATAGCGAAAGTGCTTTGGAAAAATAAAAATGAAAGAGGACTATGAAGTGCGGGTGTGGAATGCTTTATAGCACGGCCAGGTGACTCTGGAGCAGAGACCCGAAGGAGGCGAGGGGATGAGCCATGCTTGGAGATATCTGTAGCGGGACAGCTTATGCACAGGGCACAAAGCCGAAGCATGTGGGCCAGGGTTGTTCCAGGAACAGCAAAGAGGCTAGGGAAGAGAGGAGAGAGAAATGGGACCGTGGGAGGGCGTTGAACTGTAGTATGGAAGAGAGCGGAAGTAGGGGCAGGGGCAGAAGCAGGGAGACCTGATAATTGACTGTTGAAGTCAAGACAGGGGCTTATGCCAGGGTGATGACAGCAAAGGGGGCAAAAAGTGGTTGAATTCAGGGGCTGACATAAGGTCAAGTCTACAAGACTTGCTGATGGACCAGATGTGAAGTGTGAAAGCGAGAACTGAAAGATGACTCCACACTTTTTGGCCTGAGCAAATGAAAAGGCAGCTGCTTTAACTGAGACGGAAGAAACCATGGGAGGAGCAAGCTTTGGGGAGAACACTAGGAGCTGAGTTTTAGGCGTGTTAAGTTTGAGATGTCTGTTTGACATTCAAGTGGGAATGTCAAGCAGACAGTTGGATTTATAAGTCTGGCATTCAGGGGAAGGTCTGAACTGGAGATGAACCTTTGGGAGTCGTCAGCATATAGATGTCTTTAAAACTTTGAGGCTGCATGAGGGGACCAAGAGAGGGACAAGGTTTGAGGTCTGATCCCTGGGTAATGTTTACAGGTCAGGGGATGAGAAGGAACCAGCAAAGGAGACTGAGAAGTGACCAGAGAGGTAGGAGAACAACCAGGGAGTGTGGTGTCCTGGAAGTAAATAAGTAAATGAGGAAAGTGTTTCAAGGGGAATTTATCAACGGTATCAAACGCTGCTGCTATGTCAATTAAGATAAGGTTGGAAATTACACTTCAGCTTTTTTTTTTTTTTTTTTTTTTTTTTGAGAAGGAGTCTCGCCCTTTCACCCAGGCTGGGGGGGAGCGGCCAAATCTCACCCCCCTGCAAACTCCGCCTCCCGGGTTTACGCCATTCTCCTGTCTCAGCCTCCCGAGTAGCTGGGACTACAGGCGCCCGCCTCGTCGCCCGGCTGGTTTTTTGTATTTTTTAGTAGAGACGGGGTTTCACCGTATTAGCCAGGATGGTCTCGATCTCCTGACCTCGTGATCCGCCCGTCTCGGCCTCCCAAAGTGCTGGGATTACAGGCTTGAGCCACCGCGCCCGGCCTGCTTTTTTATTTTTTTGACAGGGTCTTGCTCTGTCACCCAGCAGGGTGGAGTGCAGTGGCATGATCTCGGCTCACTGAAGCCTTGACCTCCCAGACTCACATGATCCTCCCACCTCAGCCTCCCGAATACCTGGGACTACAGACACCCACCACCACCATGTCCAGCTAATTTTTGTATTTTTTGTAGAGACTGGGTTTCGCCATGTTGCCCAGGCTTGTCTTAAATTCCTGGGTTTAAGGAATCCTCCTACCTCGGCCTCCCAAAGTGCTAGGATTACAGATGTGAGCCACCATTTCTGATCTTTTTTTATTTTTTGAGACTGGGTCTCACTCTGTAGCCCAGGCTGGAGTGCATTGGCACAATCATTTCTCATTATAGCCTCAACCTCGGGCTAAAGTGACCCTCCCACCTCAGCCCCCCAAGTAGCTGGCACCCCAGGCATGTGCCACCATGCCGGGCTAATGTTTTTATTTTGTAGAGATGGATCTCCCTATGTTGTCCAGGCTGGTCTTGAATCCCTCTGCTGAAATGATCCTTCTATCTCAGCCTCCTAAAATGCTGGGATTACAGGTGTGAGCCATGGCTCCCAGCCACAGACATTTTCATCTCCCGCAAACCTAGGCAACCACAAATTTACTTTCTGTCCCTCAGAATTAATTTATGCTTTTAGAAAATGAATATATGTAGGCATGCATTAACGGAGATTTGATCATATCCTTTGAAAAAACGATTGAACTCCCTGGGTCAGGGGAGGTTAGCTCAACAGTGGTAGTTCCAGGAATTTGTGACATGCCAGAAAATAAGAACTCAGGTTGAGAACAGTGATAGTTGCACTGTGTTAAGATGAAATTGATATTTATTATTTCCTTTTTTTTTTCTTTTACAAATGCTTTCTGAACTAACATGATGTACTAATCTCTAAGAAAAGCAAGCCTACTTGCCTCTCACTTAGATTGCAATCATAAAGGTCTAATTTTTCTGTAAAAACATTACTCTTCTTAGATTACAACATATACGTAAACAAAACCCAAAAAAAGGCATGCTTTTGGTTTAACTGCCTTAAAACAAGCTGTTTTCTATTGTGAATGCTTGAAGTTGTCCAACATCTAATCTTCTGGAAAACAATTTGCTAATTTCGCGTATGATTGTTTTCTGTTTGGGGCATTGTGTGAGTGGTGCCTCTCTGAAGAACCTCACACACACAAGAAGCAGCTCCACTGCAAGGTGATTCACTTGAGAAGGTCTCTCCTTCCCTCCATTACCTTCCCAGCCCCCGCAAACACACACACAACCTGACACAGGGTGGGAGGACAGAAACTGCCCGTGCAACTGCAAAGAGATCTTGGCCACCAAAGCAAATAGATGGAATGTATCCATACCTGATAAAACTTTCCAAATAGTCATAGAATTTGGCAGTCGTAACATCACTAGGCATACAATGACTAGGGCTTCGTTTCTATGAAGGGGGCTGTGAAGCCTGCTGGGGAGAGAGGAATGAGGGACCATCTCCTTAGAGAAGTGGGTGGGTAGAAATCATTTCTTATATTTGGCAGGGGTGGAGGACAGGCTCCATGAGTCACGACTCAGGCATTTAGGGACCTGAGGCTTGGGTTTTCCCCTTCTGCATATTCTGTGTGTGGTAGGTAGACTTTGCTTCTGGGAGCATCTGTGGGAGACCACTATTTTTAGTTCTTATGAGAGGCAGGACGAGTGTTCAGTGAGTACTACCTGGGTGGGTCTTAGTGGTCTGTTTCTTGGAGTTTAGATTAGTTTGCTCTTGAAATTTCCCTTGGATGCATATGGCCTAACTCAGATGTGATATGATCAAACCTTCCCTGTAGTTAAGCAGAAAAAAACAAAATAAATTTGAATTTAAAAGGGGATGAGTATGCTCAGTCTGTTCTCCCTATTCTTTATCATGACTTTTGGGGATGTCTTGAATCTTAAAAACTTAAAATCTTCCAATGGGGAAAAGTAAGTAGGCTTTTCCTTTCTAAGAAGGGTAATGCTTAACATTTCTGGGATTTTGGTGATAAGTGTGCTACAAAACTGCTCCTACAGTTCAGAGAAAATGACACGGCAGAAATGAGCCACCAGCAGGGCCAGGCTGTCGGCTTTGAAATTCCAGAGGCCTGCCCAGCTCTTTTGGTTTCCTGGAATGCTTTCATTCAGTCGTCATGTGGTAGGTGAGGAAAAACCCTGCAACATCAGTGGTGAGCTGGAAGAATACCTCATCTGCCGTCAGGGGACTGAGGCCCAGGGCGACAGGCACACATCCCTGCCTGTGCTCAGCGGCACAGCCAACAGACCGCAGGGCAGGGGCACGCAGGCTCGCCCAGCAGCCGTGTCAGACCTGTGTGCACGAACTGACGGTTCACGCCCAGGTCACAGACGCCCGTTGTCTCCTGGCCAGAGGTTGACACACAGGCCAACTGTTGGACAGGCTCATGCTCTGTGTCATAAGAAAGGTGGAGCAGAGATGACTCAGGGAAAGGCTGCTTTCCCCTAACACTGGCATTTGATTAATCTCATCTCAAATGCTGTCACTCACCCAGAAAGGGCCTAAATGTGCCTTACTTCCGGTGCTGGAGCGGTGGAATGTGGCGGCAGCTGTCTGGATGATGTGGAAGCCCAGCGCGAGGAGGGAGGAAAAGTACCAGATCCCACTGAACCGGTCAGAGGAATGCAGGCAGGAGGGGAAACAGGCATCCGCACCGGGACTGGCCACATCCTAAGGCTGGAGGCTACCCTGCTGCAAAAAGGCCCATTAGTAGGGAAGCAACGGGAAAAGCATTTTCCAGGGGGGGTTTCCTTTTTTTTTTTTGAGACGGAGTCTCGCTCTGTCGCCCAGGCTGGGGTGCAATAGTGTGATCTCGGCTCACTGAAAGCTCCGCCTCCCGGGTTCAAGCGATTCTCCTGCCTCAGCCTCCTGAGTAACTGGGATTACAGGCATGCTCCACCACTCCCAGCTAATTTTTGTATTTTTAGTAGAGACATATTGGCCAGGTTGGTCTCGAACTCCTGACCTCAGATGATCTGCCCGCCTTGGCCTCCCAAAGTGCTGGGATTACAGGCATGAGCCACTGCGCCTGGCTGGCTTTTCGTTTTCACACAGCCTTGAAGAACTTCGGGAAGAGCTGTCATTAGTAGAACCTAAGATGGACTGAATCCCTTGTGTAGGTGAATTTGTGTCTAGGACCTCTTATACATGTGAAGCCTGGAAATCGAAGATAATGTCAGGGCTTGTGGAAATAATCATAGCTATTAATTATGACATATCATTAACTACAATTAATTGCATTAATAACAATAGTATTAAACATTTACTTTGTTCCAGGCCCTGATCTAAGACCCTGATCTAAGACGTTTTCCTTGATTATCTCATGTGATCCTCTCAACAACTCTCTTAAAACAATGCTTTTAGCATGCCCATTGTACCAATGAGGACATGGGGACCCAGAGAGGCAGCACACAAGATCACCCAGCTGACATGAGGCCATCCAGTACTGAAATCAGGCCAGGCTGGTGGCTCATGCCTGTAATCCCAGCACTTTGGGAGGCAGAGACAGGTGGATCATTTGAGGTCAGGAGTTCGAGACCAGCCTGGCCAACATGGTGAAACCCCATCTCTACTAAAAATACAAAAATTAGCTGGGCGTGGTGGCACATGCCTGTAATCCCATCTATTCGGGAGGCTGAGGCTCAAGAATCACTTGAACCTGGGAGGCAGAGGTTGCAGTGAGCCAAGAGTGCGCCACTGCACTCCAGCCTGGGCGACAGAGTGAGACTCTGTCTCAAAAAAAGAAAGAAATCAATGAAATGTGTAATTTCAAACTCCAGACTGTGGCTGGAAGGGCAGACCTCACTCATGTTTTCAAAAGTGAGTATCTTTCCACTAGCCAAGTTAGGATTGCCTCTGGCAAGCAAGAAATTGGGGAAAGATGAAAGGAAATAGCCTCCTTCTGCTTGCCCCAGGCTGGACAGAGGTGTGGCAGTGCATGGCTCTCAGCATGGACTTGGAAGCCGAATTCCGGACTCTTCCTTCTCCCACATTCCCAAGGGGGCAGAGGCAGTCTTTGAGAGAATAACTTTCCCCATCATTCCCGGATCCCAAGCCAAGCATGAATCGTGAAATAATCAGTTTAGGCCGGGTGCGGTGGCTCACGACTGTAATCCCAGCACCTGGGGAGGCTGAGGCAGGCGGATCACAAGGTCAGGAGATCGAGACTAATGAGTTTGCAAGTGAGCCGAGATCACACCACTGAAGTCCAGCCTGGACAACAGAGCGAGACTCCATCTCAAAAAAAAAGAACCAGCTTAATTGTAGAGTGAGTGGGAACACACACAGCCAACACACACATATATTACCCATACGCACATCAGAGGATCCACAGGTACCCTCTGTTGGCAAAGCAGCAGCCCAGGTCACTTTTAACTTCTGTATTTATTTTGTAGAGACAGGGTCTCACTGTCACCCAAACTGGAGTGCAGTGGTTTAATCACGGCTCACTGCAGCTTCAACCTCCTGAACTCAAGCAATCCTTACACCTCAGCCTCCCTACTAGCTGGGATTACAGGCATGCCACCATGCCCAGCTAATTTTTTTATTTTAAGTTTTTGCAAAGACTTGTTGAAAGAAAAACCTTAGCCAAATTAAGTTTAACACAGTTTAATTGAGCAAAGAACGCTTTGCGAATCAGGCAGCCTCCCAAGCCAGAGTAGCTCAGAGAGACTCCAGGGCAGCCACACGGTGGAAGATTTATAGACAGAAAAAGGAAAGTAACATAAAAAACAGAAGTGAGGTATAGAGACAATTGGATTGGCTACAGCTTGGCGTTTGCCTTATTTGAACACAATTTGAACAGTTGGCCCTCTTTGGCCAAAACTCTCTGATTGGCACAAGAGTGTTTATACCTCCATTTATACCATCGGTTTATACCTCCATTTAGGTTGTATATAGTTCACTATATACAGAGAAACCTTGAAGTTGAACTTAAAATATGTAAGGAGGCCACATTAGGCTAAACTTGATTTAACAGACAAGGTCTCACTATGTTGCTCAGGCTGATCTCAAACTCCTGACATCAAGCGATCTTCCTGCTTCAGCTTTGATGAACCTCAGGAGGGGAGGTCATTAGCAGAATCTAAGATGGACTGAATCTCTTGTGCGGGTGAACTCTTGTATAGGATCCCTATATGTGAAGCCTGGAAATAGAAGATAGTATCAGGGCGGGTATAGTAATCATAGCTATTATTAGCAGCCTCCCACAGTGCTGGGACTACAGGTGTGAGCCACTGAACTCAGCCCCAGGTCACTTATCTTTAAGGTGAACCATAGCATGCCTCAGAAGTACCAGAAGGACCTGTTCAAACACAGGGTGCTGGCCCCGCCTCCGGAGTTTCTGACCCAATAATCCTGCATGGGGCCTGAGAATTTGACCCATGTGTTCCCAGGTGCTGACACCACTGGTGGGAGACTACTCTCTGGGAACTATTGTTTGAAGAGTGAAAGCTCTAGAAATATGTATAATTTCTGGTCACACATCACTGCCTGTTTAAATGTGATACCAGCCCCGACTTGGTGGCTCACGCCTGTAATCCCAACACTTTGGGAGGCCAAGGTGGGTGGATCACCTGAGGTCAGGAGTCCAAGACCAGCCTGGCCAACGTGGTGAAACCCCGTCTCTACTAAAAATACAAAAATCAGCCAGGCGTGGTAGTGGACACTTGTAATCCCAGCTACTTGGGAGGCTGAGGCAGGAGAATTGCTGGAACCCAGAAGGCAGAGGTTGCAGTGAGCTGAGATCGTGCCATTGCACTCCAGCCTGAGCGCCAAGAGTAAAACTCCATCTCAAAATAATAATAGTAGTAATAATAATAATAAAATGTGCTAGCAGTTGTTCTCGAGGATTTTCATCCTTGCAGCCTGTATGCTTTCCTGTTGCTGCTGTCATCAGTTACACTCACAAGCGGAGTGGCTTTACACAGCACAGATCATCTCACTGTTCTGGAGGTCAGAAGTCAGAAATGGGTCAGCAGGGCTGCTTTTCCTTGTGGAGGGTATAGGGGAGAATCCATGTCCTTTTCGGGCTTCTAGAGGCTGCCTGTGTTCCTTGGCTTGCAGCCCCTTCCTCCGTCTGCAAAGCAGAGCAGCAGAGGTGCATCTTCAACCCCTCTGCTCCTCTCTCGCACACACACACTTCTGCCCCCATCATCACATTGTTGTCTTTGTCTCTAACCCTCCTGTCTCCCTTTTATAAGGACCTCATGATGACATTGGGCCCATTCAGGTAATCCAGGACACCTTTTACATTTTAAGATGCTTACTAACATCTGCCAAGTCCTTTTTTTCCCTAGAAGGTAGCATATCCACACATTTCAAAGATTAGGAGATGGGTGTCTTTAGGGACCATCCACCCATCCTACCACGTGCCTAAACTCCAGCAGGTGGCCAGGCATGGTGGCATGCACCTGTAGTTCCAGCTACTCAGGAGGCTGAGGTGGGAGGATTCCTTGAGCCTAGGAGGTCAAGGCTGTAGTGTGCAATGATGGGGTCTGTGAGTAGCCACTGCACTTAAGCCTGGACAACATAGCAAGACCTCATCTCCCAAAAAAAAAAAAAAAAAAAAAAAAACAACTCCAGCAAATATCCTTCCATCCCGTATCTCCCACAAAAATGAAAAAAAGGAAGAAACTAAAAGAGCATCAGGATTTGCATGATGCTAAGTCAGAAGGTAAAGTCACATTTTCCCCTTCTTCTGATTTACCTGGTCGCAGGAGGGGCTGGTGGGAAAAGTCAAAGAGCCCGAAGAGGAGCAGGGAAGGAAGGACTAGGGCGGCTAGAAGAGGGAAGGAGTTAGTGACATGCGCCAATGTGGGCCTCTTGACCATGCCCCAAACACCTACTCAGTCTACCTGCTACTTTCTGGACTTTCTAGGACTGGAACCCTGGTCTCTTCCCTTTTGAGTCAAGAGACCTTAGTGTCCCCACTAGACTTGCAGGGCAGCAGTGCCTGCGCAGCCCCCATCACTGCCTTCCGATCCTGCCTGCAGGCCACCTGGGAAAGATGCAGAAAGAGAAACTGCACTTTCAGGCTAGACTCTTGTGTGTTGAAATTTCTGCTTATTACCGTTGGAACTTTTCTGAAGTCCCAGCCTGAAGGCTGTGAATCCTCTGTCTGTGGGTGTGTTAGTCAGCTAGGCCTGCCACAACAAAGTACCATAGACGGGGCGCCCTAAACAACAGAAGCCTATTTCCTCACAGTTCTGGAAGCTGGAAGCCCGAGATCAAGGTATCAGCAAGGTGGTTTCTTCCGAGGCCTCTCTCCTTGGCTTGCAGGTGACTGGCCTCTCTCTGTCCTCACTTGGTCTATGCACATAGGTCCTGCTGTCTCTCTTCTTAGAAGGATGCCACTCATTGGATTATGACCCTAATGACCCAACTAACTTAATCGTCTCTTTAAAGACCCTATTTCTCAAGAGAGTTACATTCTGAGAGTTAGGACTTCAACATATGCATTTGTTCGGGGGTGGGAGGACACAAGTGGCTCATAACATTGGGCTAAGACCCTGGGAGGTAAAGAAAGATCACTCAATTTTTCCCTGGTGTAACAGGTGGACTAGGCCCAAGGAGGATGAATGCTGGGAAAGGGAGTCCAAGCTGTTAACTTTAAAAGTGCTCTCTGGGGGCCGGGCGTGGTGATTCATGCCTATAATCCCAGCAAACAAACGAAAACAGGCAGTTGTGGGTTGTGGGGCACCCTTTTTTTTTTTGAGACGGAGTCTCGCTCTGTCGCCAGGGCTGGAGTGCTGTGGCACGATCTCCGCTCTCTGCAACCTCCGCCTCCCGGGTTCAAGCGATTCTCCTGCCTCAGCCTCCTGAATAGCTGGGATTACAGGCGCACACCACCACACCTGCCTAATTTTTGTATTTTCAGTAGAGTCAGGGTTTCACCATGTTGGTCAGGCTGGTCTCAAACTCCTGACCTCGTGATCCGCCTGCCTTGGCCTCCCAAAGTGCTGGGATTACAGGCTTGAGCCACCCCACCAGGCCCAGAACTGCCTTTTCACAGCTATGTTGGGTTAGGGTTGGGAAAAATGCAGAAAAGGTCAAAGAAGCCTCCAAAACCCCAGGCTTAGTCTGTGTAAGCAAACAGCATCATTTATGGCTAGCAGTCGCCAGTGCCAACTCCCTGCAGGTTACTTATTTGATGCACGATTCACAGCTAGTCCCCTAAATTCTACCAAGTCCACACACACCCTCGACACAGTGGAAATAAAGGAGCAGCCAGTGAGTGTTTGTGTCAGATGTTCTTTGAAAGGGCTGTTTGATAGAAATGATTTCATTCTCAAGGCATGGCTTTGATACGGAAGTCAAACAGCCAAACAGCCCGCAAGTTGAAACAAACCAAACAGCCTTATCTTATTCTTGATTCATGGGTTCCTCTCTCTTCAAAGCCCCTTAAAGGCCAGACTCTGCGAATTGTAACCTGTTAGAGTAATTACTGTTGCAAAGTCCTTCCCGGAATGGGTTGTGTCTTTGACTTACAGGATGTGAATTCTCTGACATTTTTCCTTGATAAACCTTTGCTAGACTCTGGTCAAACTCACTAGCCAATATAGGTTTAAATACAGGCACACATTGTTAATCGCATTTTTCTTTCCTTTTTTTTTTTTTTTTTTTTTTTTTTTTGAGACGAAGTTTTGCTTTTGTCACCCAGGCTGGAGTGCAATGGCGCGATCTTGGCTCACTGCAACCTCTGCCTCCCGGGTTCAAGCAATTCTCCTACCTCAATCTCCTGAGTAGCTGGGATTACTGGCGCCTGCCACCACGCCCAGCTAATTTTTTTGTATTTTTAATAGTGACGGGGTTTCACCATGTTGCCCAGGCTGGTCTCGAACTCCTGACCTCAGGTGATCCACCCACCTTGGCCTTCCAAAGTGCTGGGATTACAAGTGTGAGCCACCGTGCCCGGCAATTGTACTTTTCTTAGGCGTTGCAGATGTGTTTTTCACAAATCAAGGGTTTGTGGCAACCATGCATGGAGCAAGTCTATCAGCACCGTTTTTCCAACAGCGTGTGCTCACTTCGTGTCTCTGTGTCAGCATTTTTTAGCAATTTTTTTTTTCTTTTTGAGACCGAGTTTCACTCTTGTTGCCCAGGCTGAAGTGCAATGGTGTGATCTCGGCTCACTGCAACCTCCGCCTCCTGGGTTCAAGCAATTCTCCTGCCTCCGCCTCCTGAGTAGCTGGGATTATAGGTGCCCGCCACCATGCCCAGCTAATTTTTTGTATTTTTACTAGAAATGGGGTTTCACCATTTTGGCCAGGCTAGTCTTGAACTTCCTACCTCAGGTGATCCACCCGCCTCGACCCCCCAAAGTGCTGGGATTACAGGTGTAAGCCACTGCCCCCGGCCAGCAATATTTTTTATTTATTTTTAGTAGAAAGATCAGGTGATTGGGCTCAGACCAGCCTCGGTTTGAATCCCATCTCTACCACTCACTGGTTTGAGGAAAATGTTCTGTTTCTTTCTATGGAACAGATCACCCCCAAAACTTAATGTCTTAAAGCAATCATCTCATCACTTCTCAGTCTCTGGGGGTCAGGAATTTGGAGAGAGCTTTGGCAGGGTAGTTCTGGCTCAGCGTCTCTCCTGAGCGTGCAGTCTCTCCAGGTGAGAGCTGGAGCAAGTGGGGCTGGCTGAGCCTCTCCTATAGTTTCAAGGCTTTTCAGGTAGTCTTTCACACGGACTCACTTGGGCTTCCTTACAGCATGGCAGCCTCAGGACAACTGGCTGCTTATGTGCTGACTGGTAAAAGTTATATCACCTGTTCTGATCTAGCCTCAGAGGCCATGCAGTGTCACTTCCTTCCAATTGTCTTAATTATAGGCAAATCACAAACCTCTCAGATTCAAGGAAAAGGGAATTAGTCCACCTTTTTTTTTTTTTTTTCCTGTTTGTTTGTTTCTTTTTGTTTTTTTGAGACAGGGTCTCCCTCTGCTGCCCAGACTGGTATAAAGTGGCACAGTCACAGCTCACTGCAGCCTTGACCTTCTGGGCTCAAGTGATCCTCCCACCTTAGCCTCTGGAGTAGCTGGGACTACAGGTGCACGCCACCACACCAGGCTAATTTTTGTGTGTGTATATATATAATTTTTTTTTTTTTTTGTAGAGATGGGGTTTTCACCATGTTTCCCAGGCTGGTCTCAAACTCCTGGGCTCAAGGGATCCTCCCACATCAGCCTCCCAAAGTGCTGGGATTATAGGTGTGAGCCACTGCACCTGGCCTAGACTCTACCTCTTAAAGGGAAGCAGCAAAGTTCTAGAGCACAGATTGGCAAACTGTCGCCCTCAGCCCACGGAATGGGCTCAACTCTCAAACACAAACAAGCCTGTACATGTACACATTGCCCAGGGCTGTGCCACAGTGACAGAGTAGTCAGGTCAGACAGCGAATGATCCACACATCCTAAAATATGTGCTGGATGGCTTTTAACAGAAAAAGTTAGTGAACACCTGTTCTAGAAGGACATGTCCGATGGAAGATACTGTTGCAGCCATCTTTGGAAAATGCAGCCTCCCAAGAGCTGGTTACCAGCCTCTCAACGTTAGCTCCACCTCCAAATATGTAAAGTGGAATAATAATCCCATGTACAAATTACTCAGCAGAATTCTATGCCTGTGACAGGCAAAGTATACAATTGCATTTTTCCTTCCTGGGCTTCATTATGGTTTGAGAGCTACGGAAAGGTCTTAGCTGCACTGTGGGTCTGTTAGCAGTGCCAGAAACTCCCCACTTCAGATACCCCTTGGAGTTAAGGCCAACTTTACAGAAACCTCCCTTTTAAAATACACATTTATTACCCTTGAGGGAAGAAATGTTTGCAAAATCCCTTCTAAAATGCCCCTCCCCGCATAAAATGCATTCTCTTATCATTTGATAAGAGAATAGTTTTAGCTAAATTTTTACCTCTCAAAGAACAAGTGTCTCAGGGAATGAGGGAGTGAGTTAATTTGGGCTGGAGCCAGTGCGGGGAAACGGGCTGTCAGCGTGTCTCCAGTTGCCTACAGAGATAGACTTGAGAAATTTTAGCTACTGCACGAGTGTGCTCAGGGCTCATTGCTTCAGACAAAGCAACGAAAAATGCCTGTTTCTTGGCTTCCCCCGTCTCCATCAGCTCCCTTTTCCTACTGCCCGGACGTGCTTCAATGCCCTCTCTGTTGTCAGCATCTGCCTTGGGCATTTTCTCTCCTCACCTGGGCGTGTCCAAGGCCAATCCTCCAGCAACCCCTGAGATTATCTCCTTGTGACCCAGTTTTCCTCCCTGCTGGAAATTCAAACAGGGTCATCCTGAAGCCTATTTGTTAACAGGCATCTGTGCTCTTTCTCTTTAGAAGTGAGTTTCTAGTCAAGAAAATAGAGGCTCCCCAACCAGCACCAACTGTGTGGCAACATTACTCCTTCCAGTCCCAGCTTTTCTACTCATTTACTCAAATACCACCAAAATTATCAACTCTATTTATGCATCTTTTAAAAAATTATTTTGTCGGCTGGGCACAGTGGCTCATGCCTGTAATCCCAGCACTTTGGAAGGTCGAGGCTGGCAGATCACATGAGGTCAGGAGTTTGAGACCAACCTGACCAACATGGTGAAACGCCATCTCTACTAAAAAATACAAAAATTAGCCGGGCGTGGTGGCGGGCACCTGTAATCTCAGCTACTCGGGAGGCTGAGGCAGGAGAATCACTTGAACCCAGGAGGCAGAGGTTGCGGTGAGCTGAGATCGTGCCATTGCACTCCAACCTGGGCAACAGAGCGAGATTCCATCTCAAAAAAATCAATAAATAAAATAAAAATAAAGTCTTCTGTCTCCTCTCCAAGTTATGCTTGACTCCAATAACTTGTTTTTTTTTTGTTGTTGTTGTTGGAGACGGAGTTTCACTCCTGTTTTCCAGGCTGGAGTGCAGTGGCACTATCTCGGCTCATGGCAACCTCTGCCTTCTGGGTTCAGGCAACTCTCCTGCCTCAGCCTCCCGAAACTGGGGTTACAGGCATGCGCCACCACCCCTGGCTAATTTTGGGGTTTTTTTTTTTTTGTATTTTTAATAGAGGTGGGGTTTCTCCATGTTGGTCAGGCTGGTCTTGAACTCCTGACCTCAGGTGATCTGCCAGCCTTGGCCTCCCAAAGTGCTGGGGACTCCAGTAATTCTTAAAATCTACTCAGCTTCACCCTATGCTATACTGAAAGAATCGTTTCTTTTTGATACAGCTATTTGCCACCATGATATTTTCGTATCAAATATTATGAGTGTTTTGGGGATGGTTGGGAGGGGAAGTGTGCAATTTATGATTAGAGACCATTCCTTTTGACCCATACTAATTTTTATAGCATTTTCTCCCTTTCTATTCAGCCTAAATGTACATTTATGCAAATTGTATATAATACTTGGCAGTATCCTGGAACCCCAGCTCGATACTGGCCAAGGCCAACACAACTTGTGCTACTCCAGGAAGAATTGTGGTTTGGAAATGTTACTCGACTAGAGCCAGAAAAAAGTGACAACTGGCTGGACGGGGTGGCTCACGCCTGTAATCCTAGCACTTTGGGAGGCTGAGGCAGGCGTATTGCCTGAGCTCAGGAGTTCGAGACCCGTCTGGTCAACGTGGTCAAACTGTCTCTACTAAAAATACAAAAATTAGCCGGGCATGGTGGTGGGCACCTATAATCCCAGCTACATGGGAGGCTGAGGCAGAGGAATTGCTTGAACCCAGGGGCAGAGGTTGCAGTGAGCCAAGATTGTGTCACTTCACTCCAGCCTAGGCGAAAGATCGAAACTCCATCTCAAAAATGAAACGAAATAAAATAAAATAAAATAACAATTGTTACTGGGTAGCTGCTGCAGCAGCTTTGCCTAGCATATGCATAGCACTTTGCAACTTACAAAGGGCTTTTACATAATTTAAGTCTTTAATGTTCACTGTAACAGCCATCCTATAGTTATTGTCCCATTCCACAGATGGTCATAAAATGAAGCATAGAACTGTACTGCCTTTGAACACAGACCAACCAATTTATACCCAAGGTCTGTTAACTCATCTGGGCATTAATTGTTCATAAACTCATACTTCCTAAGAGTACTGGGCACTGGACACTGTGGGTCAACATTGCTTCCTAGCCAGGCTCATGCCTGTAATCCCAACACTTTGAGAGGAGGTTAGAGGATGGCTTGAGCCCAGGAGTTTGAGACCAGCCTGGGCAACACAGGGAGACTTGGTCTCTACAAAATTCAAAATTAAAAAATTAACCAGGAATGGTAGCATGCACCCATGGTCCCAGATACTCAGGAGGCTGAGGCAAGATCACTTGAGCCCAGGAGTTCGAGGCTGCAGTGAGCCATGATTGTGCCACTGCACACCAGCCTGGGCAACAGTGAGACTGTCTCAAAAACAAGCAAAACAAAACAAAAGACATTAAACCATTGTTTCCTTTACTCCTTTCTCCAGAATGCTAACTTTTTTTTTTCCTGAGAAAGACTTTATATCTAATATTATTTACGAAGTGAGGTGCTACCAACAATTCATGTAAGCTGAAATTTTGCCTTCAAAAACCTACTTCCGCCGGGCACGGTGGCTCAAGCCTGTAATCCCAGCACTTTGGGAGGCCGAGACGGGCGGATCACGAGGTCAGGAGATCGAGACCATCCTGGCTAACACGGTGAAACCCCGTCTCTACTAAAAAAATACAAAAATCTAGCCGGGCGAGGTGGTGGGCGCCTGTAGTCCCAGCTACTCCGGAGGCTGAGGCAGGAGAATGGCGTAAACCCGGGAGGCGGAGCTTGCAGTGAGCTGAGATCCCGCCACTGCACTCCAGCCCCGCGACAGAGCGAGACTCCGTCTCAAAAAAAAAAAAAAAAAAAAAAAAACCTACTTCCTAATCTGATTCCTCTTACATTAGCAATAGAAAATGGACTAAAAGACCAGGCATGGTGGCTCATGCCTGGAATCCCAGCACTTTGGGAGGCTGAGGCGGGTGGACCACTTGAAGTCAGGAGTTCAAGACCAGCCTAACCAACATGGTGAAACCCCGTCTCTGCTAAAAATACAAAAAAATTAGCCGGGCGTAGCGGCGGGCACCTGTAATCCCAGCTACTCAGAAGGCTGAGGCAGGAGAATCGCTTGAACCCAGGAGGCAGAGGTTGCAGTGAGCCGAGATGGCACCACTACGCTCCAGCCTGGGAGACAAGAGCAAAAACTCCGTCTCAAAAAAAAGGAAGTGGACTAAAATATTATGATAGACTTCAAGATATATCTAATACAAAGGTTTTGGTTGTTTTATTTTTACATCAGCAACCATCTGGGAATAACTAAAAAACATGTATGAGATGACTGGTCAATGTTTCAGAACTTCTTTTACGACTGAAACTGAAATTCAAAGGTCCTATGAAATCAGAATTTTGAGTGTTACAAGAGTTCCACTAACGAATGAACTGAACAGCAGAGTTGCAGCCTGTGATTCCGTTGTTTCATTGCACACCACCCGCCTGGCACTAAACTAGACAATGGAGACACTGGTCGCCATGGATATGGGTTGGCATCATCTGACCACGTTGGTGTAGAAGTTAGCTTTAGATGTTCTCACACCTTTCACAAGGACCACGGGTCCCCCTGGTCAAAATGAAGGGATTCCCCTTATGGAACTATTGATGATGTTGTTACTGTGTGCCATTTACTGAGTTAATACACTGAGCATTTCCCATATATTACTTCCTTTCAGCCTCTCAACAACCTATAAGGAAGCTTTTCATTCTTATCCTCATTTTAGACAATAAAAACCAGATGTTTATAGAGCTTCAGCAACCTTCCCTAGGTAACACACTTTTAAATCAAGGTCTGCCTCCAAAACTTACATTACTTTTTAATATTTTGAGATGGGATCTTGCTATGTTACTCAGGCTGGACTCAAACTCCTGGGCTCGATCAATCATCCCACCTCAGCCTTCCAAGCAGCTGGGACGACAGAACTGTGCCACATTCTTAAACATCATACAATATCGCCTTTCAGGCATGAAAAGCAGAGGGAATTATTTATTCATTTGATAGAGCTTTAGTAATGTAAGTGGATACACTTAGGGCTAGTCCTCTGGCTTGTTACCATGGTAAGCTAGGGAAATATAGTTGAGGGGCCTGTGGCAGAGCTTGGAGAGGGTCTGGGATGTCAAATTCTCAAGTATTTGAACTTAGCAACAGGACTTGGTCCCATCCACACCCTGCTCTCCACCCCAGCTGGAAATCATTAGTGCTGACTATGGAGGCAAAGGGAAACATGTAAGTGTTTTTGTTTTGATTTTCTTTGGGGTTTCCTTTTTGTCTTTTCTGAACTGAAGGGTGATAGAGAAGGTATGGAAAAAGTTTGAAACCACTGGCAGGGGTCCACCCTACAAGCCCTGAGAATCTTGAGGTAACTTCTGCCATTTTCCATGGTGCAAGGAAGCGAAGGCTGGAGCCGGTCCTGCTATGTAATTTCGAGGTGGGAGGTGGGGGCGTGTTAACAGAAATGACAAGCAGGGGCTTTGGAAAGATGTTGTGGGGCCTTGGTCATGGGGAGAGTGAAGGCTGCTAACTAGAACGTAGGGAATCTGGAGACAGCTGCCGTTGGAAGGCTGTGGAGGGCTGGGGCGGGCTGGGGCGGGTGCAGTGGTAGAGCTGGTGAGGATTGGGTTGAAAGAGCAAGCAACAACTTTGCACCACCCCTACCCCAGCACTTTAGTTTACAAAAGATGGAGCAGCAATTGTATTTTCTCCAGGCATCTCAAATCAGTTAGGGGGCTGGAGGCCTGGGATGGGAGGGTGTGAGGCTGCTCTAAGCTGGGTGATCAAGGGAGCTGTAGGGAAGTTTACATTTTCCCCCTGAAGCCTTGATAATTTGAGTCTGTAAAACAAACAGATAGTAAGTTAACAGGGGGGAAAAAAAAAGCATACCCCGGTTTTTTTTTAAGACAGGGTCTTGCTCTATTGCCCAGGGTAGAGTGCAGTGGTGCGATCATAGCTCACAGCAGCTTCGACCTCCTGGACTCAAGCAATCCTCCCGCCTCAGCCTCTGAGTAACTGAGGCTACAGGCTTGTGCCACACCTGGCTGGCATACAAATTTCGCTAATGTGCACACATGTGCATGAGTCATACAAATTATGAAAACTCTTCTGCCATAGGAAAAAAATACATATGAAAAATCCAAAAAAAAAAAAAAAAAAAAAAAGACCATGCAGTTAATACTTTTATACTATCGCTTTTCATTTTTTTGAGGGAGAGTCTCACGGTCACCCAGGCTGGAGGGCAGTGGCATAATCTCAGCTCACTGCAGCCTCCATCTCCTGGGTTCAAGCGATTCTCCTGCCTCAGCCTCCCAAGTAGCTGGTAGGTGGAATTTCAGACATGTTCCCCCCCCTCTGGCTTTTTTTTTTTTTTTTTTTAGTAGAGACAGCATTTCGCCATGTTGGCCAGGCTGGTCTTGAACTCCTGGGCTCAAGTGATCTGCCCACCTCGTCCTCCCAAAGTGCTAGGATTATAGGCGTGAGCTACCATGCCTGGCCGAGTTAATGCTTTTATACCATCTTGATGTTACTGAGGAGTAGGGACTCAGAGAATGGCAAGAACAGGTTATGGGAGGGAGGGAAGAGGGAAGGTGAGGGAACAGGCGGGTTAAATCTCACAGGTAGCAGTCCTCAGAGAGAACAGAAGGTAGTCTGTGGTTAAGTGTTTCTCTGTCAGATTTTTAAAGGTGTCGGACACTCAGTTAATCTCTCCTAGGTTTGGATAGGCGGAGGGCCTCAGAGAAAGCCTGGCTATTTATTTCATTGCTGCAGATTTTCCCTGCAGATGTACGTCTCCTCCACAAAAGGCAACTTGGCAGGGCTGTTCCTGTCTGTGGGCCCTCTGAGCAGCCATCTCAAGAATATGCCAAAGAAGTATATTTTGAGGTAAAATTTTTAGTTTTTTTTTTAAAGCCCTCTCAAAGGAGAGGACATATGAATTGAGACAGTGATGAGACGAATTTTTATTGTTTAAAAAATTTTTTTATTTTATTTTTTATTTTTGAGACAGACTTTTGCTCTTGTTGCCCAGGCTGGAGTGCAATGGCGAGATCTCAGCTCACCACAACCTCTGTCACCCGGGTTCAAGCGACTCTCCTGCCTCAGCCTCCTGAGTAGCTGGGATGACAGGCGTGTGCAACCATGCCTGGCTAATTTTGTATTTTTAGTAGAGATGAGGTTTCTCCATGTTGGTCAGGCTGGTCTCGAACTCCCGACCTCGGGTGATCCGCCAGCCTCCGCCTCCTCAAGTGCCTGGCTGAGATGAATTTTTAATATTAAGCACAAGGAGAAGTCATCTCAACATATGCACTCTCACGCACTCCTTGCAGGGCTCTTCATGCGCTAGGAACCAAAGCATCTAAAAGTAGGAACTTTCCCCCTCAAAAAAGAACCCTCAGGGAGTTTCCAAGATGTTTCTTTTTTTTTTTTTTGAGACAGTGTCTCTGTCACCCAGGCTGGAGTGCAGTGGCGTGATCTCGGCTCACCACAGCCTCCGCCTCCCAGGCTCAAGTTGATTATCATGCCTCAGCTTCCCAAGTAGCTGGGATTACAGGTATGTGGCCCCACGCCCAGTTAATTTTTGTATTTTTAGTAGAGCGGGGTTTCACCATGTTGGTCAGGCTGGTCTTGAACTCCTGACCTCAAATAATCCACCCACCTCGGCCTCCCAAAGTGCTGGGATTAAAGGTGTGAGCCACCGCGCCTGGCCTCCAAGATGGTTTTCATATTTCAATTTTGTTGCATCAAATAATCTAGGAAGGAAAGAAAAAAGAAGAGAGCCCACTTCTTATATGTCACAGGGTAAGTGGAACACTCTATCCCCTTTCACTGTATTAACCTGTTCACTCACTGTATCACACTATGAGATAGGTGCTGTTATCCTAACAGATGAGGAAACTAAGGAAAAGATGATGTAACAGTGTAAGGTCATGTAGCTTGTAACTGGCAGGTCAGGATTTGCACCGGCCAGAGACAGCCTTTTTCAGCGTGTAGGAAAAGTATCTGTTCCACACCCATCGCTCAGTTCATGGCTGAGACCCCCTATCATAGAAGACAGATTAATAACAGAAAAATATGCCAATTTATTTAACATAAGTTTCACATGATACAGGAGCCTTCCAAAGGAAGGCTCAGGCCCGTGAGAGGTGGATGACACCTCGAATCCTAGTACTTTGGGAGAACAAGGTGGGAGAATCACTTGAGCCCAGGAATTCGAGACTAGCCTGGGCAACACAGTGAGACCAAATCTCTACCAAGAAAATGTTTAAAAATTAGCTGGTTGTGGTGGTGCACACCTGCAGTCCCAGCTACTTGGGAGGCTGAGGACACTGCAGGGGAGAGTATTACAGATTAGGTTGGGTGCAGTGGCTCACGCCTGTAATCCCAGCACTTTGGGAGGCTGAGGCAGGCAGACCACTTGAGTACAGGAGTTTGAGACCAGTATGGCCAACATGGTGAAACCCTGTCCTATTAAAAGTACTAAAATTAGCCGGGCATGGTGGCACACGCCTGTACTCCCAGCTACTTGGGAGGCTGAGACAGGAGAGGCTGAGACAGGAGGATCATTGAACCCGGGAGATGGAGGTTGCAGTGAGCTGAGATCGTACACTACACTCCAGCCTGGGTGACAGAGCGAGACTGTCTCAAAAAAACAGGCAGTTTCAGACTTTAGAGTATTTCAGATTTGAAATAGAATAAATTTATTATCTAATGGTAACAAACAACTGGGGACCAGTTAGGGCAGGAGCTGTCTGTTCCGATTCTTCTTTGCCTCTGGGTATAGAGTGGGACTCTTCTGGAGTGAGCATCTTATGACCTACTTTCAGGCAACGGTAGGTCAGAGCCTCCCGCTGTGGCCGGATCTCACACTGAGTGACCCTTCTTGCTCCTTCGGTTTTCTCAGTTGCCAAGTCACCATATTGTCGGGCATCATGTTCTGAGCCCCAACACACAGACAGCGTCTACAAAGTCACTGCCTAAGCGGCAAGCCAATCAAATCAATAAGCAAATACAATTTTAAAAATAAAATCAAAGTGACTAAGATGGCAAAATAATGTGTTTTCTCAAACAATACCAAGTCCAAAGGTAGGGCAGGCAATGAATTTACCAAAACCAGTAAGTTCATGACAGCTGGCCTTTCTTCCACCTGTCATCCCCAGTGTGCGCTCATCCTTTTTTTTTTTTTTTTTTTTTTGGTGAGATGGAGTTTCACTCTCATTGCCCAGGCTGGAGTGCAATGGCGCAATCTCCACTCACTGTAACCTCCCCCTCCTGGGTTCAAGCAATTCTCCTGCCTCAGCCGCCCCAGTAGCTGGGATTACAGGAATGCGCCACCACACCCGGCTAATTTTGCATTTTTAGTACAGATGGAGTTTCTCTATGTTGGTCAGGCTGGTCTTGAACTCCCGACCTCAGGTGATCTGCCCGCCTTGGTCTCCCAAAGTGCTGAGATTACAGGTGCGAGCCACCACGCCTGGCTGAACTCGTCTTCTTAGGCCAGTACTTTCTGTGGTCTCCCTATGGCAGCCACAGTTCCAGCATCCCTTGCAGATGACAAAGTCCACAGGAAGAAAAGGGATGTCCCTGACTTGGGTGGCTTTAGATAGTGAGGTAAACTTTCCCAGAACATTCCCATCTGACCTCCCTTCTCATCTCTTTGTCTTGTAGACTGGTGAAGATTCAGTCTCCATGTCTAGGTAGGGGCTTTGCCACCTCTAAAACTCAGAGCTGTGGAAAAGATCAACAGCACTGGGGTCTCATTAGCAAGCAGGACAGGGAGAATGGTTATGAGGAGGCAAACAACAATGTTTGCCACGGGCGTAAAGGCATGCAAAAGGCTAGTATGTTCTGGAAATGATAGTCAAATAAGAAATTGTCAGGAGAAGGCCGGGCGCGGTGGCTCAAGCCTGTAATCCCAGCACTTTGGGAGGCCGAGACGGGCGGGGGGATCACGAGCGTCAGGAGATTCACAGTGATGACCATCCTGCGCCTAGATGCCGGGTGAAGAGACCGCGTCTCTACTAAAAATACAAATACTCTAAGCAACCCGGAGCGACGAGGCGGGCATGCCTGTACAGACGTCCCGAGGCTGCTCGGAATGTGGAAGGGGCTGAGACAGAGCAAAGACGAGAGAATGGCCGTGAACCCGGAGCGGAGCTTGCAGTGAGCTGAGAGCCGGGCCACTGCACTCCGCCTGGGCGGCAGAGCAAGACTCAGTCTCAAAAAAAAAAAAAAAAATAAAAAAATACAAGATAGATTTGGTCAAGGCGAGAGGGATGAAGATATGCCTCGCCAGCCATGTTTTGTTAAAGAAGTTACCGGCTCGCTCGGCCAACGGGCGCGGTGGCTTCTATGCTTGTGAAATCGCACCAGACACTTTGGAGAGGACCAAGGCAGGATCACGAGGTCAGGAGATCGAGACAATCCTGGCGAACACAGTGAAATCCCGTCTCTGCTAAAAATACAAAAAAAAACCCATTAGCCAGGTGTTGTGGCAGGTGCCTATAGTCCCAGCTACTCGGGAGGCTGAGGCAGGAGAATCGCTTGAACCCAGGAGGCGGAGCTTGCAGTGAGCCAAGGATCGCGCCACTGCACTCCAGCCTGGGCCACAGAGCAAGACTCCATCTCAAAAAAAAAAAGAAGGAAGTTACCAGCTAATATTTGGCTGCATTGTATAGGTCCATGTTCCTTAAGCTTTTAAAATTTAAAGACAGTGAGATATCAATGTTAGGAGATTTTTAGTATTCCTTTTTTACGTAGTAATCATATAAAATTTCCTTCAAAAAACAAATGCTCAAGGCCGGGTGCAGTAGCTTATGCCTGTAATCCCAGTACTTTGGGAGGATGAGGAGGGTGGATCGCTTGAGCCCAGGAGTTCAAGACCAGCCTGGGCAACATAGCAAAACCCCATTTCTACAAAAACTATAAAATATTACCTGGGTGTGGTGGCACAGGCCTGTAATCCAGCTACTCTGGAGGCTGAGGCGGGAAAATCACCTTGTTGCAATGAGCCTGAGTAACAGAACAAGATCCTGTCTCAAAGGAACTGAAAGAAAAATAAAAAAGGTTCAAAACAAAAATTACACAGCAACATATATAGTAACACTAAAATTTCATAATCTAGGCTGTGCGTGGTGGCTCATGCCTGTAATCCTAGCACTTCGGGAGGCCGAGGCGGGTGGATCAATCACCTGAGGTCAGGAGTTCGAGACCAGCCTTGCCAGCATGGCGAAACCCCTTCTCTACTAAAATTACAAAAAAAAATTAGCCGAGTGTGGTGGCAGGTGCCTGTAATCCCAGCTACTAGGGTGGCTGAGGCAGGAGAATCGCTTGAACCCGGGAGGTGGAGGTTGCAGTGAGCTGAGGTCGTGCCACTGCACTCCAGCCTGGGCAACGAGAGTGAAACTCCAAAACTCTGTCTCAAAAAAAAAAAAAAAAAAAAAAAGTTATAATCTAGTCATATCATAGCAGTGAAGAAATAACCATGTGTGTAATTCTTATTTGTACTTTTTTATAATTACAAAAGTAATTCTTTTTCAAAAAATAGGAAAATTCAGAGAAGCCCAAAGAATAAAGTAAAAATCACCCATATCCCATCACCTGGCTGTAACGACGTGAAGTCAGAGTTGGGGCCTCACATACGTAGTAGTTTGGCATACAATTACAATAGTGATTTCTTTTTCCTTTGTAAGAAAGCACTTCAAATTCAGTTTCTTCTTACCATACTTTCCTGTCAAACAAAGCAAAACTGCTGGTCAGTGTAGAAGGGGGAAAAGCAACAAATGCATATGGTGGCTTATGAAGTATAACATATTACATTAGGGAAAGAATAAGTATTATTGCTGTTGTATTTCTGTTTGACTTGCTACTCATACAACTGGTTATCTAAGCCCAAACTCTATAATGTAAGGAAGTAATGAAAAATCTGCCTTTGAGAGCAGCGAATGCTTCAGTGTGGTTCTGGCAGGGAAGGAAGGGGGGAAGGGTTGTAAGAACCGGGGCCAAATTTCATCCTGGCAAGTTGGAGCTTTCTTCCTGAGCGTGGTTCCTGGTCAAGGCACCAGGGCTCAGGAATGAGACAGACATTAGCTTGTTTTGGTTGGCACCTCTAGGACAGTTTTGTCTGCACACTGTGCCTCTGAGGAATGGCCCCTACAAAGGGTCAGGATGCCAAAATTCTGTAATCTTTCACTTTCATTTTAAAAATGAAATCTGAATATCTCTCCATCTAATAGCAAACCACAGTGAGACCATTTTTTTTTTAAAGTCCAGACCTGCCTAGGCAGGAATCCATTTTGGTGGTTGTTGATTTTAGTGTTTTGTTCAAAGTCTCCTGTTTCTTTATGAATTCTCTTTCACACAAACTTGTTAGTGGCACTCAGTTTCCTCGGTAAACTTTTTGGTTTTTGTTTGCTGCTAGCTTTTAAAAATCTATAGACAGGCGGCCGGGCGCGGTGGCTCAAGCCTGTAATCCCAGCACTTTGGGAGGCCGAGACGGGCGGATCACGAGGTCAGGAGATCGAGACCATCCTGGCTAACACGGTGAAACCCCGTCTCTACTAAAATACAAAAAACTAGCCGGGCGAGGTGGCAGGCGCCTGTAGTCCCTGCTACTCTGGAGGCTGAGGCAGGAGAATGGCCTAAACCCGGGAGGCGGAGCTTGCAGTGAGCTGAGATCTGGCCACTGCACTCCACTACAGCCCGGGTGACAAGAGCAAGACTCCGTCTCAATAAAAAAAAAAAAAAAAAATTTAAAGACAGGCAAAAAATCTCCTGCTGCTAAAAAGCTGCGTGACCTTGGAAAAGTCACTTAACCTCTGGAGAAAGTTCAAGTTAGAGGGTCATAGTGGACTGGAGAGGATTTTAGAGATCAGAGTTCTGCCCTTCCTGTTTACAGATCTGTCATTCAGAGAGGGTGACTAACTGGCCAGAAGCCAAACAGCTTTCTTGAAGTTTTATTATTTTGATTTTTAAGGAAAGGAGTCCAATGAATTTGCAAATTAACTAAGCAGTGTTTGAAAAGAAAATATGCAAGAGATATTTAAGTGTGAGAGGAAACTAAAGCTTTGAGAACTAGAGATAAGATACTTTATAATAACTATCCAAATTGGTTTGTTGGAAGCAAACGTGAACTGTGTAAAATGTGGAGCATTTGATGCACCAAGAAATATTTACTTGACTGCCCACTTGGAACTTGAAAGTTCAGTGGGGAACCAAGAAGATAATTATAATGTAATAAGTGCTCCGCCTGATTAAAAACTGCAGTGTTCTCATGAGAACTAGGAAAGGCGTTCAGAAGGACATTCCTGACGTCTTCTTGGAAGAGGTCAAACGTAAGCTCTGATCTGAAGGAAAAACCAGAGGAAAGAATATCCCTAACAAGCAATCGATTGCACATGCAAACCCAGGAAACTTGATGGGTTAAATAACTAAAGGAAAAGTGGTCAGGAGGATGTAGAATTCTGAGACGTGAACGGTGAGCAGGAACTCTTACCTGAGGGCAGATTTGTAAACTGCAGACTGACAGGACCTGCTGGAGGGTTTCCGCTCTTCCTCTCAGTGTACGCAATTTAGTTTGGAAACAGAGAAAAGACAGACCCAGTGAGACTAAGTAGAAAAGTATTTCTCCAAATATTTTGACCTACAAAATGCATTTTCCCTGTTGCCCAGTATGTACACAGATCCGGGGACACGCACACACAAACTGAAAGAAGTTTCCCAACAAGACTTAATTTTTCTACACAGGATGTCCGCTGACATTTTCTACCTAACCTTTTGCATTTTCTAAATGGTGAAACTGCATGACTCATCTGATTTCACTACCCATTAAGTCACAACTCAGAGTTGGAGAAACCTTGGGTTAAGGAAGTTGCTGTGATACTCCAGAAGAGAACATTTAAAACTATAGGATCTAGGGAAGCAGAAAGATGCACAGAAGGATGTGGAATGATTCCAGAGGGATTTAAGAGATCGAAGAGGACCCAAAAGAGTGCTTACAGATAATGCCAAGTTTTGGCTTGAACTCGGGGCAGACAAAGGGATCGTGTACTGAGATAGGGAACCTCAAGTGAAAGATGAGAAACTTGAGAAATGCCCGATTCTTTTGTATGTGTGTGTGTGTTTCTGTAAACACAAATACGCTCCTTAATTTGAAGTACATCCCAAGAAAAACATGTGACTCCAGAAAATGCCCAAGTTTTATTAAAAGAAGAAGGGAAATGGCAGAAATGGAAAGAAGGGAATCAGTGGAGAGGGGTGGACTCGAGCACTTAGGCACAAGATTCCACTTGGACAGGACAGGCAAGCGTCAAATCCCCGAGGAAACAGACAGCCCAGATCAGACTCACCTGATGCTTTGCTGCAGCTGCTATGGGGCTTTTGTAAGCTGGGAATGGGTTAAGCATAGCCCCGGCTGTTCATTCAGCCACAATGTTGGCAGGAGTTAGCTTCTTTACACATAAAGTTGGCATCACATTTGGAATTCACAATCACTAGTTCACAAACGTCACAGGCATTTCTTAGGCACTTCTTATATAAATGGAAATACCATTAACTTTCTTCTTCATGCACGCTCTCTGACAGCATCGGGTCAAAGGGACTTTTTTCCTGCCTCTTTTCATAGCTTCCACCGTCCCCATCCTTCTTCTAAATCTTTAATTTTGCAAAGCCGTAGGGAGTGGTGGTAGCCTGTGGCGAGTTGAAGATTTTGAACAATAGGTGTTTCTGAGCCGAGTTTATTGAAAGGGTCTTGTCTGTGTCCTGGGGGAGATTGTAAATGAGATGTCAACAGGAGCTCTTTTGTGTGGATGGCATTCATCCTGAAAGAGAGGAATTCCCTTACTGTGCTAGTATTTAAAGTACATTTGTTGCTGCTTTTGCTAAAACTTTTTATCCAACTGCCAGAGCTAACAGCAATGAATGAGTCACTTGGTGTGATTGTAACTTCCTTCCCTCCTTAGCAAAGCAATGACTCAGTCATTTACATTTAGAAAGGCAGGCTCCTAAGAAGATTTCTTGGATTTTCATCAGCTTGAGCCTCTTTTCTTGACCATCACGTGGGCTTGATCTGTCAGCAATCCTGTTAACCCGGGTGAGGGGAGTTTAGCCGGGCTGTTTTTCTCCTTCCCTGGAAAACTTCTTGCTGTTTTGCTCGTTTCTTTTTTAAATCCAAGGAGAAAGACAAACACAATTTCCTGCCTTAAGCCCTTTTCCTTTCTCTCTCCCTCCCCCCCTTTTTTTTTTGTAAAGGACAGGCAATTTCAGTTTACTATAATTACCCTGGGCTGAGGTTTGACTAACTCCACCTTTAGATGATAAGGCAACCGTTTTATTACCTCGCTGCCAGGTGCCTGAGGGTGACAAGACTTGCCTTTATCTGGTGACCGGACAAGGTTATCAGCAACTGCAAATGGGCTGAACCTCGGAGCAGGGGCCATCAAAATGCTTCCCTCCCCTTGATCCATTTCCCAACCCTTTATCGGTAGTTCATTTCAATCCGAAGACTAGCTCTAGTTTCTGCAAGTTTTTCCGCATTCCTGCACCTTAGCTCTATCGTCTTGTGTTCTCTCTGGAACACAGGCAGCGGCAACAGCAATCTTAATTATGAGCAGTCAGTTCCCCCCATGAGCCCAGAGCACAAGCATGAAGTCTCGACCACAGTCCAGCACACCACACGCAGGATATATTCGCGACCTCGGCTTAGTCGATCTGCAGTATTTATAGTTGCTTTTTCAGAGTTGATACTTAATAACATCTTTGGCCTATGATGCTAGAAATCCCTCCAAAATAAAATCGTATTGCTTGTACTTTCTATGGTTCCTTTTGAAAACTGGAATATAATCCACACCAGGAGGCAGTGCCGTGCTTGTTTGAGATAATAAACATTACTACTGCTCGATTTATATCTGCAGTTCATGAACTTATTTGTCTATCAACACAAGTTTCTTTTTTTTTTTTTTGGACGGAGTCTCGTCCTGTCTCCCAGGCTGGAGTGCAGTGGCGCGATCTCGGCTCACTGCAAACTCCGCCTCCCGGGTTCACACCATTCCTCTGCCTCAGCCTCCCCAGTAGCTGGGAGAGTGGCTGGGACTACAGGCGCCTGCCACCACGCCCGGCTAATTTTTTGTATTTTTAGTAGAAACGGGGTTTCACTGTGTTAGCCAGGATGGTCTCAATCTCCTGACCTTGTGATCCGCCCGCCTCGGCCTCCCAAAGTACTGGGATTACAGGCGTGAGCCACTGCACCCGGCCAACACAAGTTTATTCTTTAATTCAAACTATGTTACTTGCACTGTCTCGGTTATCTGTTGGGTGGGAAATGTGGTATAAGAGCACACATTTTGGGAAATGGTTTCCAAAAAGTGTGTACTAGGCAGAGCTTGAATGAATGAAGAGAGAACTTGCAAACAGGCTTTTAGGCCAGTGTCCTGGGCAGCATCAAAGCACAGCGGCACCCGGCTTGTACCTAGCACGGAGCTGCCCTCCTGTCAGTGCAAATTATAGTGGGCCAAGGTAAAGAATGTAGCTTTTATTTATTTATTCATTCATTCGAGGAGTCGTCTCGCACCGCAGCCCAGGCTGGAGTGCAGTGGCGTGATCTCCACTCACTGCAACCTCCGCCTCCCAGGTTCAAGCGATTCGCCTGCCTCAACCTCCTGAGTAGCTGGGATTACAGGCGCCTGCCACCACACCCAGCTGATTTTTTAATTATTATTATTTTTTATTTAGAGACAGAGTCTTGCTCTGTCACCATGGCTGGAGTGCGGTGATGTGATCTGGGCTCACTGCAACCTCCGCTTCCTGGGTTCAAGCGAGTCTCCTGCCTCAGCCTGCCAAGTAGCTGGGATTACTGGGGCGGGCCACCATGCCAGGCTAATTTATTTGTATTTTTGGTAGAGACGGGGTTTCACCATGTTGGTCAGGCCGGTCTCAAACTCCTGACCTCAAATGATCAGCCCACCTCGGCCTCCCAGAGTGCTGAGATTACAGGCATGAACCACCACGCCCAGCCGTAGGTTTTATTTATTTTTCTATCTGTGAAATCGAACTGCAGCCTGAGGGTAGCAGATGGGAAAGGAGGGGTGGGGAAGAGAATGGAAAGATGAGTTAAAACACACACACACACACCCTTGCAAATGTGAAGTGTCCATCTGTAAGACCGCATCAGATTACTCCATTCTGGGCTGGGCGCAGTGGCTCACACCTGTAAACCCAGCACTTTGGGAGGCCGAGGTGGGTGCATTGCTTGAGGTCAGGAGTTCGAGACCAGCCTGAAACATGGTGTAACCCCATCTCTACTAAAATACACAAAATAGCCGGCACGGTGGCAGGTGCCTGTAATCCCAGCCACTTGGGAGGCTGCGGTGGCAGAATTGCTTTAGCGGGGGAGGTGGAGGTTGCAGTGAGCTGAGATCACATGATTGCACTCCAGCCTGAGCCACATGGTAGACTCTGTCTCAAAAAAAAAAAAAAAAAAAAAAAGATGACCCCATTCTGTAATGTATATAGACATCATTCTACACTGTGGAAAGAAACAGTTCAAGTCCCCTACTAGGGCCCTTATTATCATTATAATAAAAATGAATGAAAAGAATGCTTCTGGCTGAGCATGGTAGCTCATGCCTGTAATCCCAGCATTTTGGGAGGCTGAGGCAGGTAGATCACCTGAGGTCCGGGATTTGAGACCAACCTGGCCAACATGGTGAAACCCTGTCTCTAATAATACAAAAATTAGCTGGGAGTGGTGGTGCACACCTGTAATCCTAGCTACTTGGGAGGCTGAGACAGGAGAATTGCTTGAACCTGGGAGGTGGAGGTTGCAGTGAGCAGGGATCCTGTGTGCCATTGCACTCCAGCCTGGGCAATAAGAAGGAAACTCTGTCTCAAGAAAAACCCAAAAATAAACCAAAAGAATGTTTCTGAGTACAGTGTGTGAATCACACACATGGTGATGAACTAATGAACACCCAGAACTCCAACAGGAGACGATGTCACAAGTATTAACAAATCTGACCTTAACCCTGGGCAACACAGTGAGACCCCATCTTTACAAAAAGTTTTTAAAAAATTAGCTGGATGTGGTGGTGTGTGCTTGTGGTTCCAGCTATTTCGGACGCTGAGGTGGGAGGTCGCTTGAGCCTGGGAGTTAGAGGATGCAGTGAGCCATGATCACGCCACTGCACTCCAGCCCAGGCAACAGAGCGAGACACTGTCTCTTAAAAGAAATAAAAATAAATAAATAAATAAAATTGGCCGGGAGTGGTGGCTCACGCCTGTAATCCCAACATTTTGGGAGGCCAAGGTGGGTGGATCACAAGGTCAAGAGATGGAGACCATCCTGGCCCACATGGTGAAACCCCATCTCTGCTAAAAATACAAAAATTAGCCAGATGTGGTGGCACCCTCCTGTAGTTCCAGCTACTCAGGAGGCTGAGGCAGGGGAATTGCTCGAACCCGGGAGGTGGACGTTGCAGTGAGCTGAGATCGCGCCACTGCACTCTAGCCTGACAACAGAGGGAGACTCCATCTCAAACAAAACAAAAAACCAACTCTGTCCTTGGAGCTGTCTTTTCCTTGAAGATGTGAAACCTTGCACACCTGTCACCACTCCAGTGCCACCCTCCACAGGTGGGCTTAGTTAGCACAGAGCTCCAGAACCCGAGATGCCTCTGCAGTGGGAGTAGGATGGCATCCTTCTGCCACAATTCTAAAAGCCACTAGCCAAACTTGACCTATTTACAGTGCGGTGATGCCACCTCTCCCTGTAGACAAATTCAAGTACTCGATTAAGGGGCGTTTCCCAGACCTTGATTGTTTTTAATATAATGAGACTACAGGTAAACACCCAGCGAACGAGGAGGAGGATGGGGGTTGGTAGAGTACATTGGTATAGATTTTAGTATTGGACTTCACATGTTCCTAGGTTCGTAGATTGGTTTTATTTAATTTTGGCAAATGACGAGTACCTAACAGAAAGATAGTATTTTAAATGCAGTCCTTGCTGGGCGCAGTGGCTCATGCCTGTAATCCCAGCACTTTGGGAGGCTGAAGTGGGCAGATCACTTGAGGTCAGGAGTTTGAGACCAGCCTGGCCAACATGGTGAAATCCCATCTCTACCAAAAAGACAAACATTAGCCAGGTGTGGTGGCACACGCCTCTAGTCTCAGGTACTAAGGAGGCTGAGGCAGAAGGCTGCAGTGAGCTGAGATCACGCCACTGCACAGCAGCCTAGGCAACAGAGCGAGACTCTGTTTCAAATAAATAAATACAGTCTTTAAGGGACACTTAAGGAGTAATGGAAGGGACCGGGCACGGTGGCTCACACCTGTAATCCCAGCACTTTGGGAGGCCAAGGCAGGCAGATCGCTTGAGGTCAGGAGTTCGAGACCAGCCTGGCTAACAAGGTAAAACCTCATCTCTACTAAAAATACAAAAATTAGCTGGGCGGGGTGGCACGCACCTGTAATCCCAGCCACTAGGGAGGCTGAGTTAGGAGAATAGCTTGAACCCAGGAGGCAGAGGTTGCAGTGAGCCAAGATTGTGACACTGCACTCCAGCCTGGGTGACAGAGCCAGACTCCGTCTCAAAAAAAAAAAAAAAAAAAAAAAAAGAGTAGTGGAGGGGGAAAGAGCCCTGGGGTCGCCTGGACAAGTTCATCTCTGGATCCATGTCCTTCTCTATCAGTGACAAAGTTGGATAATGAATGAGGCATAATTTTTTTTTTCTTTTTTGAGATGGAGTCTCGCGCCACCCACCGGGCTGGAGTGCAGTGGTGCAATCTCGGCTCACTGCAACCTCCGCCTACCAGGCCCAACCAACTCTCCTGCCTCAGCCTCCTGAGCAGCTGGGACTACAGGCGTGTGCCACCACGCCCAGCTAATTTTTGTATTTTTAGTAGAGACGGGGTTTCACTATGCTGGTTGGCCAGGATGGTCTTGATCTCTTGACCTCGTGATCTGCCCACCTCGGTCTCCCAAAGTGCTGGGATTATAGGCCTGATCACTGCACCCAGCCCAAGGCATAATTATTTAAAGCACTGACCCTGTTATCTGAGCATCAGTAAGGAGCTGGTATCCTTTCTGGGCCAAGTGGACTGATGTAAACAGTATTACACAGGTTAACCCAGATACGTTTTCTGTTTTCCTTTGAAAATGGGGTTTCGGGAGGGCAGAGAAAAGGAGGAGGATGAAAAATTAAGTGCCTAACTACACAGACCAGGGGGGCCTGCAGCCTCCCACACGCCTGCGCTCCAGATCCAGGTAATTATTCCTCATCGTGCTGACACCAACAGGAAGGAATGGTGGATGCATTTTCTTTCTTCTTCACTTCCCCACGCATCCTGTTTTCCCAGGTTTGGAGGTTTGTGCCGGCCTTGTGCAAAAGCTCCTGTGCCAGGTCAAGCCCTGACTCCAGGCCCTCTGTTCCTAGGGCGACGGCAGCAGTGGGCTGCTTTGGTGGGGGGTCAGCCTTTTCTCCAAAGTCCAGCGAGCCTGCCGGTGAACCAAGGTTACTGATTAATCCACACTGAAGTCTCGGTGAGGACTCAGCCTGACCGGACTGTCTTTAGATGGGACGGACTCTGGTTCATACACAGGCCACTCACTCTGTACAGCCCCCCCTCCACTTACTGAAGCAAGATGAATTGGCAGTAAGTGCATGATACCCTGGTCCCATCTAGAAACAACCAGCTACTCCACAGCCTCAGGGTCAGGGATGCTCAAGTGCTATTTATTCTGTTTACCAGACATACAGCAGCAGGGCAGGGAGTCTTCACAGCCTGTTGCGTCATGTGATTCCATTCCAGATTTTTCCTTTTATTCCTGTCTCCAAGGCCCCATTGTACACGTGCTACTAATTCTCATGAAATGATACTAGGAGGTAAAGAAAGTTCCCTGGCTCTCAGATATCCATCTGTGTGTGTGCAAGCAGACAGAGCACAGAAAAAGAAGTAGAGGAATAACAAGGTTCCTAGTTCTGTGTGGGCTGAGCAAGAAAAAAAAAGAGAGAATAACGAGGAGTGAAAAGAACGAAGAAGAAAAACAGCTGCACAGGCAAAGGGCAGTGTCACAGGTGCCTCCCACGGTCCTTTTCCGAGGGCCCATAGGGGAGGCCAAGTGGGGAGAATGGGGGACATTAGGTGGATGACCCAGGGGACCAGCTGGTGTCAGAGCATGCTAGATGAGGATTTGGCCTGCTAGATCCATGTTGGCGGGACTGGCCAACATCAAACATGAGGGGCTCTGGTGACACGTGACACTGCACCATCAGAGATCACAGCGAATGTCTTTGCTGAGGTGTCCACTTTACTCCTGACCCGATCACCTCCCTTTCCTGATTATTAGTCCCTTTTTTTCCTCCAGGAAGTCTCTTCTCATCCCTGTTCATGCCGTCACGTAACAAGCATTTACCACACTAGTACCGTGCGCCGCGCCGTGTGCTGTGGTTACATCCGTGGATCAGACAGACAACAGTGTTTGATCTTGTAATTCTTCCATCCTTTAATTCCTTTCTCTCAGTCTGGCCAGAAAAACAAAAAAGTTCTCCTAACAGAGAATATAGGAACAGATTGCTGAAAAGTGACATCCGACAAGAAATGAAAGCTGATTGATGAAAGATTTAAAAGAAAAATGTCAGGTCAGGCTTGGTGGCTCAATCCTGTAATCCCAGCACTTTGGGAGGCTGAGGTGGACAGATCATCTAAGGTCAGGAGTTCAAGATCAGCCTGGCCCACATGGTGAAACCCCGTCCCTATTAAAAATATAAAAATTGGCTGGGAGTGGCCGGGCGCGATCACTGGCGCCTGCAGTTGCAGCATTTTGGGAGGCTGAGACAGGCGGATCAGCTGAAGTCAGGAGTTCAAGACCAGCCTGACCAACATGGAGAAACCTCATCTCTACTAAAAATATAAAACATTAATCGGGGGTGGTGTAACGTGCCTGCAATCCCAGCTACTCGGGAGGCTGAGGCACAAGAATCACTTGAACCAGGGAGGCAGAGGTTGCAGTGAGCTGAGATCGCACCATTGCCCTCCAGCCTGGGCAACAAGAGGGAAACTCTATCTCAAAAAAAAAAAAAAAAAAAAAAAAAATTAGCCGGGTGTGGTGGTGGGCACCTGTAATCCCAGCTACTCGAGAGGCTGAGGCAGGAGAATCATTTGAACCTGGGAGGTGGCGGTTGCAGGGAGCCGAGATCGCACCACTATATTCCAGCCTGGGTGACAGAGTAAGACTCGGTCTCAAAACAAAAGAAACGAAAAATGTCCTTCCCTGCTCCTGGCACTCTCCCCGCCCTAGCCTCCTGGGCATGCTATCTCTCAACAAGAC
>NW_016808366.1:1274112-1287220 GCF_001698545.2 Rhinopithecus bieti
AAAAAAAAAAAAAAAAAAAAAAAAAAAAAAAAAAAAAAAAAAAAAAAAGAAAAAAAATTAGCTGGGTGTGGTGGTGGGCACCTGTAATCCCAGCTACTCGAGAGGCTGAGGCAGGAGAATCATTTGAACCTGGGAGGTGGCGGTTGCAGGGAGCCGAGATCGCACCACTATATTCCAGCCTGGGTGACAGAGTAAGACTCGGTCTCAAAACAAAAGAAACGAAAAATGTCCTTCCCTGCTCCTGGCACTCTCCCCGCCCTAGCCTCCTGGGCATGCTATCTCTCAACAAGACCCAGTCTGCCCCAACCTGAGGTGTTGCTAGACCAGCTGCCCAAACAGGAAACTTTATATAATTCTGTAACCCTGACCTTGAGTCCTGAATCTTCCCCTTCTGTAAACAGGCCATTCAACCCAGGAAGACCTGCAGACCTGGCTGGGACACATTTTGAAAAACACACACATTGTTAAAAATGTTGAAAAAGTCCCTAGGTCTAAGAGGAAGTGATCTGTCTGACTAACAGTAGAAATCACTTCATATAAAGTAATGGAACAAATGGAAATTTAATCCTAACAGATGTAAGTGCCAGGGCAGTCACTTGTCTACACGGATGACTTGATTGCACCTGTTGGAAAGGCTGGGAAAATGAGCCGTGAAATCCTGATCACATTCCCTACTGGAAGCAACACTCCTGCCTTGCAAATTAGTAAGCCTGATGTTCTCAACATCCTGACTTCAACATGTGTGCCCTAGTTCTGTGCAGGCTATGACTCACCTTAGCTACTGGTCAAATGATTCTTACTCAGAGCCCTACGTTTCTAATCTTTAGTGTTAAGTGGTCTAGGCACATATTAGCCAAATGTCTACCTTTTTATTTCCTCATGCCTGTTTCCCAGTCTGTGTCCTTTCAAGATATTCCTTTGAAATGACTGATTTCAGGCAAGAACTGGATTTACTTATGGTAGCCTTCAACTTCCTACTTAACTGCCAAACTTCAATGAAAGTCCAGATTAAAAGTTTTAGACCTCAGCCTCTGGCCCTGGGCCTTCTGAAATGACCTTCCTCCAAACACCATTTAATTTCCGCTAATTTAGTTAATGAATGGAACTTTCTGAAGAGAGCAGTTACTTTGATCTGAACCCCTTTCCTAGCTTCCAGTTAACATAGCCAGAGGGAGACAGAACGGGTGCTCTTTCCTCAATGGGTGCCCTCTCCTCCTGCGTGGCTGGAGCAGCTCCCTGCTGTAGTTACTCCTCTAAAACAGAGAGAGCTGCAGAAAGCAGTTCCCAAAAGGAAGAAGGCAGGTTACAAATACTACCGTTCGCATTTTCGTGGGTGCTTCCCCCCACATAGAGATGAAAGCGTTGAGGTGGGGCTTGGAGGCACACTCTCTGGGTAGCTGGGCCTGCAGTCTGAAAATCCTAAGTAATCCTCACAAATAGGCTAACTGGAAGCCAGCAATACAAATGAGCAGTGCTTCTGGCCTGAGAGAAAAGTGTCTGCATTCAAAGTACACCTTCAGATAAAAATGGAAAATGCCAGTCCCACCCTGCAGGAATCCTCAGTTTCTGGGCTGTTTATCCTCACTGCCATCCACCCTACGCTTGGCTGTGACTAGGATGTGAAGAAAGAGATTGGGTGGGAAAAGGCTACCGCAGTTCTTGCTCTGTTTAACTCACCACCTTAAAAAACATGGCCTTGGCTGCTGCTTTAAAACAACAGCGCCGGGCGCGGTGGCTCAAGCCTGTAATCCCAGCACTTTGGGAGGCCGAGGTGGGCGGATCACGAGGTCAGGAGATCGAGACCATCCTGGCTAACACGGTGAAACCCCGTCTCTACTAAAAATACAAAAAACTAGCCGGGCGAGGTGGCGGCTCCTGTAGTCCCAGCTACTCGGGAGGCTGAGGCAGGAGAATGGCGTGAACCCGGGAGGCGGAGCTTGCAGTGAGCTGAGATCCGGCCACTGCACTCCAGCTTGGGCGACAGAGCGAGACTCCGTCTCTAAAAAAAAAAAAAAAAAAGCAACGAAAATCCCCAGCCCCGACCCAGAGATTTAACCCTGCAGCTAAGGTGAAGTTTTTGTTAAGGTGGTAAGGTAAAAAAGCAAGCCATTCTTAGCCTTGACTTCCAGTCTTTATGCTTTTCGGAAGACAAGTCCAGCGAAGACCTCCACCCCTTCCAAACAGCGACTTACCTCGTAGCCGATCCACAGATTGCAAAGTACGGATGTGATGTTCCAGGCTTGGCCACAAGGGGACACTCGAGAGTAGGACTGCCCGCGTCAATGCTTTGTTTTTTACTCACTTTTGGTTGGGAGGGAGGGAGTGGGGTGTGGGAGTGGTGGGGGAGATGCTGGCTTTAAAAAAAAGTCCATTTGTTCCCTGAAATTGTGCCACTTGCCCTTTTATAAGTCAAAGGTTGCCACGTTACCTGTTGCCAGGTTCCTGAGAGTGGTTGGGGAAAATGTGCGCGAGAGAGGCACAGCATAGTCCTTTAGCTTGGTAGGTTTCAAGCTCTTTGGACTGGGCTGGCGCTGACATTTGCAGGGCAGCTGCTGTGGATTGCCTGCGCATTGTTTGGTCGTAGTTCTAACAGAGGAGTGGCTGCGTCTGACATCATTTCCAGGCATGAAGTGCCTGGGGCTTTTTTTTTTTTTTTTTTTTCTTTAATGACTCTAACTTTCTGATCCCTCCCTGCCTGGATTTTTGTACAGTAGATGCACTGTGCAAAACAGCCTCCACTCAGGAAGCCCAAGTTTTGTAGCAACTTGTTAAAACAACTTGGGTGCTTTTTTAAAAAAATAAAGTTGTGACTCTGAAACAAACCTTTCCATTCTTCCTCCTTTCTGAGAACAAAGTTGCGTTTGATTAGCAGCGCAGCCAGTGCTTTCAGAAAGATCTACTCTCCCCAGAAGAGGCGGCTGCTATCAGTTGAATGGATCTCTAAGCCAGACATGCCGAGGCTTGGGGCATTTGTCTGGTGTTAGGAAGTGTCTGGAATACTAGTAACTACCAACTGGCGTGTCTTATGACTACAGGAATTATTACACTACCCTCCATCTCATTCACATCCCGTCTCCTCCCCTTACACACACACAAGCATACTTTTTTCTACTTTAAAAAAAGTTGAGCAAGTCATCTTGTGGTTTCCGTGGAGGATGTGACTGGGAGAGAAGACTGTGGGATACCTTGTGTCTCCCATGGGGGCCGGGAATCATGGTGTATGCCCCACCCCAACAGCCTCTGATCTTTGCTTTCTCACCACTGACCGCCACACTTTGGGTGGCCTGTAAATGTGAAGCTGTAAATATTTTGAAATAAGGTAGTGATTTTTCCATGTGCATTTTGTTTTGTGGCATTTCTCTCCTGCTGTCTTTTAAAAGTTGCAACTGTGCACCCCTTGTTGACCACTCCAAATTCATTCACTCACTGAAACTTTGGTGAGTTCCTGCAGAGTGAGGAGGGCTGTGCACAAAGGAGTCTCTCGTGGAAGGCATGGTGCTTTAGTGAACAAGGTGTTTAATAGAGAGTGTTTACTGGCGGGGGCGAGGGCGGGGGGTGCCGGGATAAACAGAGGTGGTTTGAGTTAATGGTCAGATGGGATTTGGAGCCCTGAGTACTCTTAACTCTGTCACTGAGTCTGTAGATGAGTTAAAGATGTCCATTGCCTGCTCTGAGCCTTAATATTTTCATCAGTCAAATGGGGATAGTGGGATCTTTCACATATGTGAGATCATGTCTATTTTTTTTTTTTCTTTTTTTTTTTTTTTTTTTTTTTGAGGCAGAGTCTTGCTCTGTCACCTAGGCTGGAGTGCAGTGGCACAGTCATGGCTCATTGCAGCCTCCACCTCCCAAGCTCAAGTGATCCTCCCACCTTAGCCTACTGAGTAGCTGGGACTTCAGGCGTACACCATCATGACCAGCTAGTTGTTGTTTTTGGGTTTTTTTTAAGACAAGGTCTCACTCTGTTGCCCATGCTGGCCTCGAACTCCTGGGCTAAAGCGATCCTTATGCCTCAGCCTCCCAAAGTGCTGGGATTACAGGTGTGAGCCACCACACCCAGGCCCCATGTCTATTAAGTTCTTAGTACAGTGTCCAGTACACAGAGTAAGGATCTGCTCTCTGGTGATTAGGAAGATCTAATGGCATGTCACGGATCTGGACTAAATCTCATCTCATCATCTTTGTTGTTGCCAGGGTTTGTGCATTTTTCCCGGTGGAGGACTGCAGCCAGACTGCTGATTTGTCTGGCATTTGCTGGAAAGTGAGGCCTGCATAACACATCACCACGAGGAGCAGGAGCCCTATGATGCACTATTAAGTGCACAACTTTGGGGTCTGCTTGGCTGGAAGCAGGAGCAGCAAACTTGTCTATTAGTAATTTTGTCCTCATCGGTGCCAGATGCTTTCCCAAGATGCCAGCACGTTCATCATTGCTACCAGACAGCCTCATTGGAGCTCTTTTTCTGGCCTCCTTTTTTGACTTCTTTCTTCAGTTCTTTAGCATCATTGTCTGTGGGACCCTCCCTAGTTTGCAAATTCTTGTCTAGATTTCAGTCATTATCATAACCATCCAATTTGAAAGAAATCTTGTCATCTAGTTGAGCCACCTATCAGATGTTGGTACAATTGCTGTAACTTCCCAGCCAAAACATGTGCTGGTCTGTGCTTGAACAGGGGCTGAGAACTCCCTCTGCTGTGAGGTCCTCGGATTCCTTCTGTGGACGGACAATGAATGCCTGGAGAATTATTCTTTATGCCTCTCTGAGCTCTTGCCTTTGCTGTTCCTTTGGGGACTTATACAAAGCAGGCCCATGCCATCCTGTAAGCAAGAGCCCTCCAAATAATTGAAAACCCCCCTTTCTTCTCTTCCAAATGAAACACTTCGTCTTTTTATTTTTGTTTTTTATTTTTTTACATAGTCTTGCTCTGTCGCCAGGCTGGAGTGGCGTGATCTTGGCTCGCTGCAACCTCGATCTTTCGGGCTCAAGCAGTCCTTCCGCCCCAGCCTTCCAAGTAGCTGGGACTACAGGTGCCACTTACTTGGAAGGCTGGGGCAGGATGCTACCACTCCTGGATAATTGTGTGGAGATGCGTTTCACCATGTTGCTCTAGCTGGTCTCAAACTCCTCAGCTCGAAGAGATCCTCCCGCCTGGACCTCTCAAAGTGCTGGGATCACAGAAATGAGCCACCGCAATAGGCCTAGGTCTGTACTTCTAATCCGACATGCCTTTCCTGAAACAGACACCTTACCTGACATTACAACCATAAGTCCAATCGTTCCCATTCTGTATTTCTACAATAGAAATATGTTTATGTCCCTAGTTTAGGTCCTTCCATGTTTCTTTTTTTTCTTTTGGCCTCTTCACATCATTTCAGCCTGTGGCTTCAAATTACGTCTTGAATATATTCTTAATCTCACTCATACTACCTCTGCCCTGTTCTCTGGATTTGCAAATGTTCTTTTCAGTGCTTCTCAGACTATCTCTGGTGAGGGACCAGTTTGTTTGTTTGCCCTCAATTTGTTGCAGATCAGTGCTTTGGTAAAATGCAACAAAAAAGAATTACTAGAAAGAGGAATTTTTTTTAAGACATACAAAAAACCCTTAGTTTTTTGTTTTTTGTTTTAGATTCAACAGGTAAAACACTCTATAAAATTCCTATAAAAGTTCATAAAGATAGTGTGGACCCGAAGAGTGGGCAGCAGCAAGATTTATTGTGAAAAGCGAAAGAACAAACCTTCCACAGCATGCCAGACAACCCCATCAGATTGTGGCTAGATTGCCACTGCTGGCTGGAGTGGCCAGCTTTTATTTCCTTATTTGTCCCCACCCACATCCTGCTGATTGGTCCATTTTACACAGTGCTGATTGGTGCATTTACAATCCATTAGCTAGACACAGAGCGCTGATTGGTGCGTTATTATAGAGTGCTGATTGGTGTATTATTACAGAGTGCTGATTGGTGCATTTACAATCCTTTAACTAGACACTGAACACTGATTGGTGCGTTTTTACAGAGTGCTGATTGGTGCATTTACAATTCTTTAGCTAGACAGAAAAGTTCTCCAAGTCCCTACTGGACCCAGGAAGTCCAGCTGGCTTCACCTCTCCGTTCTTGCTGGGAATGGTGGCTCACGCCTCTAATCCCAGCACTTTGGGAGGCCGAGGCAGGTGAATCACCTGAGATCAGGAGTTTGAGACTAGCCAGGCCAACATGGTGAAACCCTGTCTCTACTAAACCCACAAAAATTTGCCAGGCATGGTGGCGCATGCCTGTAATCCCACCTACTCAGGAGGCTGAGGCAAGAGAATTGCTTGAACCCAGGAGGCAGAGGTTGCCCTGAGCTGAGATCGCACCATTGCACCTGGGTGACAAGAGTGAAACTCCGTCTCAAAAAAAAAAAAAAGAGAGAACGTCTTTAAACAAATCAGATGTTTCACTCACTGTATAGAAGCTGCTCGTTTTCTCTTTTTCTCTTTCTCATTTTCTCTTTCTGTTTTGACCGGACAAGACAAACATATTGGCTGGTGTTTCACCCTCCTTAAGCCTCACTCTTACCTATCACACACCCGCTGGTGCTCAGACCTTCTCAGTGGGTTCTAAATCTTTCCTGGCACTGAATCCTGAGAGTAGAACTGAAACAAACAAAACACCCTTAGGGGAGAAGCGAGGGTTTAGGGCTTAGATAGCAAATCTAGGAAAGGGTGATGTTGGGGAAAACGGAAGGATTTCGTTGTATGAGCTTTGGAGTGCAGAAGAATTGGAAAATGAAGAAGGGGACGATGGAGAAGTGTGAGTTGTGATTTGAATCTCCTTTCCTCTCCTTCAAACGGCAATCTTAAGCCGGGCATGGTGGCATGCGCCTGTTGACCCACCTATTCAGGAGGCTGAAGGGGGAAGATCTCTTGAACCAGGGAGTTCAAGGCGTTTCAGCTAGATGGAGTCCTTTCAACCAGATGAGGAAAAAATCATTTCATTTGCAATGAACACAAAACACAGCACAATGAGACCCTGTCTGTAGTTGGAAAAAAAAAAGCAATCATGAAGATTTGAATTCCTTTCACCTTCCTAGTCCATGACTGGACAGTGTTGCTCACCGCAGTGAAGCCTCATAATAACGAGTAACGCCCCTCCTCATAACAGCATGGAAGATGGTTCCTATCCTAAAGCTTCATAATAACGAGTCATGTCCCTCCGTATAACAGCGTGGGAAATAGTTCCTGTCCTCCATTCAGCTCCCTTATTCAAAGTGAGGGGGATCTCAAAATGTTATCTCCTTTGGGTGTTGGGGGCAGGACCACCCTGTTGGAGAAGTCGTGTCTCCAGTATTCTCCCTGTCCAATCTAACCATGGTAGATTTCAAGCATTACTGGAGCTCTGCCAATGTCCCTGTTGAACAAGGTATCCAGAGTTATCCCGATAGATAGCGAAGATCAGCTGACAACAGCCACCAGGTGGCGTACAATTGCAGTTGGCCTGGGGAGTGTAGGAGTCACATTGGAGGCTCAGGTCCCCAAGGTCAGTCATGCGTTGGGAACGATGTGACCTAGCCCCGCGCCCTCCCACCCACATCATCACACTTATCACATCATGGCAGGAGTTTTACTGTATGTCATAGCAAATCAAATGATTCTATATTTGGCTGCATATCTAGCTTTTTTTTTTTGGATGGGGAGTGTTTAGTTTTGTTTTCTAATTGAGTAGAGGCAGGATCTCGTTATCTTGCCCAGGCTGGTCTGCAACTTCTGGACTCAAGCAGTCCTCCCACCTTAGCCTCCCCAAACGCTGGGATGACAGGTGTGAGCCACTGTGCCTGTCCTCAGTGTCCAGTTTGGATTATCCACACTGAAAGAAGAAACCAGGGAGAGCTAACAAGAAGCAATACGTAATCCAAAAGGTCAGACATTTGATGTTGGAATATGTTATTTAGCTTCTTGAAATATCAGTGGGTGGAATGTCCTGAGAATCCATTTTGAACAAAATAATGAGTTCACATTGTAAAGACATGTCTTAGGAGAAGTGGAACAATGCTCTAGTTTCATTCGATTTTAATAGGGAGAGGTTCTATCCAATTTATGGCTCCCACCCACTCTGGGTCTTCAGCTGAATGACTGACATGAGCATTACTCCGAGCAGGGCTACCATCACTAATGCCTCTCTGAGAACCAGAGCTGCACCAAGGTTTGGATACAAGAAACTAAAGTGAGCAAGGCAAAGTATTTACAATGTATATGCATTGGCATTGTTTAGCCAGAGGCTTAGCTTTGGGCTAATGGGAAGAACCTGAGGCTGGCTGGTTCCGCTCCTGGTTCCGCACCTTGCAGGCACTGTATTTTCCCTGAGTCGCATTTCCTGTCAGGTGCATTAGCTAAAAAATGAGGAAGTTGACTGCTTATTGTTGAGCTGCATTCAAATGATAAAGATGGGCCAGGCATGGCATAGTGGCTCATGCCTCTAATGCAGCACTTTGAGAGGCTGAGGTGGGAGGATCACTTGAAGCCAGGGGTTCCAGACCAGCCTGGGCAACACAACTCCATCTCTACAAAAAATAAAAAATTAGCTGGATGTGGTGGTGCACACCTGTAGTCCCAGCTGCTCAAGAGACTGAAGTGGGAGGATTGCTTGAGCCTGGGAGATAGAGGCTGCAGTGAGCCATGATGGTGCCACTGCCCTCCTACCTGGTGACAGAGTGAAACCCTATCTCTTAAAAAAATTAAAAAGGAGGTAAAGATGTGTGTTTCATGAGTCAGCATAGATGGGAAGTTCTCCTGGGCTGGGCCTCTGCCAGTCACCCACCCAGGGAATGAGAGGCAACTGCCTCTGTGTCATGCACCTTGTCTTCCCCTCTCCCAGAGTCCATATGATATTGTATGTGACATTTGCTTGATTTATTCCTCCAATACTCAGGCAATCCCTGCGAAATAGCCAAACATTATTATCTCCATCTATTTTATGGTTAAGGAAATTACTCCAAATCACAGGCCACTGAAACAGCAGGACAGCATAATGGGGTCCTTTTGTTTATTGTTCATTATAGGGTGTTTCCTTTGAGTGGCCAAAGGAAACATCTCAGTGTTGAAGCAAGTATTTCATTCAGTGAGATGGTCCAAGTTGGCAGCTAGAACGGTAGGTAACAAGTTGGGACTGCGTGGCCAGGTCTAGCTGATGTGATGGAGCCACGGTGACACCACCTGCGAGAGTGGGTGGGCTGGGGTGGGCTGGGTAGGAAATGATGGAAGCATAATTATTTGAATGAATTTATAATAGCTGCTTAAGGAATTGTGCTTGACTGACCAGAGTCCCACTTGGAAACTTAATTCGTTTTTGATCTTTATTTTCTAAAATCATGCTTTACAAATGAGAAACTGAAAGCCAAAGTATAAAGCTTCTTCAAAACCCTCAGCATTGTAATCAAATGGCTAGATGGTGGGGCTTAGACTGCTGCTGGGAGCCTCCAAATAGACCTTGACTCCCTTGTACAGGTCCAAAATTGTACTCAGCAGCCTAGATTCAGGCCCCCACCCTTTTTTTAGACCGAATCTCGCTCTGTCGCCTAGGTTGGAGTGCAAGGGCACGATCTCAGCTCACCTCAACGTCCGCCTCCCAGGTTGAAGCGATTCTCCTGCCTCAGCCTCCCGAGTAGCTGGGATTACAGGCATGCACCATCACACCCAGCTAATTTTTGTATTTTTAGTAGAGACGAGGTTTCACCATGTTGGCCAGGCTCGTCTCAAACTCCTGACCTCAGGTGATCCACCTGCCACAGCCTCCCAAAGTGCTGGGATTACAGGCGTGAGCCACCACACCCAGTCAGATTCAGGCCCTTGACTTGACCAAGTTGCCCTAAAGGAAGACACTTTAGGGAGTGGCTCATACAGACGAAGCCCATGAAGACTGATTTATTAACTAGCATGTGGATTAATTTCTACAATAGGAGACTTTTGTACAGTGTAAATACGCTCAGTGAGTAGTTCTGCTCAAAAACAAGCGAAAATTCAACAAAAGAAGTTTATATAGTGAGCGCTTATCCAAAAAAAGACAGAGAGAGAGAGAGGCAAGGTGGAAGGGAAGAAGGAAGACAGAGAGGAGGAGGAGGGGAAAGACAAGAAAGAGGGAGATGGAGAGAGAGAGAATGAAAAGGAAGGATGACAAGACAGGAAGACAGAGAAAAGTAAAAGACTGAAGGAGGGAAGGAAGGAAAGAAGGGAAGGAGGGGGGAAACAGAGGGACAGAGAGAGAAAAGAAGGGAGGGAGGAGGGAGGAAAGGAAGGAAGGAAGGAAGGAAGGAAGGAAGGAAGGAAGGAAGGAAGGAAGGAAGGAAGGAAGGTCAGACAGAAAGACAGAGAGAAAGGTGGGAAGTGGATGGGCCCGGTGGCTCACCCCTGTAATCCCAGCACTTCTATTTGTCTGTCTATCAAGATACAGGTAACAGTCTCCTTTTCTGTCCTTTGAAAGGAGGCCTAAGGGAGAGGATCTCTTGAGCCCAGGAATTCAAGACCAGCCTGGGCAACACAGAGAGACCTCCTCTCTATTTGTGAGAAAACATTTTTAAGGGAAGGAGGGAGAGAGAAAAGGAAGGAAGGAAGGAAGGAGGGAGGGAGGGAGGGAGGGAGGGAAGGAAGGACGGAAGGACGGAAGGACGGAAGGAAGGAAGGAAGTGGGCTTCCATAAGCAAGTTGTAGCAGCTATGATGGCGTGTGTACCCTTCTCACCTAGACACCTCGTCCTTGTTATTAGGATCAGAACACGCATCCTCACAACCTCTTTGCTTTTTTTCTTTTTCCATGTTTATTATCAACCACTAGAATCTCTTCTAATGAGTTACCTTGCTTAACGTTAGCTATATTTAGTGTTTTCCTTGAAGGCAGAGACTCCCCTCACCTTCTCTCTGTGCCTATACACTCTGTTGGCTGGGAAGGTTTCGACAGAGGGCTAATCATGTCTCGTTTATGTTGATTCCAATTAATTTCCATTTCAGAAACTTCCATTTCAGAAATTGGTATTTCCCAGTGTTTTCCTCCCTCGGTTTGTGGAGGTGTCACCTCAGAGGAGACCCAAACCACCTCCGGAAAGCAGGGGTCTCAGCCTGTCAGTGGAACTTTTTTTCCTGTTAAATGTCTCAGTGTGTTTCGTGTGCCCTAATTTCCAATGGCTGTCAGTTACAATATCAGAAATTAAAACCCACGCAGAAATCACAGTGTCTTTGTTTTCACTGTCTTCCAGTGTCATCTTGCATTACAACATATAAGAAGACACCACCTCCAGTCCCACCCAGAACTACCACGAAACCTTTCATTTCTATCACAGCCCAGAGTAGCACAGAGTCAGCCCAGGATGCCTACATGGACGGACAGGGCCAGCGAGGAGATATTATCAGCCAGTCTGGACTCAGCAACTCCACCGAGAGCCTGGACAGTATGAAGGCTCTGACCGCCGCCATCGAAGCTGCAAACGCCCAGATCCATGGCCCTGCCAGTCAACACATGGGTAATAACACTGCCACCGTCACCACCACGACTACCATAGCCACCGTCACCACGGAGGACAGGAAGAAGGACCACTTTAAGAAAAATCGATGCCTGTCTATCGGGATACAGGTAACAGCCTCCCTTTCTGTCCTTTGAAATAGGAACTTAAAACTAAGGAATGTTAACACTTTTTCTTTCCCCGGAAGATTTGCTTTCTTGCCGCTTGGAATCATATACCTATGTGTAGGACCAGATTTTCAAGTGATTGGCTGTGGACTCCGTATATTGTTAAATGTGACCAAGATTATTAAAGTATTTTCTTTTTTTTTTTTTTTTTGAGACGGAGTCTCGCTCTGTCGCCCGGGCTGGAGTGCAGTGGCCGGATCTCAGCTCACTGCAAGCTCCGCCTCCCGGGTTCCCGCCATTCTCCTGCCTTAGCCTCCCGAGTAGCTGGGACTACAGGCGCCCGCCACCTCGCCCGGCTAGTTTTTTTGTATTTTTTAGTAGAGACGGGGTTTCACCGTGTTAGCCAGGATGGTCTCGATCTCCTGACCTCGTGATCCGCCCGTCTCGGCCTCCCAAAGTGCTGGGATTACAGGCTTGAGCCACCGCGCCCGGCTATTAAAGTATTTTCGTTGGAGACATTATTAGCAGCTATTATTTTTGTTCTCTAAATTGAATGTGTGACTCAAACTGCAGGATAATTCAAAGAACATGAACACAATCAAACATGAGGTTCTTTTAATTCCTAACACACATTTCTATTTTTAGAAAAAAGAGTGGACTTGCAAGAATAGCCGGGGTCATCGAGCCACATAACAGTATGTTCAACACTATTGAATGACCATATGAGAACAAAAATGCGAACCACTTCCCATAGATGTGGGAGTGAAGGCGAGCAAGACCAAAGTGACTGATAGTGTGGAAAGCAATAACTCACATCACAGCATCATGAGGAAAGAATGTGCACTAGTTTCAGCCTAATCAAGCATTTCATGAAAATGGTAGAAAATTCAGTAGGCTTCTCAGTTCAGTTCACTGTTTTTCTGCTTTTCAAAGATAAGATCAAACTGATTCCACCTTGTTTCTTTTACATCTGTTTAGCTTGGGTTACCCTGCTAGAAATGTTCTTCTATCAAAGCAGAGAAATCATCGTCTCTCTCCATTTTTTTTGTGCTGTATCAGTCTGAGGGTACCCTTTGAAAAATAACTTCTCAATTTGCTGTTGAATAAATCCATCCACATTGAACCCACTCTAAGTCTAATTTAAAAGCCAGGTGTGGCCAGGCACAGTGGCTCACGCCTGTAATCCCAACACTTTGGGAGGCTGAGGCGGGTGGGTCACCTGAGGTCGGGAGTTCGAGACCAGCCTGACCAACATGGAGAAACTCCGTCTCTACTAAAAATACAAAATTAGCCAAGTGTGGTGGTGCATGCCTATAATCCCAGCTACTCCAGGAGGCTGAGGCAGGAGAATGGCTTGAACCCAGGAGGCAGAGGTTGCTGTGAGCCGAGATCGCGCCATTGCACCCCAGCCTGGGCAACAAGAACAAACCTCCATCTCAAAAAAATAAAATTAAAAAAATTTTTAAAATGACGGTTTTAACTATTCTTTTTTTTTTTTTTTTTTTTTTTTTTT
>NW_016808366.1:1289881-1298218 GCF_001698545.2 Rhinopithecus bieti
TCACCGTGTTAGCCAGGATGGTCTCGATCTCCTGACCTCGTGATCCGCCCGTCTCGGCCTCCCAAAGTGCTGGGATTACAGGCTTGAGCCACCGTGCCCGGCCTTAACTATTCTTACACGTACAGTTCGGTGTCACTAAGGACATTCACATTGTTGTGTGACCATCACTACATTGTGTGTGTTTAGTGGTAATGATGTACCCACTAAACTATAACCTCCACAGGGAGCTAGATGTTTTAACACTCAGTCTCAGAATAATAAATATTATTATTATTTTCACCCAGTAGGATGGAACTGGACTTAAATCCACATATAATTAATTGGGGAGAAAAATTTTTACTTGAGATATTATCTCATGTCTTAAATAGTTGGATATTTTAGTGAATAAAAAAAATTGTTCTTCCTCTAATCATCGTACACTGCTATATAAATTATAGCAAAGTACTGAGTACTTTATGTGACTCTCATTTAACTCATCCAATGACCTTACGGCATAGGTGTTAGGATCATCTCTACCCTACAGATGGGAGCACAGAGCGGTTGAAAAACTTGCCCAAGGTCACCTGCTTTTTGTTGACAGAGCCAAGATTATACCGAGTGTCTAACATGATCACATTATACTACTTCTTTGATGTAGAATAATAAGTAAAAAAAAAAAAAAAAAAAGCCAGGCGCGGTGGCTCATGCCTGTAATCCTAGCACTTTGGGAGGCTGAGGTGGGCAGATCACGAGGTCAAGAGATCGACACCATCCTGGCCAACATGGTGAAACCCCATGTCTACTAAAATACAAAATTAGCTGGGTGTGGTGGCACACACATGTAGTCCCAGCTACTTGGGAGGCTGAGGCAGGAGAATCACTTGAACCCGGGAGGCAGAGGTTGCAGTGAGCCGAGGTTGTGCCACTGCACTCCATCCTGGCGACAGAGTAAGACTCTGTCTCAAAAAAAAAAAATTAAAGACTCAAAATATTCATTGAGTTTCATTATACATAAATCAAATTTAAATGCAAGTTCCCAAAATTTGTCACACTAGGATCTCAGACTTTCTCTCATGCTTTCCCTCTTAGGGCCAGAGTTTCCAATCCTTTACCAAAACTTTAAATTTAATTCATACCCAATAGCTAAATACTACATCTACTTATTTTACAACCTCCGTGAACTTAGATTAATTACTTAATATTTCTGTATCTCAGATTCCTCATCTGGGAAATGAGAATAATAATAGTCCTTATTTCATATGGTGTATTTTGGGTGTAGTAAAAATTAATTGATAAAATACATGTAAGGCTGTAAGCACAGTGCCAGGCGTAAGTGTTCAACAATTATTAGATTTAGCTGTTATGATTAATATTGTCCTTTAAAATTATAATTAGCTAAATATGCTGAACTAAATAATCCACAGGCTTTCTCAATTATTATTTTTTTGGACAGAGATCTCATATCCTGCAATTTATTTTACAATTTTTGAAAGCCACTTTATAAATTTAAGTATATTACTCTAGATACAATACTTAAAAGGTGCCATTTGCCAATATTTGGAGCTAACAGTAAAAAATCACAGAGATAAATTTATATACAAAGACTAAAGCTTACAAGATACTAATACTTGATGCAAATGAGCTGGCAGTTCTAGGACCGGTGGGGATGAGGCTTGGACCAGGAAGAGAACAATGTCCTCCATTCTTGTTCGGATGAACCCTGCTTCTTTTCTGTCTCCTTTTTTTTTTAATGCATTGAGGATCATGCTTCTTCAGGGAAATAACTACCATGCATCTTCTGAAAAAAGTTTCATTGGATAGTTTTATACCACCGCATAGTGAAGACGCAACATTCTACTTTGGCTGACATCCTAAGCGTTTTTAATTTACATGAGTATAGTCATATGGAATTGGTTAAAATCCCATCCAGGAAATCACAGACCAGGCTCACTTCTTAAACGGAGACAGTTTAATACACAAAATTGGTTACACAGGTATGGGAAGACTGAGACAGCAATAAAAGGAAAAAGAAGGAAAAGGTGGGGTTACCAGAACTTTACAAGCTCAGAAGAAAGGCCTGGGGTAGCCTGTGCTAAGACTGTGAGATGGCAGGGTCAGGTGGTGCTGGGACTTCGGAGTGATGCAGAGCAGCTGGTGCATGGGCTTTTGAAAGGAGCTGGAGGGCCAGGCGTGGTGGCGCACGCCTGTAATCCCAGCACTTTGGGAGGCCGAGGTGGGTGGATCACCTGAGGTCACGAGTTTGAGACCAGCATGACCAACATGGTGAAACCCCATCTCTACTAAATAAAAAAATTAGCTGGGTGTGGTGGTGCATGCCTGTAATCTCACCTACTTAGGAGGCTGAGGCAGGAGAATCCCTTGAACTTGGGAGACGGAGGTTGCAGTGAGCCAAGATTGTGGCATTGCACTCCAGCTTGGGCAACAAGAGTGAAACTCCATCAAAAAAAAAAAAAAAAGAAAGAAAGAAAAAAGGAAGGAAGGAAGAAAGGAAGGAAGGTAGGTAGGTAGGTAGGTGCTGGAGCCGGGTGCAGTGGCTGACGCCTGTAATCCCAGCACTTTGGGAGGTCGAGGCAGGTGGATTGCGAGGTCAGGAGTTCAAGACCAGCCTGGTCAAGATGGTGAAACCCCATCTATACTAAAAATACAAAAAAATTAACCGGTGTGGTGGTGGGCGCCTGTAATCCCAAGTACTCGGGAGGCTGAGACAGAGAATTGATTGAAGCCCGGAGGCGGAGGTTGCAGTGAGCCGAGATCGCACCACTGCACTTTAGCCTGTGCGACAGAGGAAGACTCCATCTCAAAAAAAAAAAAAAAAAAAGAAAGGAGCTGGAGGGTGGAGCCATAGCTGCCCTCACATGTGGGAATGATGCTAGAAGGAAGGTGGAAACAGGAAGGAAGTTCCTTCTCTTCTTCCACCTTCCTTTATTAGAACACAACTGGAAACCAGCCGACAAGGAGGCCTAGGAAATGTAGTTTGGGAGTCCTGGCCTCAATGTCAAAGACCAGCTGAATGTAGAAGATGGGCTTGGGGCTGCTAGACAGTAAGCAAATCAAACAAAACAAAGCTCTTTGTCCGATAAATAAATAAATGTGCTGTTTCCTTCCATCAGTGTGTGTGTTAAAAGGCCTAAAATGGACATGATCCGTGTGCAATCTTTGCTCCTGTGTTCTTATGGGAGCAACTCATGGCACTCTGATTCTAGAATACTTAAAAATCTAAATTTCTGGCCGGGCGCGGTGGCTCAAGCCTGTAATCCCAGCACTTTGGGAGGCCGAGACGGGCGGATCACGAGGTCAGGAGATCGAGGCCATCCTGGCTAACACGGTGAAACCCCGTCTCTACTAAAAAGTACAAAAAAAAACTAGCCGGGCGAGGTGGCCCAGGCGCCTGTAGTCCCAGCTACTCGGGAGGCTGAGGCAGGAGAATGGCGTAAACCCAGGAGGCGGAGCTTGCAGTGAGCTGAGATCTGGCCACTGCACTCCAGCCTGGGCGGCAGAGCGAGACTCCGTCTAAAAAAAAAAAAAAAAAAAGATCTAAATTTCTATAGCATAATATGGCACCAAAACAAGTCAAATACTTTATCTGGTGTTTTTCTTGATGCTCTAGTGTTGGGGGCGAGGGGGGCATTGTGGGGACTGGCTGCTTTGGATTTAGAGCAAAGTTGTATGTCTAAACTGAAAGTCATACGCACCATTAAGGATAATTTTTTTGTTTTCTTATAATTACAAAATGAGTAATTCATGTATACAGTATTATTATAAAGAGTTCGTACAGTGCAGGAGTGTATAGAGCAAAATATGAGATTTCCCTTTCTTTCCCACTCCCACCTACTATTTCTACTGTACTCCCCAAAGGTGACACCTGGCGACAGGTGTTACACGTGTTTTAGTCTTTCAAGAGCAGTTCTGACTACAGATGGGTTTCACGTACTACCTTTAGCCCCTGACTCCTCTACCTCTCGATGGTACCTTATGATTTCCATCTATTATCATTTAACTCAAGTTGCAAAACAGATTAAAAGAACAGCTTAATCCTTCACATTATGTGAAATGCAATGGCTTTCTCTATTCTTTGAATGAAAAATACAAGAAAATTTAGTTATTTGAGATCATACTCTTAAGATTTATTTATTTCCTTTAATACCTGTCCAAGTGTACAGATACGTTAATATTTTATGCTTATGTAAAGAAATAAGTCCAAATGCAGATAATGAAACTTGTCTCTGCCAGGTAAAGTACAAACCAAAGAAATTGTTACTATTCGAAAGAAAGCTTTGAAAAATAATAAGGCACATTATTGGCTATGCGCGGTGGCTCACGCCTGTAATCCCAGCACTTTGGGAGGCCGAGGCAGGCAGATCACGAGGTCAGGAGATCGAGACCATCCTGGCTAACATAGTGAAACCCCGTCTCTACTAAAAATACAAAAAATTAGTTGGGCGTGGTGGCGGACACCTGTAGTCCCAGCTACTCGGGAGGCTGAGGCAGGAGAATGGCGTAAACCCGGGAGGCAGAGCTTGCAGTGAGCCGAGATCGTGCCACTGCACTCCAGCCTGGGCGGCAGAGCCAGACTCCATCTCAAAATAATAAAATAAAATAAGATAAGATAAAATAAAATAAAATAAAATAAAATGCACTCATAAAGTGGTACTTAAAGATAAACACGAAGAAAGCATTATAAAATCATTATTTTATATTATTTACTGTAAAATTATTACATTTTGTTATAGTAACATAATGTGATGCATTATCATATCTAAAATTGGAATTTAACTCCTTGTTGCACAGTAAATAAAATCTAATTTTAAGTTAAATTTATTTCGATAGTTGGTTTTAATTGTGATCAGAACTAGAGAAGATAATCACACAGACACATTGATGCAATATAAAAAAATGTTTATTTCTGAAAATAAGAAGTTTTACGAAACAATAATTTTAAAATGTTCTATCCCTACAACGTTTATCTTTTAAAAGCAGCTCAACTCTTTTTACTGTCTCAGTTAGCTTAAAAGTACAAATTGTTTGTTATTTAAAAAGAAATCTGCTAGACAGCATCTACTGACAGTGAGTTATTACCACTAAAGATGTCAGCAAATTTGGAAATGTCTTTTGTAAAGAAAATAACTCAGGTTTAAGTTCAATATGAGATATTCAGTGAACTTCTCAGTAACAGAAAAGCTTTTCAGAGACACTACCTAATATATTACCAATATTATAAGTAATTTATTTTGATTTCTTATTTTTGTAAAAGTAATCATATAAATTAGATAGATTCTATTTTAAAACATGCTTTAAGTTGTCATAATTTGCTAAAAATAAAAGTAAAAGAATAAAGTCAACTTTTTTCCTTGTTGAAGATTTTGCTATATCTTTAATGAAAAAAGGAAAACATGGCAATCCCTATACTTTGTTCTGGGACACAGTTAATTTCCTTGGAAGCAGTGTCATTTATTCAGGTCCCTTTTATGATCTGGGTGGCAGTACCTAAAAAGTGTTTAGCCTGGGACAGGGTTGCTAAACCTCAACACTACTGACAATTTGAGCCGTCAGTTCTTCATTATGTATGCAGCGTGAGTGGGGTGAATAGGGCCACTCGTCAATATCCAATAAGGTAAAATCCATAATATCTTTCATTTAATAAAAAAATTGTTAGTATATAAAGAAGTAGAAAAATATAAACCATAATTAAGGAGAAAAATAATCAATTCAAAGCAACCCAGAACTGGGTTGCAATTATTATAACCGTATTCCATATTATAAAAATTAAGTAATGACCTGGAAGCTATAAAAATAACCGTATTGTATTCTAGAAATTAAAACTCTATGTAAGATAAAAACCTATATGGAATATTAACAATTGATTAGGCACTGCAGAAGAAAAGGTTAATGAAAAGACACTATAATAGGAAGTATGCAAATTAAAACAAAGAAAAAGACAGATTCTTCATAACCTGTGGTGCATCGTCAAGTGATCTGATATACATTCATTTGGTATCCCCAAATGAAAGAAGAGAGAAGTAAAACAAAATATTAAAGAAATAATTCCGAACTTTTCCAAATTCATAAAATTCTTAAACCCTAAGAACTAAGGAAGTCAGTGAAACACAAGCACAAAAAATGTGAATAAAAATACACCAAAGTAATTCATAATCAAATATTTCAAAATCATTGATGAAGATAAAGTTTTAAAAGTAGCTGGAGAGCATGTATATATTACATACAGAGAAACAAACATAAAGATAACAGCATTTTTCTCATGGAAAACTATGCAAGTGAGAAAAGTAAAAGTAAGTGAAACACTTAATAGTACTGAGAAAATAGCAAACCTGAAATTCTGTATCTAATGAAATATCTTTTAAAAAAGAAGATGAAATCAAGAATTCTTCAAACATGTGAAGGCTGATTTTATCTCAAGTAAAGAATATGGCTTCACAACAAAATCCTCTGTGTGATGTTTCCAGTTCGCTATAGGCAATTATAAGGTTTTGTCTGGTAGGCTAATTGTGAGAAAGCTCCTTTACTCACAAGACATGGTGTATAGTCAATGCATCACCATTTCTAAAGGAAGTTGCAGTTATGTACTCAGGTCACCTGAGGCAGCCACGCACACATAGCACATCTCCACTCAAAAGATTCCTTATCAGGGACCTCTGCTAAGGTACTTTTTAGGCAGCTCTGCCAAGACCGCCTTATGGGAAGGGCCTTGGATAATGAATTTTTCTCTATCTTGACTCAGTACTTTTCCACTCCAAGCACTTCTCCCTTCCCCTGACTCCTTCTGGACTGACAGGTCCAAGTAGAGCTGGGAACCTTTTGTTTGGGGCTCTCCAATAACAAAATAATTCCTTTCACTTGGTTTGCATGCATAGGATTCTTGTCTGGTGCCATTTCTTAGGGATAAAAGGAACACTTGGGAGCCAGCCCTCTTCTCTTTTGCTTCTTATTTAGACTGTTGCAATGAGTATATAAAGGCTTGTTACTTTCAGTTTGTCTCATTGTCCTAACTGATCACACTGACAACCCGGCAGCCCAACAACCAGCAGATCCACCTTTCAAAGACCCTTAAAGTTTTTCAGGCTGAAAGAAAATGCTACCGGTGGAAATAAAGATTACTCGAAATGGTAACTACAGAGATTAACATGCAATCTTTTTTTCTTACTATTTAAATCTATTTAAAATTTTTTAAAACTTTTATTTATTTTATTTGAAAATTTGAGAAAATAATAATATTAAGTAGGTTTTAAATTTATATATAAGCTTATATTTGCAGGAAGGGTAGATGGAGAGAAATAAAGATATGCTATCTTAAGGTATTTATACTATACGCAATGTGGCATGCCACAATATTCCTTGAAGAGAGACGGTGATATATTAAAGAAGTGTAGCATAACCCCTAAAGCAATCACAACTCTAGAGAAATAAAGACTTTTAGAAAATATACCAAAAGAAGATAAAAAATCATAAGAAATAATCAATAAAGATATAGAAAAAGAAAAGAAAACAAGAGATGGAACAAACTAAAAATAAATAGCCCAAAGTTAGTATTACATATAACCATGTCGGTAGTCACATTAAATATAAATGGTCTAAACCCCCCAATTAAAGAGCAAATATTTTCAGATTGAAAAAAATAACAAGGTCTCATAATGTACTATATATAAAAAAACCCTGAAATTAAAATACACACATAGAATCAAAGTAAAGGAATACATAATTAATATGTATGCCCTGCTAATACTAAACAAAATAAATACAAATTATACAAACATTGGATTACATTTCACAGCAATGAAAATTACAAGGAATAAAAAAGCTATCTCTTAATGATAAAGTGTTAAAACATTAAAAGTACATAGTAATTCTAAATGTTTAGACATCTAATAGCAGAGATATAAAATAATACAAGGCAAAAAGTGATAGACTTTCAAGAGAAACAGACAAGTCTAATCTACAATAGATTGTATATCTTCTTCTCTTAAAAATTAACAGAAAAAATAAACAAGAAATGATTAAGTCTATAGAAGAATTGAACACTATTAACCAATTTGACTTAAAAGACATTTATAGAACACTTCACTACCAAGAGCTGAGTATATAGTCTTTTGAAGTGTGCACAAGTGTGAAATCCTTAATGGTGAAAGACTGAAAATCTCCCTCTAAGATCAGAAAAAAAGACAAAAGATATTTGTATTTATCCCCTCTATTCAACATTTTACTGGAAGTTCTAGCAGGCAGTTTAGTGCGCTAAGGCAAGAAAAAGAAATTTACAATTTACAGGCAACCAGTAAAAACAGGAATTAAATGCATTCAGTTTAAAAAATAAAAAAAGCCTCTTTT
>NW_016808366.1:1298998-1334167 GCF_001698545.2 Rhinopithecus bieti
TTTTTTTTTTTTTTTTTTTTCTATTTCTCAGTGTTTGGGTTATTTCAAAAGGGGGAAGAAGAAACTAACCTAGTCCCCGGCCATTTTGAGATAGGTGATTTCAAAAAACAACAAAAGATCTTAAATTTTAAGGATAACAGGCCTAAGAGCAGATAAAATTAGGCATAAAAAGTCAAATTCAAGACATCACAAAAGAAGTAAAGAATATTGAAGGGATGTAACATTAAAACCATTAATTATAGACTGTAAAAGAATACCACTTTTAATAAAAGCAAAAGCAAACATATTTATATTTAAAATAGATCTTTTGAATGTTTTAAAAATTTATTTCATACTCTCCCTCCAAGCTTTCAATGACTTAGCTCACTCAGTTTTTCCCTCCTTGAATAAATCATTTCAACTAGCAATCAGAAAGTATAAAATATAACTTTAACTTTACATGTCCTCTGCTAAAGATAATTCACTGACTTCCCATTGTTTACATAATACCCAAAGTTTTAATATGCAATCAAGGTATTCAGTAAACTATCTTTCTTAAGATCTCCTTTTACTATTGTTTCACACTTATCTATTCCCACAGCACAAATCTTGCCAAGCCTGGCATACAACATGTTATCTTATATCTCTATGCCTTTCATTATGCATTTCTTCTTTCTAGAACCCCATCAAATATCTTTTGTTCATTTTATGATTATTACTTATTTTCATGACTAATTTCAGGTTTTACTTCTCCTTGAAAATCTTGCCTACAGGCTCTTTTTTTGAATTATTGCTTACTCACTTATGCCTCAATCTTAGTGGAGAACGTATCAACATGTGTTAGTTTTCTTCTTTAATAGCCACAGCATTTTCTGAGTTTTAAAAATGTACTTATGTTTTTTTCCCTCTGCATCTGGAGTATTGTAAGCAATCAATAACATACTTCTGATCTAAATTAGACCCATACTATTGGCAAGAAAGTCTGCCAACTGATTGAACATGTAGGGGTGAATAAGATATGAGACGGTATCGATTAGAAGACAAACATACTTTATTGAAAAAGCAAAATTTCATCATAGTATATAGTGCAAATAGAGCAAGATATAATTCAGGGGACACAGTCAGGGAAAAACTAATTTGAGAACTGGATGATGACTGCTGGGATATTTATATTCTTGTCACTGGAAGAGTGAGATAAGCCAAGATTAGAGTTGTCATAACACAAACTGAAGCAGAGTGTGAGACTGAGACAGAAATATGATGCCGCCACTTCTCTTTGCACAAATTATGGTAACTTCAAATGAACAATTACAATGGTAAATTATTATTTTTGGTTAACATTGGAAGAGGAGTTTCTTTTGAGTTGTGTCAAGTAATAAGGAGAAGCTTGGGTTTAGTTGCTGTTAAAAGAGTTTTGATGAACCTACAGTCTCTAGAAAATTAGTAGAGAAGACATTTTATATCACCCAGAGAGGAGTCTTATTCACAGTAAATAAATTATATACTTGCAAATGCACATTTTCCTGCTGTTATATGTGCATTTATGGCTGAACTGAATAAAATCCATAAAGTAGGAAGCATTAAGCTTACATTCTCTTATTTTTGAACTTTAAGTCATGAGCTTGCTGAAGTGATTGGTTTCCTTGATGAATAGCTTTAAAAGGGTTGATATGAATGACTAGAAGACAAACTTTACTGTAGGTTGACCTCACCAATGAAGCAATGAGATCTATTCCCAGATTAAATAAAACAGAGGCCTCAACACAAAGGTGTATAAGTCCTTTGATAGTAGAAGATAACATGTCACTTAATTTTCTGTTTATGATCTATTAAAATTTGTCCATGTTAATAACAAACACTCTGTATCATGGTACATTTTAAACATTACATTAAATTGTGATAAATATAGCCTTCAACATAGTAATAACATAATAAGCACAAATTATTATTGTCACCATTATCATCATCATCGAGTTAAGAAATAGTTAATTTCTAATGAAGTGTAACAAATCAGCTTATTATTGTCATTACTGTGTTTTTTTTTAAGTTAAGATTTAAGGTGGTTTACTGGAAAGTATATTGGGATTAGAGTGATAGCTGAGTTAATGTTCCTGCTCCAGCACTTATATTAGCAAATGAATATTGCAGAACAAGTTCATTAACTTCTCCCAAACCCCATTTTCTTTATTGCACAATATGAATAATAATATCTATTCTATTTTTTCCAAAGCTTAGAGTATATTGTTTTATAGATGTTTAAAAAATAAAAAATGTTTGATTATTTTTTATTTACAGTCTTAGTGTTCTAGAGTTGAGGACAAAAGATGGCAATTATATTAAAATATGAAATCAATAAGTTATTAAATATTATATATTAAAAATCAAGAATTTACAGCTCTAGAAGATTAAATTCTTACAGTTATTAAAAATAGGAAAATGGAGAACACAAAGATTATTATCATTACTTAGCACATGTTTAACTATATAACTCAGAATAGAGCTCTACTACTGACTTTGGTCAGAAGCCTATAATCCCAACACTTCCTTCTGAAGTACAATTTGTAAGTGTCAATATACCAATTTTTATTATTACTCCTATTGTTTAAATTTAGGTTGGGTCACGGTGATCACAATTCGTTGCCATCTGGCAGCTGTTTGCCAGCATGTGTGAAATAAGTTTTTTATCGCATTCAAGTTTTGAGTGGACAGATGGTCACACTGAAAAATAACCATCATGTTTGTAACTAATTGATATCCTTTCTGGAAGACTCAGCTGAGAAATCAGAAACTGAATGTGTGCTGAGACTGAACTCTTTAGTTACCCCATAGGAAAAAACTAGCTATAAGTTTTAGATATAAGAAGTTATCTAAATATGTGACTTTGCATTGCATAAAGTTGAGAAAGGTATCCTCAGAGAGTAAGGTTTGAAATAAATAAATAAATGAAAAGTGTGCCCATGCACATGTGTGTGTGCGTGTGTGTGTGTTTAGTTGTAATGATTCAAAAAATAAAAACTTATATATTCCCAAGTAATATAACTTATAATTAAAATCTAAAAATTCACTACCTTTTTTGTCAAATTTGTGTTTTAAATCTAGCATTACAAATTATTTAAGTGTGATTACTATAATTAAATAAACTTTCATTTTCTTCCCAAACTCTTAGTGCCTTTGTAAATAAATAGCTAGCTCTGCTGTCAACACAGAGTTCTCAGCTACCTTATAAGAAGAATCTCTCTGTAGTTCCCTGCAGAACACTAAATCAAATTTACTGCATAAGTCTTCTGTCATAACAATTTTGTCTACAACTATTTATCTTGGAAAATATCTTTTAGTCTATTTTCCATTTAGCATTTCCCCAGAGCAAGGGATTTTTAAGATAACACTAGAAGCTGTTTACACATAACAAATGATTATGGATCCAAATTTCACACAATGTTTTTGAGTAGTAATACTTCTATATTCCTCAGGAGAACTATAACATTTAGAAAACTAATTATAATTTACTATAATACGTAACATTTCTCTAACTTAAAAAATATTTTACCTTTAAAATTGATGTATTTGAATTTCTTATACCTGAAATAGATTTAAATGACCTCTAGGTACATTTATTGATTTATTTTAAATTCACTATATATTACAAAATTATTGCTTTTGAAAAGAGTATCTCCTTATAGAAATTATCATTGGCAAAGTAATGGGTTATGGTACATTTCCTCAAAGATTTTCTGGTTTCTCAAATGATTGGAAAGTTTTGGCAATAATCTACAATTAATAAATGTCTTAATATTTGCTTTGAAAAATCAAGAACTTAAATTTCATTGCCACTAAGAAACATATCAGAAATTTAAAACATATGTTAATGTACATATGTGTAAAATATAATATATTCTAATGTTTCCTATAACACTAGCAGTCTTAGGGCTTTGTAATTACGGAGAGTTTCAACTGAGCTCAGAATCTTCCACTACACCTAAGTGCCCAGTTTCGCATTTTATTAAGATTTTAAAATGTTCAAGCTATAGTATGGTAATTAGCATGCCTCCAATTTCTTCTATGTCATATGAAGGGCAAAAAGCAGTGATTATTTATTAAACATTTACTGTATATTCAACACTATATCGTTAGATAGATGTTTTACATATGCAAATATATTCCTAATTAGAACACACTAAAGTACATTTTATTATTGCCATTAAAAAAATGACCATTAGACATGTTAGGTAAATATGCAAAATCAAATAGTAAGTAGCAAAGTTTACCCTGGAAAGGAGTTTATTTTCACTACAAAGTACTCTCTTTCTGATTCTATAGAGCAATTCTAAAATATTCCACAAGGAGGCTACAAAAGAATTATTGACTTTTTGTTTCTAATTAGCAATACTAAAACCAAATAAAGTCAAAGTAAAACTATACACCAAATGTGTCTGGGTATGGGAACACAAAAACCCTAAGACAAATATAAGCAAATCAAATCCAACAGTGTATGAAATAATTATACAACATAAAAAAGTTGGATTTACTCCAGAAATAGAGGACTAGTTCAACTTTCAAAAATTATTCATTGTAATTCACCAAATCAAAAAACCAAAAAAGAAAAGTACATGATCTTGTAAATAATTAATACAGAGAAAACATTTGACAAAATACAATACCCATTTCTGATAAAAACTTAGCAAATTATACATAAAAAAGGGATGTCTTCAATACGATAAAGAATATTTAAAAACATACCTTCAGGCAGCATTATACTTTCCCACTAGATACAACAAGAAAAGAAAACTTCAGACCAATATTCCTGATGAACATAGATGCAAAAAAATCCTCAATAAAATACTATCAAACTAAATCTAGCAGCACATCAAAAATCTTATCCACCACGATCAAGTTGGCTTCATCCCCAGAATGGAAGACTGGTTCAGAATTTGCAAATAAATAAACATAATTCACCACATAAACAGAATTAAAGACAAAAACCAAATGATTATCTCAATAGACACTGAAAAGGCCTTCAATAAAATTCAACATCCCTTTGTGTTAAAAATTCTCACTAAAATAGGTATTGAAGGAACATACCTCAAAATATTAAGAGTCGTTTATGACAAATCCACAGCCAATATCATAATGGATGGGCAAAAGCTGGAAGCATTCCTCTTGAAAACTAACACAAGACAAGCATGCCTTCTCTCACCACTCTTATTCAACATAGTATTGGAAGTTCTGGTCAGGGCAATCAGGCAAGAGAAAGAAACAAAGTGTATTCAAATAGGAAAAGACAAAGTCAAATTGTCTTTGTTTGCAGATGAGATGATCCTATATCTAGAAAACACTATCAACTCAGCCCAAAAGCTTCTGACACTGATAAGCAACTTCAGCAAAGTCTCAAGATACAAAATCAATGAGCAGAAATCACAAACATTTCTATACACCAACAGACAAGCAGAGACACAAATCAGGAATGAACTCCTATTTGCAATTGCCACAAAGAGAAAAAAAATCTAGGAATACAGCTAACAAGGGAAGGGAAGGATCTCTTCAAGAAGAACTACAAACTATTGCTCAAGGAAATCAGAGAGGACACAAACAAATATAAAAACATTCCATATTCATGGATAGGAAGAATCAGTATCATGAAAATGGCCATACTATCCAAAGCAATGTATAGATTCAGTTCTATTCCCATTAAACTACCATTGACATTCTTTACAGAATAGAAAAAAACAAACAAACAAACAAAAAAAAAAAAACTGTCTTGACATTCGTATAGAACCAAAAAAAAAGAGCTCATATTACCAGGACAGTCCTAGGCAAAAAGAACAAGTCTGAAGTCATCAGGCTACCGAACTTTATACTGTACTACAAGGTTACAGTAAGCAAAACAGTATGGAACTGATACAAAAACAGATACGTAGATCAATGGAACAGAATAGATAACTCAGAAATAAAAATACACATCTATAGCCATCTGATCTTCAAACATGACAAAAACAAGCAATGGGGAAATGATTCCCTATTTAATAAATGGTGCTGGGAGAACTGGCTAGCCATATACAGAAAACTGAAACTGGACCACTTCTTCACACCTTATACAAAAATGAACTCAAGATGGATTACAAACTTAAACGTAAAACTCAAAACTATAAAAATCCTAGAAGAAAATCTAAGAAACACCATTCAGGACATAGGCATGGGCAAACATTTTATGATGACATCACCAAAAGCATTTGCAACAAAAGCAAAAATTGGCAAATGTGATCTAATTAAACTAAAGAGCTTCTGCACAGCAAAAAAAGCTATCATCAGAGAAAACAGACAACCTACAGAATGGGAGAAAAATTTTCAGTCTATTCATCTGATAAAGGTCCAGTATCCCAAAGTTTAAGCAAATTTACAAGAAAAACAAGCAACTACCTTAAAAAGTGGGAAAAGGACATGAACAGACACTTCTCAAAAGGAGACATACATGCGGCCAACAAATATACAAAAAAAAAAAAAGCTCAAAATCACTGATCATTAGAGAAATGCAAATCAAAACTACAATGAGATACAATCTCACATTAGTCAGAATGGTGATTATTAAGAAGTCAAGAAACAACAGATGCCGGCAAGATTGCGGAGAAATAGGAACACTTTTACATTGTTGGTGAGAATGTAAATTTGTTCAAACATTGTGGAAGATAGTGTGGCTATTCCTCAAAGATTTAGAGCCAGCAATGCCATTTGACCCAGCAATCCCATTACTGGGTATATACCCTGAGGAAGATAAATCATCCTATTATAAATATACATGCACATGTGTGTTCACTAAAGCACTATTCACAATAGCAAAGACATGAAATTAACCTAAATGCCCATCAATGATAGACTAGATTAAAAAATATGGTACATATACACCATGGAATACTATGCAGCCAAAAAAAGAAATGAGATCATGTGTTTTGCAAGAACATGGATGAAGCTGGAAACCATTTTCCTTATCAAACTAACACAGGAACACAAAACCAAACACAGCATGTTCTCACTTATAAGTGGGAGCTGAAGAATGAGAACACATGGATACAGGGAGGGGAACAATGCACATTGGGGCCTGTCGGGGGAGAGCAGGAGAGTGGGTAGAGCATCAGAAAAAATAGCTGAAGCATGTTGGGCTTAATACTTAGGGGATGGGATGATAGATGCAGCAAACCACCATGGCACACATTTACCTATGTTACATACCTGCACATTCTGCAGAAGTACTCCAGAACTTAAAATCATTTAAAAAAAATCTAGACAAAGCAACAATGTTATCTATCACCATTCATATTCAACATTGCAAGAGAGTAGCCAAAACACTATTGAAGAGGAAGCACAATGTTGGAGGACCCTCACTATCTGTTTAAAGTCTCCCTATAAGGCTATAGCAATCAAAAAGACTGGTATTGGTAAAAGAACAGACACATTGATCAAAGAATTAAAATATGGAGTCTAGAAATAAGCAGGAAAAATATAATAAACCGATTTTTTGACAAAGGAGTGAAGACATTTCAATGAACAAATAAATAGTGGCTGGAAAATTAAAACCTACATACCAAAAGTGAATCTAAATACAGACCCTAGACCTTAGGCAAAAATTAACTCTAAATAGATTTAGACTGAAATGAAGATGCACAACTAAAAAAAAAATAAGGAGAAAGCACAGGAGAAAATATACATGACCTTGAGCTTGGTAATACCTTTTAAGAAAGAACAGCAATAATATTATTCATAGAAGAAACCAATTATTATTTGGCTTCATTAAAATGAAAATCTCTATCCTGTAAAACATACTATTAAGAGATCAAAAAGACAAACTGCAGACTAGAAGAAAAAATTGGCAAAATACACATCTGATAGAGGGCTTCTATCCAAAATACACAGAGCACACTTAAAATTCAACAACATTAAAACACACAATCTGATTAAAAATTGAGCAAAAGGTCTGAACTTATGCCTGACCAAAATGATATACAGATTGGCAATAAGTATATTAAAAGATGCTCAATATCATTTTCCATTAGTGTAATACAAATCAAAACAACTATGAGGTACTACCATACACCTATTAGTATAATCAAAATCCAAAATCCTGAAAGTATCAACTGTGGATAAGGATCCAGAGAAACAATAACTCTCAGTCTTTGTGCATGGTATTATAGAATACTATGCAGCCACGAAAAAAAAAAAAAGAAATAATGTTTTTTGCGGCAACTTTGACGGGGCTCACTATCCTGAGTGATGCAACTCAGAAATGAAAAAAACAAATACTGCACGTTTTCACTTATAAGTGGGAGCTAAGCTATAGGTATGCAAAGACATACAGAGTAGACATGGAGACTCAGAATAGGGGAGGGTAGTGGGGGTGATGGATTAAAAACTATTGGGTAAAACATAATGACTGTACCATTATTTTATTTTTTTATTGCAATAGCACTAGAATTACAAGTATTTTTTTATGTGAATGAATTGTATAGTGGTGAGCACTGGGATTTTAGTATACCCATCACTCAAGTGGTATATGGCACATGTACACCATGGAATACTATGCAGCCATAAGAAAAGATGAATTTGTGTCCTTTGTAGGGACATGGATGCAGGTGGAAACCATCATCTCAGCAAACTATCACAAAAACAGAAAACCAAACACCACATGTTCTCACTCATAGGTGGGGATTGAACAATGAGATCACTTGGACACAGGAAGGGGAACATCACATACCGGGTCCTATTGTGGAGAGGGGGGAAGGGGGAGTGATAGCATTAGGAGATACACCTAATGTAAATGACGAGTTAATGGGTGTAGCACACCAACATGGCATATGTATACATATGTAAGAAAACTGCACGTTGTGCACATGTACCCTAGAACTTAAAGTATAATAATAATAATAATGATAATAATAATGGTACAGCCACTTTGTAAAACAATTTGGCAGATTTTTGGAAACTAAACCTAGTCTTCCTATGTGATCCAGTAATCATGATCTTAGTTAGATTTAAAACAGGCTCACACAAAACTGTACAAGAATGTTTATAGTAGTTTTATTTATAATTGACCCAACTGGAAGCAACTAATATGTCTTTCACTTTATGAATGAATAAACAAACTTAAGCCTGCCTACAATGGAATATTATTCAGTGATAAAAAATTAGTTATCAAATGATAAAAAGACATGGATAAATCTTAAGTTTATATCACTATGGGAAAGATGACAATCTAAAAGAGCTACATACCATAGAATTTCAATTATATGATGACATTCTGGAAAATGATAAACTGTAGAGACGGTGAAAAGATCAGTAGTTGCCAAAGGTTTGGTGCAGAGAGGCAAAATGAATAGCTGAAATATAGGGGTATTCACAGGGTGGTGAAGTTGTTATATATAATACTATAATGGTGAACACAAGGCATTAAGAGATTTAACCTCTACAGTACACACAGCAAATTTAAAGCATTAAAATTAATAAAAATATCATTTAATAAACCAGAGGGGTCTCAGCATGGAATGGAGAATGTGACAAAATAATCCAAATGTATGAAAAATATATGAAGCAACTTCACTGAAGGAGATGGCAGAATAAATCTCGAACCTAAATAAATTTAAAATTGAGAGGAGTCTGTAAGACTAACAGTAAAAGGAATCATATATAAGTACTGTATTCTCACTGATAAAGTTTTTCTTTCCCAAGGGGGTAGGGGTTAATAATTCTGAAATTACTATATACATGTAACGGAATTGGAAGACTAAGTGAATGAAACATGTTCAGAACCAAGTTTTTCAATGCTGGAATGAAATGTTACACATAAGTAAAGAGAAGAAGCTACACTGATCTGTGTGTAAAAGATTAGAATAGGCCAGACACAGTTGCTCACACCTGTCAACCCAGCACTTTGGGAGGTCAAGGCAGGCAGATCACCTCAATTCAGGAGTTCGAGACTAGCCTGGCCAACATGGTGAAATCACGTCTCTACTAAAAGTACAAAAATTAGCCAGCGATGGTGGTGGGCACCTGTGATTCCAGCTACTCGGGAGGCTGAGGCAGGAGAATCGCTTGTACCTGGGAAGCAGAGGTTGCAGTGAGCCGAGAATGGGCCATTGCATTCCAGCCTGGGGCAGGGAAAAAAAAAAAAAAAAAAAAAAAAGAAAGATTAGAGTAAGAGAGATCTACATAAATGTATGTTTAGCTTTCTATTGATACAGATATTAACATATAGAACTATAAATAGATATATCTACATGAATGGGTTAGTAAACACATATTTTTCCTCATTGTGTCAATTGAGAGACCTTAATGCAACATTTTTTGTAGCCTTGGGCATGCACAGCAACAAGATTTGACTTTCTATACCATTTTCCAATTAAGAAAATCACAGCATTTCTCAGAGTAAATGATTCTATAACTGCAACAGGAAATACACAAAATAACTGTGAAGCCTTTTGAAGAACCAGAAAGTAGTAAAGAATCCAAAAATCAAAACAAGAGCGCTATTACTGATGGAGGTATATCAAAGGGATAAAGAAACCAACTGAATGAGTCCCAATGCCAAATCTTGGCTAGACCTCAAAAATAAAGGAATATTGGATTGTAACCCAAAGTATAATATAAATATCCAGGAGGTTATACTGATAAAAGTAAATACTCAATAAACAATGGGAAAAGAGGCCAATTTCCTATGCAGAAGAATTTGAGATACTTTAGATACTTCATCATTAAAATATAGATACCACATTATTAAAAATTGGAACATATCTCCTCACTCTGTAAGTGTAATGTGTATGTTGTGACTTCCCTCCAAAAAATACAGAATGGAGAATGAGGAACAAAAGAAAAAGAAGTTAATTTACAGTACTGAACCCTGATAATCACTATTTAAGCCAGTTGGTTAGGGTTTACATCAAGAATTGTAAGTCATATTGAATGCCCTTGTTGTGGTTTAATAAGTATTGCAATTTACTTCTATGATTCCAAAAATCTCCCCAAAATCTCTTACCCTAGTCTAAACAAATTAAAAAAAAAATAGATAAATCCCATTTTGGAATCATTAGACAAAATACCTAAAAGAATACTTCTCAAAACTGTCAAAGTCATCAAAAACAATGAATGTCAGAGAAACTGTCACAGTCAAAAGGACTCTATGAAAACATCAATAATACATGTAATATGAAATCCTCAGTGAATATTGGAACAGAAAAAGACATTAGGGAAAAATAAAGATTCTAAATAATGCATGTTCTTTTGTTAATAAGAGTTTATCAATATTTAAATTAATTGTGACTAGTGTAACATAACAATGTAAGATGTTAAAAATAAGTGCAACTGCATGTGGAGTACACAGAAACTCTCTGTATTATCTTTGCTATAATTTTAAATCTAAAGTAAAATATTAAAACAAATGCCAAAATGTGTATTTTTTCTATTAAGATTACCAATATATAAAAGTATAGAATATTTTAGTAAATCATTAAAATATATAAAATGTATCTAATGAGATAAAATAAATTTCTAGTGGGTTAATGTCGCTTATGTACAAATTCATTTTAGATAAAATAGTGAACAAAAAGTGATATGTATCTAACCTCTGAAATATATAGAATATAACTAAATATTTTGTTGCTCTATCCTAGTAGTAATCTTTTCCAGGTTTCTATCACTGTATCATTCAAATTTACTTCAAGTGTTATATGCATGTGTGTTGTTTTAACTAATATAAAAGTGTCAAGATCTGAGAATTGTGTACTTTCCAACTTTGCATTCCATCATATAACATAATTCGTGGTTTGTTACTCAAGCAATATTTATTGAAATACTGACCAAATAAATGAATAAGGACATATTGTTTAGGCATATAAAGATGAATGTAATATCAAAACACAATCAGATATCACTGTAGAATAGTTTAAATTGTTACAAAATAAACTTTTTTCATTGTAAATGTTAAAATATTTTCTTAAGTTTGTTGTCAAGTAATATCATATAAGATGATTTTAAAATTAATAGGTTAAATCAAACCAATATCATTTAAAAATAATTAAGAAACTGAGATCGTGGAAAATATGTCTTCAAAATGAGATACTTGCATACATCAAATTATTATGCAAAATGTGACACTTAAATGTCTTTAATCCTCCAAAAGTTTCCTGCAAATATATATTCATGATTTTCAGTAGGTTATAAACCACAGAACTGTACATTTTAAATGGCAAAATAATGATATATTAATTACATCCCAATTAACGAAACAGAAGTTAAGCAAATATAAAGTATTTTAAAGCAGTGATTTTCCATTCATGAAAATGGTGTTTTCAGATTTTAGAAGAAGTTAGATCTATATAAAAACATAGCAATTGGTGAAAATACATTATTTATAATGCCAAAAACAAGTGAAAAGCATTTTATGACAGAGCAAGACATGTGTTATGTATTAAATATATCTTTATTTGCATCATTGTAAATAACACAATGGCAACTTGTATAATATAAATTTTTATAATGTTTTAATAGGCATATGTAAGCATAAGACATTGCTTTGGAGTACTGTTCAGCCAAAGTAATTAAATGAGAAGTCAATAGGAATCAGACCAATTATTTGCTTTACATGACTTAGATTAATCTAACAATAGATTTTAGAGGATCAGGGGAAATGTTTGAATACAATGTTTCAGATAATCCTCTACAAATACTAGTTCTCTCAGCAGTGTTTTTGAAAGGCATTGGGAGATGGCAATTGAGAGACTGAATAACCAACAAAATCTAGACTGTAACTAACCTCTATATTGTTATTTGAAAGAATAATCAGTGCTATGTTGAACAGGAGTTGTGAGAGAGAGCATCCTTGTCTTGTGCTGGTTTTCAAGGAGAATGTTTCCAGCTTTTGCCCATTCATTATGATATTGGTTGTGGGTTTGTCATAAATGACTTGTTACTTTGAGGTATGTTTCTTCAATACCTAGTTTATTGAGAGTTTTTAACATGAAGAGATACTGAGTTTTATCAAAGGCCTTCTCTGCATCTATTAAGATAATCATGTGTTTTTTGTCTTTAGTTCCATTTATGTGGTGAATTATGTTTATTTATTTGCATATGTTGAACCAGCCTTGCATCCCAGAGATGAAGCTGACGTGATCGTGGTGGATAAGTTTTCTGCTGTGCTGCTGAATTCGGTGTGCCAGTATTTTATTGAGAATCTTTGCATCTATGTTCATGAAGGATATTGGCCTGCAGATTTTTTTGTTGTTGTTGTCTCTTGGCCAGGTTTTGTTATCAGGATGATCTTGGCTTCATAAAATGAATCTGGGAGTGTATCCTTTCATTTATTTGGAATAGTCTCAAAAGAAAGAGTACTAGCTTTTCTTTGTACCTCTGGTAGAATTCAACATAAATCCATCTGGTCCTGGGCTTGTTTTGGTTGGTAGTCTATTTGTTACTGCCTTGATTTCAGACTTCGTTATTGGCCTACTCAGAGATTCATCTTTTTCCTGGCTCAGTCTTGGGAGGGTGTATGTGTTCAGGAATTTATCCATTTCTACAAGACTTTCTGGTTTATTTGCATAGAGGTGTTCAGAGTAGTCTCTGATAGTTGTTTCTATTTCTGTGGGGTCAGTGGTGATACTACTTTTTTTTATTATTATACTTTAAGTTCTGGGATAAATGTGCAGAAAGTGCAGGTTTGTTACATAGGTATACACGTGCCACGGTGGTTTACTGAACCCATCAACCCATCATCTACATTAGGTATTTCTCCTAATGCTATCCCCCCCCCAGCCTCCAATCCCCTGACAGGACCTGGTGTGTGATGTTCCCCTCCCTGTGTCCAGGTGTTCTCATTATTCAACTACACCAATTATTCAATTCTGCCTTATAGATTCTTGATATTAGCCCTTTGTCAGATGTGTAGATTGCAAAAATTTTCTCTCATTCTATAGGTTGCCTGTTCATTCTGATGATAGTTTATTTTGCTGTGCAAAAGCTCTTTAGTTTAATTAGGTCTCTTTTGCCAATTTTGGCTTTTGTTGCCATTGCTTTTGGTGTTTTAGTCATGAAGTCTTTGCCCGTTTTGCCCGTGCCTATGTCCTGAATGGTATTGCCCAGGTTTTCTTCTAGGATGTTTATGGTTTTAGGTCTTATGTTTAAGTTTTTAATCTATCTTGAATTAATTTTTTATAAGGTGTAAGGAAGGGGTCCAGTATAATTGTATTGCCTCCATTTGATTCTTCTCTCTTTTCTTATTAGTCTAGATGAAGATCTAATATCCAGAATCTGCAAGGAACTTAAATAAATGTACGAGAAAAAAACCAAACAACCCCACTGAAAAGTGGGCAAAAGACAGGAACAGACACTTCTCAAAAAAGACATAAATGCGGCCAACAAACATATGAAACAAAAAAAAGCTCAACATCACTGATCATTAGAGAAATGCAAATCAAAACCACAATGAGATACCATCTCACACCACAGAATGATGATTATTAAGAAGTCAAGAAACAACAGATGCTGGCAAGGTTGCAGAGAAATAGGACCATTTTCACATTGTTGGTGGGAATGTAAATTAGTTCAACCATTGTGGAAGACAGTGTGACAATCCCTCAAAGACCTGCAACCAGAAATACCATTTGACTCAGCAATCCCATTACTGAGTATATACCCTAAAGAATATAAATAATTCTATTATAAAGACACATGCAAATGTATATTCATTGCAACACTATTCACAGTAACAAAGACATGGAATCAACTCCAATGCTCATCAACGATAGACTGGATAAAGATAATATGGTACATATATAACATGGAATACTATGCAGCCATAAAAAGGAATGAGATCATGTGCTTTGCAGGGACATGAATGGAGCTGGAAGCCATTATCCTCTGAAAACTACCCCAGGAGCAGAAAACCAAATATCACATGTTGTTACTTAGAAGTGGTAGCTGAACAATGTGAACACATAGACACAGAGAGGGGAACAACACACACTGGGGTCTGTCAGAAGGTAGGAGAGGAGAAAGCATCAGAAAAAAATAGCTAATTCATGCTGGGCTTAATACCTAGGTGATGGGTTGGTAAGTGCAATGTATCACCATGGCACGTGTTTACCTATGTAACAAACCTGCACATCCTGCGCATGTACCCTGGAACATAAAATATAAAAAAAAAAAACTAAATAAAATAATTATCAGATGCCTTAACCATTAGCTGATGAGAAGGTAGACTTTATATTCTCTGTATAAATTAATGAAGTAAAGATACATGTTTAACTAGACAAAGCAAAACACTGTGAAGATTTAAAATTTCTGCAAAAAGGCATTATGGATCTGTGTTTTTAAAGTAACAAACATGGAATTCTAACATCCTTGATTTCTATTTCTTAAAGCATAGAGAAAGAATTTATCCTGGACATGGAATAAAACGTCTAACTCAGATATTAAAAATTCTCAGTAAAGTACCCACAAAATATGAGCCTGTGACCAATTTAATTGTTCACAGTATTCTTTAAAGAATTTGAACTATATATATGTATAGGTAAGCAAATAAGTTACTTTTTTTTTGTATGGTGTTATTTACCATAACCTTGTTTGTATTGATAGAAACCTTTCAAAATGTATAATTAGAATAGCATAACTATGTTTGTGAATTCTGTTAAAGAAGAGTGCTAGTGGTCCAAAAGGTAATTTATAATTTTCTAAAAGTCATCTGCATACGGCTATTTTCCACGTGGTAAGTTCATATGATCATTTCATCCTGTAGTAGTAGCAAATGTTTTAGGTACTAATGGCAAAGAATGGGGAGTGAAATGTATTTCTGCTTTAACCCTCCAGGGAATTGCTCTGATTTTTCAAGAAAAATAATTACTAACAGTGTTGATTCTTGCAATCAGGTTCCCGTCTGTTAATGGGACACTATCAATCCTATGACTCAATCAGTAAGTTGATTGGCACATTGGAATTATCCTTCCTAGCATATACAATTAAATAAACCACAAATGCAAGTTGTATTGTCCTCCGTGATGCACAATATAAAACTTCTCTTATAGCTGTTTCTTTACTATTATGTATTTGTCCTTCTCAATGGACTGGGAGCTCTATAAGACACAAGACCATATCTCCCTCTCCCTCACTGCATTTCCCTGGACACTTGGCACAATTGTTGACACATTTTAAGCTCTCAATAAGCGTTTGTTGAATTTAAAAACAAATCTTCATGTCCTGTGAATTCCAACTCATTAATATATTGATAATCTGTTGGCCTCTCTCCATCTCCACTGTAATGATTTTCATTACCATCCTGTCACTTCTAGCCTTACTTCTTTTCAATCTTTTCCATGTATTGCATCCTGAGAGGCTTTTTAAACATACGCTTCTTGTCTTCCAGTCATAAGTGTAAGGGTCCTCATTGGGTCACTAATGCTCTTGTGATATAGCTATTTATTGTTGCTATTGTTTATGGAAAACTGTAAGTGTTCATTTTGCCACTTGGCTAACACCACCAGATTAATAATATCTCTTACTGAACCTCTGTATTCCAGACATATAGAGCCACCTCTATGTTCTTGAAAGTGTTATTTATTTACCTCTAAAGTTCATAGTATCTTTTCTGATGAAAACACCCTTCCATGAAACTCTACTTGGCTAACATCAGATATTATCCATGTCTCAGACCAGATATCAACAATAAAATATAGATGCAATCAACTTTTATGATACAGTTTGAATACATGTGTCTTTCTAAAATTTATAGGTTGATAATCACCAATGTGATAGTATTAAAAAGTAGGACCTTTAGCACATTATTATGTCATGAAGGCTTTGACTTCATAAATGAATTAGTGCTCTTATAAAAGGGCTTTAAGGGCTAGTCATAGTGGCTCACGCTTGTAATCCCAACGCTTTAGGAGGCTGAAACAAATGGATCACTTGAGCTCAGGAGTTTGAAACCAGCGGTGGCAACATGGTGAGACCCCACCTCTACTAAAAATGCAAAAATAATAAGCCAGGAGTGGTGGTTCATGCCTGTGGTCTCAGCTACTCAGAAGGCTGATGTGGAAGCATCACTTGGACCCCGGCGGTGGAAGTTGCAGTGAGCTGAGGTCATGATACTGCACTCTAGTCTAGGTGACAGAGAGAGTCTCTGTCTCAAAAACAATAAATTAACTAATTAAAAAACTAAAAAGGCTTTAAGGACCTACCTTGCCTAATTTTTGCCCTTCTGAAACTTACATCATGTGAGGGCACAAAGATGGCACCATCTATGAAGAATGGGCTTTTGCCAAATACCAAATCTGCTGGCACTTTGATCTTGGACTTCATAGCCTCCAGAACTGTGAAAACTAATGTTTCTCTTGTCTATAAATTACCTATTTTTAAGTACTTTGTTATAGCTGTACAAATGAACTTAGACAGAAATTGGTACCACACAGTGGGGCCTTACTAAACAGTTACCTAAACATGTGAAAGCACCTTTGAAACTGGGTAATGGATAGAGGCTAAAAAGATGTCAATGTCCTAAAGGTAGCTATAGTGTATAACACAGTATTAGAAGCAATTCTGGAGAGGGCTCAGAAGAAGACAGCTGTAAGGAAAGTCTAATGTTCTTAGAGATTATTTAAGTAGTCATGATCAGAATGCAAGTAGAAATATAGACAGTGAGGTCCATTTGTATGAGGTCTCAGATTGAAATGTGAAACAAGGTCTTGAAAACTGGGAGTTATGGAAATGCTATAGAACACAAAAACTTAGGATGGCCACATACAGAAAGGAAGAAAGCATCTCCCTTGACCATTGTATCCCTGCAGAAAAGAACAATGTGGAACATGAAGGGACAGTTTACTGTGAGAATAAAAGGTACTCAAGAGAGCCTCAGTGGCCTCTATCACAGTTGCACAATTGCAGACATTTGCAGTCTTGGCCATTGGAAAATACTGTGGTGTTGGAGGGATGAATGCAGCTTAGGAAGCTGCCTGCAGTTCACACAGCTGCTGTACTCCAGAGAAGATGCCCATGCTATGACCTACCACCCATGGCCCAAGCTGCCACCGTGCTGCATCAGAGCCACTGAAACAGACACCCAGAGAAAAGGTCACATTTCCTGTTGCTCGCAGGACCTGGGTACCCACTCAGTGCAGCAGGTAAGTTCAGTGCTCTGACTTTAGGGATTTGGACCTTGGGCAACAGCAAAAACCAGTGACCTGCTTCAAGGGACTTAGATCCCATGGCCAATGAAGCAGCAGCAACATCCAGCACCTCAGCCTCTGAGTACCTGGAGCCAGTCCTGGTGTAGCAGAGGAGTCATGGTCAACAGTAGACAATATGGTGCTCTGTCCTCTGGGGAAACTAGGCCCCAGCCTAGCAGAGCAACTGTGTTCCCAGGTGCCAGAGCTGACGTGTCATACTGTCACCCAAAGAAGCCAAGTCTTGGCTAATCTGTGCCACCTCACCCTCTTGGCCAAACAGCCACTGTGTGCAACATCTCTGGAGCTGGTGGATCGGCCATTCATATTACAAGCTGCTGGGGCACCCTACATCTCTTGGAAGTGGAGTCATTATTGCACTGCTCTCCACTCCATGAAGTCTAAGCTATATCTGTGCTCAGTTGCTCCTGTGTTTTTTTGTATCTAAAAGCACCCAGCCTCACAAAGCCTGGGCCACTGCTGTGTTCCACCACCAAAAGGTTCAGAATCACCACTATATAGTATCTATCTCCTCTCCTGGTGACTGATTTGCCACTATGCCTGTTGGCTCTGGAACTTAAATTACAGCTGTGTCCTGCTCCCCAGGACCCGACCCTATGAAACACTTTTTTTATTCCCCTCGGAGCCACCCAGTGTTACGCCCTGACTCCTAGGATTTTATCTGATGCTCAAAGCACCTTGCCCTACTGTACTGGCACCCAGATTCCCCAGAGTATAGGACACCAAGGTAGTTAGGGTGCCCAAGCAGCCATGACCACTCTGCTGGACCTGGACTCTAGTCCCTTGGAGGGTGAGGTGCTGGGAAACCCCCAGGATGAGAGTTATAGGTACATACCTCCCCCTTACACCTGAACTAATAGGGGAATACCTGAGAATCACAGTCTTCATCTTTGTGGGAGAGCTACTTCTACAAATGTCTTCGAGAGTGAATCTATGCCTATGTCATAGCTGCCGTAATAGTTCAGCAAAGCACTGAGGGAAGAACCCTAGCTCAACAGCTACTGTGATGACTTCTCCCCTGAAACACAATGCTACTGCTGCGCCTGTGAGCTACATCAGACCCAATACCAAAAGTGATCCCCTCTATGGTGAAAAAAATAACTAGAGGTCACCCAAAGTCCTTGTCACTGAGAAACCTAAACTTCCCTGCTAACACCATTGCCACAAACTCCTACAGTCTAGGCCACTGAGGCACCTGAAGTCATCACTGACATTGAGTACAGCTGAAAAAGCTATGTGTAGACTATACTAGTGTGCCTACCTGGAACCTGAGACAATGCATGCTGCCTACCAACACCCTTGGACTGACACCATTGGATTCATCTGCAGGTGAAACTTTTATTCCTAGAAATGCCATTCTATAAATATGTAAGATAAGATTGTTTCATCAGATGCACGGACATTAATGTAGGGGGAAAAGAAAAAAAATAATATTAAAGGAACATGATAATTCTCTAGTAACTAAACCTCAGAAATGAAAATTTATAAATTACCTGACAATAAATTTAAAACAGTGCTGTTAAGACAACTTGGAGAGATACAATACAATACAGACAGAAAATTTAACTATGGCAGGAAAACAATTTATGACTGCATATGAAATTCAATAAAGAGATAGACGTGCCGGACGTGGTGGCTCAAGCCTGTAATCCCAGCACGTTGGGAGGCCGAGACGGGTGGATCACGAGGTCAGGAGATCGAGACCACCCTGGCTAACATGGTGAAACCCCGTCTCTACTAAAAAATACAAAAAAATTAGCCGGGCGTGGTGGCGGGCGCCTGGAGTCCCAGTTACTCAGGAGGCTGAGGCAGGAAAATGGCTTGAACCCGGGAGGCGGAGCTTGCACTGAGCCGAGATCGCATCACTGAACTCCACTCTAGCCTGGGCGACAGAGCGAGACTCTGTCTCAAAAAAAAAAAGAGAGAGAGAGAGATAGATGTAATTAAAAAAATAACTAAAAAAATCTTGGAGTTGTAGAATTCTACAAACGAAATAAAAAATACAAGTGAGAACTTCAACAGCAGACTAGATTAAACAGAAGAATCTGTGACCTTGAAGACTTGTCTTTTGAAGTATCCTAGGCAGAGGCAAAAAGAAATAGAAAAAATCTGAAAAAAAATAAAAGAAAATCTATAGGAATAATGGAACACAATTAAGGAAACAAATACTTACAATATGGCAGTTACAGAAGGAAACTAGAAGGAGAAAGGCACAGAAACATTTTGTTAAAAAATTATTACCTGAAATTCCCCAAGTCTTGGGAGATATATGGACATTCAGATCCATGAAGTTCAAAGATCCCTCAGAGTGTTAACCCAAATAGATTTTCACCAAAGCACATAATAATCTAAATGTCAAAATTCAAAGGTAGAAATTTTAATGCAGCAAGATAAAAGTATCAAATCATGTACAAAAATATCTCATTTGACTATCAGTAGATTTATCAGCAGAAGGTTTGAAGGCTATACAAAAATAGGATGACATATTCAAAGAGCAAAAAGAAAGAATGAAAGGAAGAAGAAATGAAGGGAAGGAAGGAAGGGAGGGAGGGAGAAAGGAAGGAAGGAAGGAAGGAAGGGAGGGAGGGAGGGAGGGAGGGAGAAAGAAAGAAGGAGAGAAAGAAAGAAAGAAAGAAAGAAAGAAAAGAAAGAAAGAAAGAAAGAAAGAAAGAAAGAAAGAAAGAAAGAAAGAAAGAAAGAAAGAAAGAAAGAAAGAAAGAAAGAAAGGAAGGAAGGAAGGAAGGAAGGAAGGAAGGAAGGGAAAGAGAAAGAGAAAGAAAGAAAGAAAGAGAGAGAGAAAGAAGGAAAGAAAGAAAGAAAGAAGGAAAGAAAGACAGAAAGAAGGAAATAAAGAAGAAAGAAAGAAGAAAGGAAGAAAGAAAAAGAAAGAAAGAAAGAAAGAAAGAAAGAAAGAAGAAAGAAAGAAGAAAGAAAGAAAGAAAGAAAGAAAGAAAGAAAGAAAGAAAGAAAGAAAGAAAGAAAGAAAGAAAGAAAGAAAAGAAAGAAAGAAAGAAGGAAAGAAATGTCCTGTAAATGTATCCTTCAGAAGTAAAGAAGAAGTATTTCCCAGAGAAACAACAGCTAGGGAATTCATCACCATTATGCTAGCCTTATAAGAAATTGTTAAGGGACTGTTTTTGACTAGAAAGAAAAGGACAGTAATCACTGTCATGAAACCATATAAATGAAGAAAACTCACTGGTAAATGTAAATATAGTAGTGCCAAATTTAGAATATTCTGAGATATTCAGAATATTCTAAGAATATTCTGAGAATATTCAGAATATTCTAAGAATATTCTGTCATTATCATGAAAATATATAAATCTTCAAAATCTCTATGAAAGTTAAAAGTCAAAATAGTCAAAAATAACTAAAGCTACACAACGTTTGTAAGGAATACACAAAATAAAACAATATAAATTGTGACAACAAAAAAATAAATGATGAGAAATGAATACAAGTTTACAGTATTTGTATGAAACTAAAATGAAACTATTACCAGTTTAAAATAGTCTATTATAACTACAAGAAGTTTGATGGAAACTCCACGGTAACCTCAAGGCAAAAATAAACTATAGCAGATATGCTATAACAAGAAAAAGAAAGGAATCAAAGCATAGCACTACATAAAATCACCAACCACAAAGGAAGACAATAAAAGAGGAAGAATGAAAGAAAGGACCTATAAAACTCACAGAAAACAACTAACACAATGACAGGGGTAAATCCTTACCTATCAACAATAACCTTGAATTTAAACGATTCAACTCTCTAGTCAAACATTATAAAGTGTCTGAATGAATTAGGAAAAAAAATTTCAACTATATGCTGCCTATGAAAGACCAGTTTTAACTTTAAATACACACATTGGTTCAAGAGGGATGGATGGATGAAAATATTCCATCCATATATTAACCAAAAGAGAGCCAGAGTGGCTATACTTAAATCAGTAAAATAGATTTTGAGGCAAAAATCGTCACAAGAAACAAAGTCATTTTTTAATAATAAAGAGTTAATTCATCTAGAGAACATAACAATTATAAATATATATTCATCCAAAATCAGAGCACCAAAATATGTAAAGCAATTATTAATGAACATGAAGGAATAGATAGCAATACAACAAGCACAAGAGACTTCAATATTCCACTTTCAAAAATGGATAAATCAACCGGACAGAAAATTTATAAGGAAATTAATTAAAGTACACTTTAGACAAAATGGACCTAAAAAATACATATGGAACATTTCATCCAGTATCAGCAAAATATACTTTGTGATAGTGCACATGAAACATTCTCTAGGATAGACCATAAATTAGGTCACAAAACAAGTCTTAACACATTCAAAAACACTGAAATTTTTTCCTGAATTATTTCTAGCCATAGCAGTATAAATCTGTAAATCAATGACCTGAGAAATCTTGGAAAATTCACAAATTTGTGGAAATTTAACAACATGCTCTTGGACAATCAATGATTCAAAGAAAATAGAAAAAGTTACATTTAAAAATATCTTGAGACAAATGAAAATGGAAACACGACACACTAAAACCTATGGGATGCAGCAAAAGCAATTTTAAGAGGAAAATGTACAGCAATGAATGTCTACCTTAAAGAAAGAAAGACTAAAATAAATAGCCTAACGTTATGCTTCAAGATACTAGAAAAAGAACAAGGTTAATCCAAAGTTAGAAGAAAGAAAATAATACAGGACAGAACAGAAGTAAATGAAATGATGGTTAGAAAATAAAAATTAAAAGAAAACCAAGAGTTTGGTTTTTTGAACAAATAAACAAAATTGACAAAATCCTAGCTAGATCAACTAAGATAAAGAAAGAAAACTTAAATAAATAAAACTATAAATGAAAGTAAAGACATTATGACAGATGCCACAGACATGAAAATAAGTATAAGGGACTATTTATTAAAAATTATATGTCGGCTGGGTGTGGTGACTCACGCTTGTAATCCTAACATTTTGGGAGGCCAAGGCAGGTGGATCACCTGAGGTCAGGAGTTTGAGACCAGCCTGGCCAACATGACGAAACTTTGTCTCTACTAAAAATACAAAAACTAGTTGGGCATGGCGGTGGGCGCCTGTAATCCCAGCTACTCGGGAGGCTGAGGCAGGAAAATCACTTGAACCCCAGGGGGCGGAGGTTGCAGTGAGCTGAGATCACGCCACTGCACTCCAGACTGGGAGAAATCGAGTGAAATTCTGTCACAAATGTATATGTATACACACACACACACACACACACAAACTGGATAAACTGGAAGATGTGAGCAAACTCCTAGAAAAATATAAACTACTAGTATTGATTCGGGAAAAAATAGAAAGCTTGAATAGCCCAGTAAGCAATAAAAACATAAAAATATTAGTTAAATACCTTCCAACAACAATATAAAACCCAGTAGCAGATATCCCCTCTGCTGAATTCTAAAACCACTCAAATAAGAGATTGTACCAATGCTTCTTAAATTCTTCCATCAAACAAAGCTAGAAAGCATAATGCCAAGGACGTTTTATGATGGCAGCATGATCTTAATACCTAAGCCAGATAAAGATACTACAAGAAAAGGCAACTATAGGCCAACATCTCTGATGAACATTGATGTAAATATCCTAAATAAAATATTAGGACACAAAATTAAATAACACTTCAAAAAATTATATATTATGACCAAGGAGAATATATTCCTGACATGCAAGTCTGTTTTAACGTATGCAAACCAATCAATGTGATAATTACATTAACAGAATGACAAAATATTTGACGAAGTTTAACATCTTTTCTTCATAGAATGGAAGTTCCTCAGCATAATATAGGTCATTTATGAAAAGGTCACAACTCACATAATACTCAACAGGGAATAACTGAAAAATTTCCTCTAAGATTCAGTACAAGGAAAGGATACCTACTCTCACCACTTTTATTAAATAGTACTGTAAGCACCAGCAAGAACAATCATATAAGAAAAATAAATAAAAAGCTTCTGTATTGGGAAAGAAGAAGTGAAATTATCTCTATGTGCAGGTGACATAATCTAATATGCAAAAACATCAAATATTCCACAAAAGAACTGTTAGAACAATAAGCAAAACCAAAAACATTGTAAAATCCAAAATAATCAAATCACAATATTAATAGCATCTATATTAAACTATATTAAAACAAACCTAGCTGAAAAAAACTATTTTTAAAAATTTCATTTATGATAGTATATAAAACATATAAATAAATTTAAACTATCAGGTAAAAAATTTATACACTAAAATTATAAAACACTGATGTAAGAAAATGAAAATAAGAAAAAAATGAAGAAGATACAAATAAATGAAAAGTTAGCTCATGTTCATGGATCATAAGAATTAATTTTGTTAAAATAGACTACAAAAAACAATATGAAGAATATGCAAATTCAATGCAATCCCTACCAAAATCCCAAAGCATTTTTTTTCACAAAAATAGAAAAAAAATTCTAAAATTTGTATGAACTACAGAACATTCTGAATAGTGAAAACAATACTGGGAAAGATAAACAAAGTTGGTAGCATCCCAGTATCTGACTTCAAGATGTATTACAAATCTAGAATAATCAGAACAGTGTGGTATTGACATATAAACAGAAACATAGATGGATGAAATAAAATAGGCCAGATTTAAGTCCAAACATACACAGTCAACTAACTTTTGACAAGGACAGCAAGAAAACATGATGAGAAATAAATTATCTCTTCAATAAATTGTGATGAAAAAACTATTTCCACATGCAAAAATAAGATTGAAGAACCTTATTTTACGCAATGGACAAAAATCAACTTAAAAGGAATAAAAGACCTAAATGTAAGACCAGAAATGATAAAACTCCTGGAAGAGAACATAAGGAAAAAATATCTTGGACATTGATATTGGCAATTTTTTTTTTTTTGAAAATCATATCGAAAGCTCAAGCCACAAAAGTAAAAATAAATAAATATGATTACATTAAACTCAAAAGCTTCAGCTCAGAAAAGGAAACAATCAATGAAATGAAAAGCCAATCTAGAAACTTGGAAAAATATTTCAAAATCGCATATCTGATAAGAGAGTAATATCTAAAATTTATAAGAACTCTTAAAACTCAGTAGCAGAAAAAACAATAACCTGAACAGACAATTTTCTAAAGAAGACCTAAAAATGGCCAACAGATATATGAAAAGGCTTTAACATCAGTAATCATGAAGAAAATATAATTAAAACTACTGTGTAATATTACATCATATGTATTAGAATAGCTATTTTTAAAAGACAATAGAGATAACAAGTGTTGGTGAGAATGTAGAGAAAAGGGAATCCTAGCACATTGTAGGTGATGATGAAGGTGTAGAGAAAAGGGAATCCTAGCACATTGTAGGTGATGATGAAGATTTTTGCAGCCATTATGTAGAGTGGTGTGGAAGTTTCTAAAGAAATTAAATCTGGATTTACCATATGACCCAACAATCTTGCTTCTGGGTATACATTCAATGAATATGAAATCATCATATCATAAGAATATCTGCACTTTCATATTCACTGCAGCATTATTCACAATAGCAAACATATGGAAACATGGAAACATCTAAATGTCTGTCAATGGACAAATGAATAAATAAACTGTATGCATATGTATATGCATATCATCCATTAAAAAAAAGGCAGTTCTGCCCTTTGCTACAACATGGATGAAGCTGGAGGATATTTTGCTACTTGAAATAATCCAGACCCAAAGAAAAATATATATTGCACAATTATACTGATATGTTGAATCTAACAACAAAAAAAAAAACTATATAGACATAGAGAATAAAACAATAGTTACCAAGGGAAGTGGGGCAGAAAATGAGGAGGTATAGGTCAAAAGATACAAATGAGCAGATACGTAGGATGAACAAGACTAAAGATTTAACAACATGAGGACTTTAGTTAATAAAATGTATTTTGTTAGGGATGTTTGTAAAATAAATAGATTTTAGCTACTGTTGTCACAAAAAAGGTAACTACATGACATAAATAAAAGTCAATTTGCTTTGTTATAGTAATTACTTTAATATCTATATGTACCCCATAACATCATGTTGTAAACTACAAATATACACAATAAAATTTATCTTAGAAACAGGAGGATGGGTGCAGGGGAAGTAGAGGTTAAAGATTTGGGAAAGTCTCAGCCTTAAAAGGCATGTTAGGGAGAGTATACCAAGGTTATGGCCAAAGGAATATTTGAAAAGGAGAATTATACGAATTGAAAGAAGCCAAACAATATTCATGAATAGAAGAGTGATCATTAAGGCATTTTGGAGATCTTTGAGGCTGCCATTCCCATCACAGGCCCAAAGTGCTAAGGTCTTGTTGGTAGAATTGTGTCAATGGACAGGACCTGGGTGCCAGTGGGACCTCTGGGCTGCCTGTCCCAGCTGCCTTAAGTTTCTGCTCTATGTATTCTGGAGCAGCACTCCTTGGCTGCCCTAGCTGTGGCTCAAACAGTCCACTATGTACCTCAGGCTGCCACTCCAGAGGAAACAAGAAGTAAATCTTGGTGGCATCCACCCGGTGCTAACTCTGCAGGTGCACAGAATGCAAGACCCGGACAGGCATGGCTGCCTCCATTGGATTTCAAAAGGTGCTTCAGAGAGCCTTAGAACCCAGGCAAAGAACTGTCACAGGGACCAAGCCACCACAGAAAGCCCCACTAGGTTGGTGATGGGGCTGCCACTAGGACCCCAGACCAGTAGAGCAATAGGAAAGCAATTTCAGCCTGGGAGAAACTCAGGCATAGGACTCCAAGACTTAGAACTTCTGCGTGGTTTGCTCCCAGCAAAGCCATGAGGATAGAGTTGATGGGAGCCTGGGGAGCCCAACCCTCACCCAGAATTGGAAACGGACCTGTTATTCCTTCCTTCTTTTCTATGTCTGCCTTTTAGAATGGAAATGTCTATTCTATGTGTGTCCTACCACTGCACTTTTGGCAGCATATAACTTGTTTGATTTCATAGTCTCACAGCTGGAGAGCAATTTGCCACAGAATAAATAGTACCAAATCCAAAACTCAACAGAACATACATTAAATCTTATGACTTGAGAATATTCTTCTTCAACTTTATGTCATACCTTATGGACATATTTGTTTCAGGCTATTCATAATTTAATTTTATAGTGTAAATTTGGTAAGCTCTATTTTTCAGGAAATATGATAGTTTCATGTAAAGTAGCAAATTTATTGATATAGTGTTGCTCATAATATGTGCTTTTATTGTTTATAAGATCTGTGATGGTACCCATCTTTCATTATTTAAACTGATAGTTTGTGTATTTTCTTTTCTTCTTGATTATACTTGCTAATTGATTGTCATTTTTAAAATATTTTAAGGGAAGCAAATGCTGTTTTACTAATATTGTATATTGTTTGTCTGCTTTGTATTTCACTGATTTCCTAGTCTACCATTATTTTTAAATTTTCTTTTGCTTTCTTTGGGTTTCCTAGGTCATCTTAAATCTCTACTTCTAATATAAGAATTTTAAGCTATAAATTTCACACTACAGACTATTTTAGCAGCAAACCACACATTTTCATATGATTTATTTCATTTTCATTCAGCTCAAAATATTTTCTGTGGCTCCTTATAATTAATTACTTGACATTGATTTTCTCTGGAGACTGTTTATTATTTTGTAAGTGTATTAATCCTATTGAGTTTTCAGTTTGGGCAAAATATATTTAATCCTGTGAAATAAATTATTGAAAGTATGTACCAGCATATGAACTACCTTCACCAATGTCCATGGACACTTTTAAAAAAAGTGTATACTCCACATGTTGAAGCTTTTATTTTTTTGGTTGTATATGTTTAAGGTATACAATGTTTAAGGTATACAAAATGATGTTATGCTATATATATGAATAGTTAAAAGGTTACCAGAATGAAGCAAATGCACATATTCATTAACTGACATAGTTACCTATTCATTTTTTTTTTTGGAAAGAGCCACTAAAGAATTTTGTTTAGCATGAAATTAAAATATAGTACAACTCTATCACCAATATCCTAATGTGATATATTAGATCTCTAGACTTATTCATTCCAATTATCTTGTATGTTGTGTCCCCCAAACTACATCTCTACATTTTCTCCCCTACTCATGCCCTTGGTAATCATTATTTTGTTCTCTATCTCTGTTGTTTTTGACTTTTTTAAAAAAGATTTTGCATGTAAGTGAGATCATGCAATAATTTTCTTTCTTTATCTGGTTTAATTCACTTAGCATAATGTCCTTTAGGCTCACTCATGTTTTGGCAAATGATAGAATCATTCTTATTTTTTAGGTTGAATAATACTGTGTAGTATATTAAAGACCAGAATAGACATTATTATACCAGAGAAGACATAAACATGGCCAGTAGGTATATGAAAGGTGTTTAACATTAGTAATCACCAGGGAAATGCAAATCAACACCACTATGAGATAACGCTTTATAACCATTAGGATGACTGTTATCAGAAAGTCAAATAATAGCTAATCTTTTAACATTTTTCAAAATACAATACATTAACTATGGTCACTAAGTTGTGCAATAGATCTCTTGAATTTATTGCAATTATTTTAAAGACAAAAGATAAATGCTGGTGAAGCTGTAGAGACAAAAAAGAGCTTTAGGACTCTGTTGGTGGGAATGTAGGTTGACACAACGTTTCTGGAAAATGGTATAGAGGTTTCTAAAGAAACCAAAAATAAAAGTACCATAATATGCAGTAATCCTTCTTCTGAGTGTATATCACCTCCAAAATGAAATTACCACTTCATAAAGTTATCTGCACTGTCATATTTATTGCAGCATTATTCAAAATACCCAAAATATGGGAAGAACTGAAGTGTCTATGGACAATTGCATCAATAAAGAAAATTATCTTCATTAAAATTATCATTTTAAGTCTCTGGCAATATTATTTGCCTTGAAGTTTACTTGGTTGATCATTAATAAAACTATTCTTGATTTTTTTAACACAAAATTTGGCCATGGTATATGTACTTTCAAGTAGTCTGTGTTTATAGTTACAGTGCTTCTATTAACAGGAAACAGTTGAGAATTTCTTAAGAAAATCCATGCTACCTTTTCCTTTTAATTGGTATTTAGTCTATTCAAATTTAATGTGATTACTGTTGAGGTTGGTGTTCAGTCTGTTATTTTGCTATTTGAATTTTACGAGTCTCTTCTTCATTCTTGATTTCTATTGAGATGATACAATGTTTTTTTTAGGAGCCTGTGCTATCTCTTCTACTGTCTCATGAATATCCTTTTTTGTATGTATTAGAAGTTTCCCTATATAGCCCATTATGTGTCATTAACTTATCACAGTTGACCCTGAAACATTATTTTATTTGAAAAAAATATAATAAATCACATTATGATATCTTTTATTCTTCTTGATGTTTTTCCCATGAATTAGTATATGCAAATTAATTTTTAGAATCAAAGAAAATTGAATTCCTATGGCAAACATCAGAAGGAGGAGAATAAAAGCAATGAAGTTTTTTATTAATGATCCATACTTAGGAAAGTGACTCTCCCTGATGGATGGATGATAAGATCAAATAAGATAACTATGGGCTTTGTATTATTAATAGCTTTTGCATTTAGTAACATGACTCATTTTAAATTGTTTAAAATATCTAATATAAACAAAAGAATAATGACAAAAAAGTGAGTTACATCAAGTTTTACTGGTATAGAAAAAAATGTCCACTATATATTAAATACTAAAATGCATTTCAACACACATGTATTTCATGTTTGGGTGTGCATGGAAACTGAAAATATATGCTAAAAGATTAATTGTAATTATTGTTACTAGAATGTATAAAACTCATACTTTCAAGCTAATATGAATATGTTTTATACTTTTAGATGTGATAACTTTGAATTAACAAAATATATAAGATTTAAAAGTTGGGATGAAATCAAAGGGAAGCAGAGAATAGTGAAAGTAAAACTAAAACACAATCAGTTATAAATATTTTATAATAAGAATTTTTAAAGTGTTTATAGTCTGATAACTAGAACCAGTATAGACAAAGAGATTGGAAGATATAAGAAATATTTAATATTGTTTATAGTAATTTGTCCAGATGATATTATGTAAGAAATGATATCCACTTCACTGATCAACTCTGCATTTGTCCTATACATAACTACTGTGACAGGAAGTCTTCCCCGATTTTGGTAAGATTCTAAAACTCTTGACAACCTTCTCCTTGCTTTAACTATGTATCTTTATTTTTAATTTCAAACTAACACCTCAATTAAAGGCATATATTTGCACTAATGTTTCTGATTTTTGACCTTATCGCTTCCACTTAGATGCAACTTCTACTATTGGCTGTATATCAAAATTTATTTGTAAGTTGAGGTATGGAGAGAGAGAAATATAAAAGAATTCTTACTTAATGGATTCTACTTTGTAAATGAGAAGTCTTGTTCATCTATAAAAGATAAAGAAGAAAGGATTTAAAGAAATAGGCAAATATCTAGAATAACTATTGAGAAAAAGAAAAGTAAGATGTCAAGCAGCAATGAGTCACTTACAGATCTGTCATTCCACTTTCAAACGAATCATACTCATTTGGTGCACTCTGGCCCCATCGAAGACACTTATTTCCTCAGATTTTGTCTGCAACCTTTTAAATTCTGTGTTTCTCTTTCTCTTGCCTATTCTACTTGCCACTATCCTCTTATCAGACATACTATGTTAATATTTTCCAATATGAACCTCCTACTAAAAGTGGTTTTGTTTTAAAGAATTAAAAGATAAAATTGAAATACTTTGGTCAATAAGTAAGCAAAAGCAAATAATACATCTGTTTTCCCAAGGACATAGCTTACACATATTACGACCAAAGAACAATATTGCCCAATACTTCTTCTTACTTACTATTTTAATGTATGGAGAACAAGGGTCCTACTTACTATTTTTGTATTGGAGACAAAGGGCCTTTCCTTTGAGCCTGCCTCTAGTTACATGCAAGTGTTATGACTTACTGTTACTAAGGCTTATTATTCGTCTTTCAAGGAATGTAATAAAATCATTGATAACATCTCTCCTGTTAAAAATAGTTGTCTCCAGTGTATCTGAAACACTCTTAAGTCTTCTAGAATAGATTGAAGAAAGAATCATGAAGTTTTGGGAAAAAAATCTCAACAGCTTAAACAACTGTTAATATTTTATTACTGCTTAATATTGTTTTGGACCTAGAGTATACTTTCAGAAAAAGAGATATTCATTAATTGATATCTCTATGCTAGGTTGATGACTACTGGATAGTTGCAAAAGTAGTACCAGCCCAAGATAGTTAGTACTCCCTGATTTTGGTGAGATTCTATAGTTCTTACATCCTTCTTCTTGTTTTAACTATGTACCTTTATTTTTAATTTTAAACTAACCCTTTCCATCAAGGACACAAATTTTTCAGATTTTAACAGTTGTTACTTACTCTTAGATGGACCTTCTATTTTGTTTAGCCTGCTAGCCAAAAGTTCTCCAAATATCTAATAGTACAGAAATTAAGCTCTTATGGACAAAGGCATAGCCTTCAGGTTAATGAATCAGACAAGGCTAGGTGAAGTCTCAAGATGTATTTAATTGCATTATGAAGGAGAAAACACACACACAATGTCCTCCATTTATGATTATCTTCTCTAAGTGCTTTATTCTCTGACAATATGTATTCATTTATTCATTAGTTTGACTAATACTTAATGAGCTCTTAAAGGCCATGCACATTTCTAAGCAGTGAAAGAGACATGCAAAGTCCTTGCTTTCAGTAGGATAACAGAAAACAAACAAGCAAATAAACAAATAAATGCTTAATGTTAAAACAGGTAGTGAAAAATGCTATGAAATATGCTGAAATAAATATGTTTACTTCATTACACACTGTTATATTAACTCCCTATAGATTTAAACATTCTTATATTAAAATACCCTTTTTTAATTTTTTTTGAGACGGAGTGTCGCTCTGTCACCCAGGCTGGAGTGCAGTGGTGCGATCTCAACTCACTGCAACCCCTGCCTCCTGGGTTCAAGTGATTCTTCTGCCTCAACCTCCTGAGTAGCTGGGACTACAGGTGCGTGCCACCATGCCTGGTTAATTTTTGTATTTTTAATAGAGACAAGGTTTCACCATATTGGCCAGGCTGGTCCATCTTGAACTCCTGACCTCATGATCTACATGCCTCGGCCTCCCAAAATGTTGGAATTACAGGCATGAGCCACAGCACCTGGCCTCGAAAAGCAAAATTTTTACATAATTTGACCAGCCCCACAATCAATCCTAGGAACACAATCACATCTACTCAGCTCCAAGCTTCCTATTTTTGCATTCTGATCTCGGTTTCAATTACAATGGTCAACTATTTTGATATATTTGGACATATCAATTCTAGGTAGAAGCTTGGGGAAAATCTCATCATTCTATCATCATCCTACTTGATGACTTACCAATCACAAAACGGTGACTCTTCTTGCAATTGAATTATGTTGTATTTAATTTGTTTTTAACCATTTCACCTTGGTTTTCCTCCTCATCTGATACAGGTTATGTTGCAAATACCCTATCAACGACCATTCTGTATTAGAGTAGCCATGTCCCTCATTCACACAGAGTATGTAAAACTATTTATAAGCCATTTCATTGTCTTCTTTGATTTTATATTCTTTGCCAACTAATATCTCTACATATACTTAGGTACCTGTAACTTCCCAATTTTCTGTTTGCTTTCCATATAAAGACCTGCCATGTTAGTTTTTCAGTCCTACTTAAAATATGAAGCATTATATACACTATATTTTTTATTGCTGATTTTTGTCCCAAACTTCAAAATAATGAGATGTCTTTCATTCTTGAAAGTGTTCTATTCAAGAGCAAGTGCTATTTTAACACCTTTGTCATGTTTAAATGATCATTATTTCAATGTATTATAAATACCCGTGACGATGAATTTCACAAATAAAATTCTGAGTTCCTTCTCTACAAGTCATCCTAAGTTATTTCTTTTGATAAATTATTCACTAGGATCAATCTTGAAGTTATTACTGGGTATCTTGAACCCACAGAGAGCAGATAATTAGCATGAGTAAAGGTGTTAGCCACAGTGTAGGCCATAGCTATGTACAATTTCAGTACAAAAAATCCTAGAGAAGTGATCTAAAAAGACACTTATTAACCAAGTCCCAAAGAGCAAGGATTAACCAACTCCTGTTCTACTGCAATATAGATGGATTTTTGATGTCAAGTGAGTACCAGGAATCTAGGAAAGACCTTAATGGTAGTATGACAGGTACGGACCTGTGAGAATTGCTTTTACTTCTAAGCCTTTAGAAGTACCCATCTTTGCTAAATAATACAGCAAGCATTCCCATTAAAAAACTTAAAAACTTTGGCCAATATTAGGTCAAATTTGTCAGTGGGAGGGCTAGAAACAGAATCTACATTTTTTTTTTTTTCAAATTTCCTGGTGAAATCCTCATTTGAATATTTTCTTATGATATAAATTATTCAACAATAATTATTCAATTATTCTAAGAGAATAATAAATGCAGTTTAAAATTGAGGAAAATTTATATGACATAAGATTAGCATTTTGAAATTTAAAATTCTACAGTATTAACAAAGTTGTGCTACCACCACCTATATCTATAACAAGTTCCAAAATATTATTATCATTTCAAAATAAAAGCCCTCACTCTTTAAGTAATAATTTCCTATACCTAACTTCTCTCAGTACCAGGTATCATTAGTTGGCTTATGTCTCTATGAACTTACCTATTCTGGATATTTTATATAAATGGAATTATACAATATGTGACATTTTCAGTCTGCTTTTTTTTTTACTTTGCATAACGTTTTTGTGGCTCTTCTATGTCATAACATGTATTAGTACTTCATTCCTTCATATAGTCGAATAAAATTCCATTATATGGTTTTAGCATATTTTGCTTACTTATTGATCTATTAATGACATTTGGGTTTTTCCCAACTTTTGGATATTATGAATAGTGTTGCTATGAATATTTGTGAACACATTTTGGTTTGAATATCCATTTTCAATTATTGGAGGTATATGCTTGGAATGGAATATTGGACCTATGGAAATTCTATGTTTAAGTCTTAGACTAACCATAAAATTGCTTTTCTTCCTAAAATTCCACAGCACTGTACCATTTTTATTCCCACTAGCAATGCATGAATATCTTCTCAATTTCCCCATCTTCTTTCCCAAACTTGTTATTTTTTCTTATTTGTATATTATTATAGCTCTTTTCCTCCTTCTCTGGCTAGATAATTTCAATGATTCTATTGTTAATTTTGCTTATTTTTTCTTCTGTATACTCAAATCTGATGTTGAATCCCTCTAGTAAAATGTTTATTTTAGTCTTTGTATTTTACAACTCTAGAATTTCCATTTGGTTCCTTTTTGTAATTTTCATCTCTTTACTGATTTTTCTCTACTTACCAAGACATCATTCTTCTTACTTCCTTTAGTTCTTCATTATTTGTGTTAGCACTTGTCATATTAGTACAGTTGATTTAAGATCTTTGTCAAGTAAATCTAATGTCTATGCTTCGTCAAGAACAGTTTCTGTTAATTTTTTATTTGAATGGGTTCTACTTTCTTGTTTGCTCGATTTGTTTTTTTATTTTTAGTTGAAAACTGAACAATTTGAATATTATAATGTGACAACTTTAAAAATGAGATTGCCTTCACCCTACTTGTCTTGTTTTATTTCTTGCTATGAATGTAGTTTTGTTTGTTTACTGACTTGTTAAGTCTGTATTTTTTGTTATGTGTAGTCTTCAACATCATTATTCTTTAAGTTTTGGTCAGCTAGTGTCTTGACAGACAATATTTTGAATGTCTGGAATCCAACCAAAATCTAAATTAAAAAAAAAAAAAAAAAAA
>NW_016808366.1:1336948-1372452 GCF_001698545.2 Rhinopithecus bieti
AAGAAAGCAAATGAAGAAAGAAGAGAAAAGAAAAATAGAAAAATTTCTTTAAGTCTTTGCAGGTTGGCCTTGTGTTGAGGCACTCCTTTAAAATTAGCTGATGATTTACAACTCTGCCTTAGCCTTCACTTCCTGCTTTTGCTGAGCCTAAGTATAGGCCAGAAGTTAATACACAGGGTTTTCTCAAGTCTTTTCTAAGCATGTTTTCTACCCTATGCACGCGTATGGATTTCTAAATTCCCCTGTATGAATGAGAATATTTACCCTAATATTCCAGTGAAACACTCTTCTCAGCTTTGGCTTCTAGATATTTGCTGCACCTATTATTTACCTCAACTGTCAGCTTTTATTCTAGACAAAAATAGGTTACTCTTTAGTCTTACAATGTTCTTGAGTAATGTGTTCTTTAAAGCTGCCATTCTACTCTGAGAGATTCTGGGTAAATAAAGAAAATGATAGCACCTTGATCATTTTTTCAGTTAGTTCTTAGACAGGTTAGAATAGACAAGCACAATTTTTGTATAAGAAGGTCTTCTCTGTTCTCTTCAGAACCAATAATATAAGGGTTCCAAAATGTAACATGAGTAGCCATCTTCAAGATTAATGCTGAGCCAGGGATCCTGGCAGTGAAAGAGCAAGTACAAATTTTGCAAGGTTTCCTAGTATTTTTAGTTGCCTTTTCTGATACAGCATTCTCTCAGTTGCTGTAAAGTTTTGACTATTTTTCAGAGTTCTGACAAAGTTGATTCTGACAGATGTTACTGAATTTTTCAGTATGTGTGTGAAGAATTTGGTCCTTGAAGCTACCTAGTCTGCTATTCACTGACATCCATGACACATATTTTTAGGTGCATTCAAATAATGGTAGTTTCTAATTACTGTTTGCATATTTCTTTCTGTGCATGTGTTTTGTATATTACATTGAAATAATATAACATTGGCCTCATCTCATGATAACACAAATCAGATTACCCCAAAAGTATAATTACTTGTGAATCAATGAAAAGGCAAGAAAGAATAATATCTAGAAAGACATGTGTTTGTTTGTTTGTTTTGTAATTATTTTCAAACTCCACCTATGGAAAATGGTATGGCATATTTAAAATTCAGATATGCAAAGGATATTAAGGAGCAACCAAAATCTTTTCCATTTCTATCATTTTAAAGCATTTTAATTGTATTAATATAATTTTCTATATAAATACAGTTAACCAATATAATTTTTAATATTTATAATTTCTCACTTCCAACACTTTCTGTGTTTTGCTGTTTAGAATTGTAAAATATTTGTGTTTAGAAATTTTAAACATTTCTGATTCGCCTTCAGTTATAAACATTTATTACTGAAATAAAAATTATATCCCCAAGAAACTAAGATCATTCAGTTTTATTTAGTAAGTGTTTAATTAAACAATTACTCTATCAGGTACTGAGTTAGGCACTGGGAATACAATGATAAATGAAGTATGCCCTTGAAGAAGTTAACAATTAAGAAGTGGAAAGTAAAGTAAATTGTTGTGAGCCTTTAATGGTCCCAGGGTGAGAAATTCTGGAACTTATAATTTTGAATAAACCTTTTGTAACCATATTAAAATGCTTTTCTTTCTACTTTTTTGCATTACATAGTGCAAAGTCCATTTAGTGTAAGTTTTCATTTCCAAACATAATGATCCTATTTAATATTTAAAAATAAGCATATATAACAGCATATTAAAAATCTTAATTCCATTGGCAAAGCAGAGTAAATCATTCATAATGCATCTGATAAGATTCTTTATAATAAAATATTTGGCAAACAATTCACGATGACAGTGAGTTAACCAATCAAATAAACTGTACTGTGATTAATTTTTTAAGTAGAAAGACAATTTTCATAGCAGTAGCCTATGTACAATGCACTATCTTCTTTTAAGTCCAAAATTAGAAAATGTCAAATTCTGACTTCATTTTAGAGATACCTGCTTACAATAGGGCTAGATAAGAAACCAAATTGAAACAAAACTATAGATAAAAACTTCAAATCTTTCGTTTCAATTCAAACCTATTGAATGTATGATTACTCTTGTCATCTTTTAAAAAATCCAGTATCCCCAATATGCACGTATTGTCAACAAATATTATCAGATTTATGCAGTTTTTAACCTGGGTACATTTTGTGAATCAGATTTACTTCCTTTATAATGTTATTATAGAAAAAAGCAGTTGGCAAGATGGCTGTTAAGCTTATTTAAATTTTTTTAAATCTAAACTTTCTCTACTTGGCAATTTTTTTGTGCCATTGCTATCACTCCTGAAAATACAACTACATATGTACTTTATTTTTCTATGTTGTTATTCTTTTAACTACTTAATCTTTCTCTAATACATGGCTGATAACATGTCATACTGTAGCATGTCAAATGTCAAATTACTCTCCAAGTAGTTGAAGCGTTAGAAAGATGTGAAATCACTCATCTAGGTAATATACTATACAAGTCAAGCTCAAGAACACACAAAGAAAGTTCATAGAATTAATGAAGGCCATGTATAAAGGCCATACCAAATAGAAACATTTTTGTTAATCTATCAACATTAATGGAGTTTGGTTATTTTAAGTTAGAACAAGTATTCAACATGAAAAACAAAAATAATCTTCTCATATAAATACAAGATTTCAGCTTTCATCATGAAATTAGATCCTTTATTATTCTGTCATTATTCTGGTAGTATTAATAATTGATTTTCCTCCTTGAATAGACTTTACTTTTTAGCACAGCACAGATTCTCAGCAAAACTGAGCAAAAAATATGAAGTTTCCATATGTTTGTACTCCCTCATGTACATAGCCACCACCACTATCACAAACTACCATCACAGTGGCATATTTGTTCATATTTGTTACAATTGTATAAGAGTTTATTCTGAACCAGTTTCATTTATACAAGCAGGTAATTTTATATCTGCAACCACTCCTACATGGATGTAGTATGCATTAAGTAACAGAAACTTTGAATGTAATTTTGGTTTTACATGCCTTTTTTACCATTATGTCCATTTATAAAACAAACAATGCCTATATGTCATATAACTTATGTTAAAAACATGATAAATGCTAATTAATAAATAATTTGTTTAACTTTCTCTTCTCAACAAAATACTTTTGAAAAAATCTAGAAAATTAACATAAGCGCAATCTTAAATTATTATGTTAAATATCAGTATTTGAGATGATGACTTAGTTTCTTCCCAAATAAATACACATCCATCTTTGAAGGTATCCATGCATTTTAAACACATAATGAATTTCATTGCTGATATCATAATTTAAAATACAATTACTTTTTTGTAAAAGAAGTAGATATATTCCTCTAATAACCATTTTAGATTTCATTTTAAGCTACAGTTTGTGGCTAAAGTAGAGCATTTTTTTGGCTTATAGAATATTTGTCTATAAAATAGACATAAAGTATCGAGTAAGTTTTCCCTGTAACTATATAGTAATGTATTTTACCAGAGAATAAAACTGTTTATGTACATTTTACTTTTTGATATTTTCATTTTGAATTAAGGTAATTAGAATGATTTCCTCTACTGTCTATTTTTTAAATTAGCAGTCAAAGTTATTATCATTTTTATACATTTTATACATTAAAACTTGAAGCTTCAAATAGAAAATTTCTACTGAGTTTAGTTCTGATAGTATCTATTTCTGGTAGAGAGACATTCCTGCTCAATTTTCTCATTTTAATTTTAACTGAAGGCTTATCCACATTTGTCTTGGTATAAAAAGGTTAACAGAAACATATTGGAACCTTTTTTATTAAACCAAACACAATATTTTATGTGTATTTTTAAATGACAGAAGTATCTATCTCTGTAACTGTTCAGAAGTAATAAATGTGATNTTAAGGTAATTAGAATGATTTCCTCTACTGTCTATTTTTTAAATTAGCAGTCAAAGTTATTATCATTTTATACATTTTATACATTAAAACTTGAAGCTTCAAATAGAAAATTTCTACTGAGTTTAGTTCTGATAGTATCTATTTCTGGTAGAGAGACATTCCTGCTCAATTTTCTCATTTTAATTTTAACTGAAGGCTTATCCACATTTGTCTTGGTATAAAAGGTTAACAGAAACATATTGGAACCTTTTTTATTAAACCAAACACAATATTTTATGTGTATTTTAAATGACAGAAGTATCTATCTCTGTAACTGTTCAGAAGTAATAAATGTGATTATTATGACCTGATTTCAGATTTGTGTAGAAAGAGTCTATGTGAGCAAAACTTTCTTTTTCCTGAGAGTACCTGAATTTCACTATTAATACGATGGTGTAGAAACTATCATTTATTGTGTAAATATTTTAAATTTATATAATTATTTATTTTATTTGAAATATCTATTGTGCAAATATTTTATACATCTATTAAGATGATAATATGAAACTTCGCAGAAATTTTCAACCTTTTGTTGATACTCATTTCTTTATTCAGCAAATCTTTGGTGAATATTTGCTGTGGCCCAGATGCTATTCTTACTGTTGGTGATATAATAGTCAAAAGGAGAGAAAGTCCAATAATTCAGAGATTTGTATGATCTAGGTTGAGACTCCACAAAATAAGCACACAAAAAAGTAAATGACATCGTATGTCACATGTTGAAACATGCTAAAGAGAAAGAAACACCAGGGGAGTGTAACAGAGATCTGTGGACAATTGGAGTGTTTAATGGTCATTTTTCTTAGGGGGTCTAGAATAGATCACACTGAGAAGAAAGTGATGTTTGAATAAAGCCCTGAATAGTTGAGTGAACAGCTTGTGAATATCTGGGATAAATTTTTAGTAGAAAAAACTGCAAGTGCAAAGACTCTGAGTCGTGAGCATACCTGCAATGTTTAAAAAAAATTCAAGAAGACCACTTTCGTGCTCACTACGTGGGAGATCAGTAGAAAAATACATCTGAGAGCATTTGTTGGATGGCATAAGACAAAGTTTGTCATTTTATATATTTGTCTTTTTTAATAAAAACTAGGAGTGAGATGTGGCACATGGTAGAATTTTGAGCAGAGAAATAACATGATTTGATTTAAGCTTCTAAGATTACTTTGACTGATGTGCTGAAAATAGGCCTGTAGTAGGAAGGCAAAGGTAAAAGCACAGAAAGAAAGGAGAAAAATATATTTTAATAATCCCGAAAAGAGAAGAAGGTGATTCAGACCAGAAGATTAAATGTATGATCAATGGGAAAAAAAAATTGAGAATGAGTTAATCCATATTTTAGAAGGAAATTTCTCTATGTAATATTCTATTTTATATGAATATATCTATATATGTAAGAAACCAACACACAGCTCTGTATGTAGTCCTAGTTTTTTTTTACATTTTGAATAAATACATCTTCTGACAGAGGCAGTGTTTCTTTTCATGTGGTGTCAATTGTATTTATATGATTATTGCTGGTACTATTCTGCCTTCAGATCATTATTACCACAAACTAGTGGTTTATAATATTTTGCTTAAAAGCTCATTTCTAGTTAAAATTTTAAGAAAAGGAGAAATTATGTTTATGTTTGTAGTTTTTAACCATGACGAGTTTAATTCAGTGTAAACAAAAAAATAATTTTCATCAATTTTATTGATATGACAGCTTTGCCTCTGCCAATATCCTAGGTTGACTGATTGTTGAAGTTGTTTGTTGCATAGAAGTGGCATATATACTTTTACAATGCTGCAGTTTTACCTAGTGCTTTACCTGAAAACAGTCTTTGAGGCATTTTATGCAGACTTTTTGGAAAGCATGTGTACTTAATATTACTTTAGGACAGAATAATTTTCATATTTTTTCCGATTGCCATGCTCAGATTATAAGGGCACATGACTTTCCCTTTTTAATAAAACATGGAGGCATGTTGTCAGCATAAGGCTGGCAAATATGTTTTTCAGAGTCTCCCTCCACCCCCCGCTCATGTCGTCCTATGTTAGACTTGGCCAAGAAAGAAACCTAGCAAGACTTGGAAGGCAGAGTGGAAGCAGAAATCATTACAGTACTCTTGGTAGGTTGTGGTACATATACCTGATGACAAATACGGACGGCTATAACATATTTCCTTCTGTTTGCATTAGACTGATCTCGGTGCTGACAAATTACAGCCCAAAGCCTGCTGTCTTGAACTATAAAAGTGACAGTTCTCCCAGAGGCACTGATTTTCACAGAGGAAGCAGATTTCTTAAAGGTGGCAATTATAGACCTCTTCGCAAGTTCCTCTTTCATGGCTCTGTTCTAACTTGCAGAAATGCAGGGTTTCTCAGACTTTCCCACAAGTTCCAACTTGTTCACCACTGTTAATGCTTCCAGCAGATTCAGTGGCTCTTACTCATATCCTCGGATTCCCCTTTCCAGGGTTTCACCTCCCAGCTCTTCCTGCGTTTCCAAAAGGTCTAATTTCTGCATGAAATCTCTCATTTTAACAATGACTGACTCACACAATTATACAGGCCAATTACTCAAACTATGAGAAGTATTTTTAACCATTTCATATTCTACATTTTTGAGACTGTAGAATTATATGCAGAAAATGTGTATAAGTTAATCTATTTATAAAATACCAATGTATCATGATACCTCATGACTTACACCAAGAGAAAACCCTGCTTTAAAAGAGAAAATATTACATTTATTGATTGGCATGTGTAGTAATTATACTTATTATTGACATCTTTTGGGAGGTAACTCTGTACAAGACAGTGGACTTAAAACTTGCCACAACCTTGTATAGTGAATCTACTCGTATGTGCTTACCACAGGTGAAGAGATTGTGGTTTAGAGATGGCAAGGTCAAACAGATGTTGAAAAATATAAATGCAAATAGAATAATTCTAAAAACTGAGCTATGTTATAGATGTATATGTAAACTACATGACAAGGAAAAGATACATGTAGTATAAAGCAAGACATAACGCAGGGTATATTTGAACCATACTCCTATTTCTAGCTAAACAATTGGGAAACATGATCTCCTGCCTTCATATAACATGTTTAGTTTGGCAAAGATTTTGGACATATAAAATAATCTCTGCTACAGGGAAAGCATATTTATTTTAGAAGTCCAAACCATTTTTTTTTTTTTTTTGAGATGGAGTCCTGCTCACTTTGGAGTGCAGTGGCGCAATCTCTGCTCACTGCAACCTCTGCCGCCCAGGGTCAAGCGATTCTCCTACCTCAGCCTTCCAAGTAGCTGGGATTACAGGTGTGTGCCACCATGTCCAACTCATTTTTGTATTTTTAGTAGAGACGGGATTTCACCATGCTGGCCAGGCTGGTTTCAAACTCCTTACCTCGTGATTCGCCCGCCTTGGCCTCCCAAAGTGTTGGGATTACAGGCGTAAAGCCACCACGCCAGCCAGAGGTCAAAACCATTTATATATTTATTAGACTCTCTGCCTAGAAAATGGGCTGAAATGAAAACTATAAATACATATATATATATATATATAGAGAGAGAGAGAGAGAGAGAGGTGTAATATGTAGACTCAACAATATTAAGGTGAGTACAGATTTTCTTTTTCCAATAGAAATGAAGCTGAGAGGCATACGTGAAAAGGGCAATCAAGTAAGATTATCTTCTTCCTCAATTAATTAACCTAATGTCACAGATTACTTTTGAAAGTGAGCTTACTTTTCCCAATAGATTCTTTCATTATGGTGTCCAGATTATTGGTTAAAGTGATAAATTATAGGGTTTAGTGACTCCAAAGGAGCTATGAACTTCTAAATTTGCCGAATTTGTAGAATGAAATTATCACTAGCAGTAGATGATCTGTCTGATTTACTAAATCATATAAATGTAAAATCACTAATTATTGGCATTCAAGTAAAATGGTCTTCTGTCATATTTATTGGTTAATTATAGATTAAATGAGAAATTACCATTGTAAAGTATTTCTACACTCATCATTAAGGAAGTCTCATTGTGGTAGTTTTACAAAGTATGATATTTATAGATCTATAGATAAACATAATGGTGTTTTAACTACGTAGTATAACCTGTATTTATGCCTAAACTATAAAAGAATATTCTATAGTTCAAAATTGAAGATGTGATGAAGTCATTCTGATAGATTCATTTGATAATTAGTCTATAAGGCTATATAAAGGCATATGAATAATGACTTAGACAATTAATTTCCTTTCTTCCTCAGGAAATAAAATATAGTATTAATAAGTGTCTATTTAAGTCATTTTCCAATAGAATAATCTGCTGAGAAAATAAGCCCAGAGTATAGGTATATGAGCATACTTTACCATATTACCAGATAGGTAATGTAAGCATACTTTAAAATATTATGAGCAATGGCACCTATGCAAATAAATTAAGAATAAACTTAAGGTGAAGTTACTTATTATACTCCTATGATGATCATATATTTTATCTATAAATGTTTCAGATCTATAGCACATTTTATCTCATACTACACCTAAGCTTTTAGGTGCTGCTTGAGCTAATCTCTTAACAATGCAGTTTAATTCTAGAATAAATTAATTGTCTTGAACCGTAAAAGAGTTCTTACACTTGAAAACCATTCAAATTTTTTTTCCTCTGATTTTTCTCCCTATTTACATATAGGTTACTCAGATCTTCATCATTCTCCTTATCTGTCCATACCTCTTCACTAACATATCATTTAGATGATCTTATTGTCTAGCCATTAAGTATAAATTATTTCAAAGTATTGACCCTTTCTGCAAATTTATGTACACATATGCACATTCATACTGCCTTTTCTTCAAACTCTGACGTGATGGCTCCTCCTGTTTAAGACCCGCAGACCCGATTTCTGAGCTCTCATAACCATCTCCTTTCATCATCACAAATTTGACTTGGATAACTATTACGCATTTCTCTCGTGTCTTCAAATTCTTCCTATCTGTTCTTTTTCATTATCTTACAAACATACACAAATATTTTCCAATTTATGTATTTTCCTTAAAATTGGGGGCTCCTCTCTCATTGCTACTCCTGCTCCAAAACCGCATATCCTCACTCATATGTGGAAGCTAAAAAAATATTTTGAGCTCATGGAAGGGAACAGTAGAATCACGTAGAGTTTGGGAAGGGGAGGGGGAGGGGGATGAGAAGAGATTGGTTAAATGATGCAAAGTTATCACTTCTTGGCCTTTTGGCTAAGATCAAGTGATACAAAGCTACAGCTAGATAGAAGGACTGGGTTCTAGTGTTCTGCAGCACTATAGGGTGAATATGTTAACTAGAATGTATTGTATATTTCAAAAAACTAGAATAAAGGATTTTGAACGTTCACAACACCAAAAATGTTTGAGATGATAGATACGTTAAGTACCTTGCTTTGATCATTACATATTGTATACACATTAAACTATCACACTGCACCCCATATATTATGTACAATTATTATGTCAATTAGAAATAAAAGGAAAAAGGGATTATTCAAAAGAGAATATATTGAAAGGGACAAAAATAGACACATAACATGTTTACATAGCAATATTCATGGAAAAAAAATAATACAATAGAAGAGAGCAAGTACTACAAACTATGATTCAATAAAATTATTCTGAAATAAAATATTACCAGAAAATACATGATGAAAAAGGAAACTATTATGAGGGAAAATGACCCAGAAGCCCAACAGCAATACCATGGTAAAATCATTAGATTTTAAAGAAAAAGTTAATTTTCTTTGGCCTCCAGACAATGATGTCAACTCAGTTAGAAATGAGATAAAATGAAATCATTATCATTTTGACAGCATCTCTTATGACAGAAGATAATAAAGTAACCTCTAGAAGATATTCAAAACAATAAAATATGAAACAATAATTTTATACTTTTTCACAATATAAAAGCTGCAGAAAAACTGTTATAAAGAAACTGAAATCTTAACAAATTTAACCAGGTGTGATGGCAGGCACCTCTAATTCCAGCTACTTGGGAAGCTCAGGCGGGAGCCTCGCTTGAGCTTGGGAAGTTGAGGCTGCAGTGAGCTGTGATTGTGACATTACACGCTAGCCCGGGCAACAGAACGAGAAAAAGAAACAAGAATCTAGAATCTTACAAGGATCCAAGATGTCAGGGAATAATGAGTTCTCTGAAAGGTCTAAAGTTGATTTTGCTTTAGACTATCAGAAAGACGCTGGAGAGACATCAGCACAGGCCTGGAGGGGAGCAAATACATACATTGCTTATAGAAACACCAAAAATTCTTACATGATTTTTGGAATAGACTTGACTCCAGGGATAGTTTTAGGTATGTAAATAAATCATAGACACTAAGATATTAATTTTTTATGTTACCCTCTCCAAAAACAAAACAATCATATGCCATGGTTAGAATAACATACAAATCTTTGATTTACAAAGATACAACCTTGGTTAATTTGGTTCTTTTGTTAGAATAATCAATGTCTGACACTTCATGCTCATTTTCCATTCAATTTTTCTCTTCAAATTCTTTCTTTCCAGAAATTCTCACTCATACTACTAAACTTGTAATAGAAAACTTAATATATTTTCCAATAGCAAAATATTGTCAAATGAGATCTAGGATATGATATGCAGTCTCTGATTGGCAAATAGATTTGGTGAAGGGTGACAAAATTTATGCTGAATTTTTAACATCACAAATTATTTATTTTACATAATTCTCTTTTACATTGTGTACCGGGTTGTTTTAATTGTAGTCAGCAACCATAATGCTGATCCAACAAAAGTTAGTACATTACTTCCTAGTGTAATACAGAGTAGTTATCTCAACATAGGTAACTGTAGCTTATTTAGCATTAAATATAATTCCTATCTCACACCAAATAAGTCAAAAATTTAGCATAATTATTATGCTTTATTTCAGTAGTTTTAAATCAAATTTAATTTTCTTTACACTAGTTTTATAAACTAATTTGGGAGGATATATTTTATTTTAAAATTGGCAGATAACATTTTATATATTTATTGTATACAATATGGTGTTTTGAAGTATATATATGATGTGGAATGACTAAATTTAGCTAATTAACATATGCATTATCTCACATAGTTTTCATTTTGTAGTAAGAGTACTTTATATTCACTGTTAACATTTTTCCAGACAGTAATATATTATTAACTATATTCATCATGTTACGCAATAGATCTCTTGAACTTATTCTTCTTATGTAACTGAAATTTTGTTATCTTTTGATGAATATTTCTCCAAACACTCCTGTACCCTCAATCAGTCCCTGGTGACCACCATTGTACCATTATAGCAACTCAACAGCATGAAAATAACCTGATTAAAAAAAATATATCACGGGCTGGGCACGGTGGTTCACATCTCTAATCCCAGCACTTTGGGAGGCTGAGGCAGATGGATCACAAGGTCAGGAGATGAAGAACATTTTGGCCAATATGGTGAAACCCCATCTCTACTTAAAATACAAAAATTAGCCAGACGTAGTCCACGCGCCTGTAGTCCCAGCTACTCGGGAGGCTGAGAAAGGAGAATCGCTTGAACCTGGGAGGCAGAGGTTGCAGTGAGCTGAGATCACACCACTGCACTCCAGCTGGGTGACAGAGCAAGACTCCATCTCAGAAAAAAAAAAAAAAAAAAAAAGTCACGATTGGCCGGGCGCAGTGGCTCACACTTGTAATCACAGCACTTTGGAAGGCCGAGGTGGGTGGATCATGAAACCAAGAGACCGAGACCATCCTGTCTAATATGGTGAAACCCCATCTCTACTAAAAATACAAAAATTAGCTGGGCATGGTGGCGTATGCCTGTAATCCCAGCTACTTGGGAGACTGAGACAGGAGAATTGCTTGAACCTGTGAGGTGGAGGTTGTAGTGAGCCAGATCATGCCACTACACTCCAGCCTGGCAACAGGCTTTTCTGTCTCAAAAAAAAAAAAAAAAAAAAAAAAAAAAAAAAAAAAAAAAAAAAAAAAAAAAGAAGAAAGAAGAAAATTCACTATTATTTGTAGATTATTTTGTTCATTTTATTTAAAATATATAGTTCTATGAAATTTCATCACTTGAATATGTGAGTTTCATAGACCTTACCTAGACACACACATAAGTACATGTAAAACCTTGTGAAATCAAATAGCAAAGATGTGGAATCAATCTAAATGCCCATCAATGATAGACTGGATAAAGAAAATGTGGTACATATACACCATTTAATACTATGCAGCCATATAAAAGAATGAGATCATGTCATTTGCAGGGACATGGATAGAGTTGGAAGCTATTACCCTCAGAAAACTAACTCAGGATAAGAAAACCAAATACTGCATGTTATCACTTGTAAGTAGGAGCTTGATGATGAGAACACATGGATACATCAAGGAAGACACACACTGGGGCCTACTGTAGAGTGGAGGAGGCTGGGAGGAGGGAGAGGATCAGAAAAAATAATTGATATGTACTAGGCTTAACACCTAGGTGATGAAACAATCTGTACAACAAATCCCTATGACACGGTTTAGCTATAATAACAAACCTGCATGTGTACTCTTGAATTTAAAATAAATATTTAATAATTGAAAAAAAAAAAAAAAAAAAAACTCCTGAACTCCAAGCAGTGCCTAACCTCTGGTTAACTGTCTTGTGGCAAAATTATAATTATTGTAACTACATGAGTGACAATGCAAAAATAATTTTAAAATTCAGTTTTCCTCTCAGGACACATTGATTCACTTATTGTATAATGACATATTGGTCCACTCATTTTTATTTAAAACTTGAACTAGGAAAAAAGGAATACATTTTCAGATCAGGGATATATTTTCATTCAAGAGCAGCCATATTGAATTTACTGCTTTTTTCAGGTCAAGTTGACCTTGCATCAGAGATCAGCACTTTGAAGCTTTTTGCTACAGGACCTCCTGAACCTGTTTCAGGACCTCATTTTGAGACTTTGCAGACTGGAGATCAGTCAGTCGCTCATTGACCTGCTGATGCACTACCTTCGAGCGGCAGTCTCGGTGGGTGCAGCTCAGATGGAGGCCTTTTCCAGGAAGAAACCAATCTGCTTTCTCTCTAGCCGCTATCTTTGTCTTTATTTTAAATTGCAAGGAATACGATCACACATGATCAAAAAAAAAAAAAAAAAAAAAAAATCACACATGATCCTGAACCTTTAGTTCAGGTGAGGGTGAAAGCTATTTTCAGTGCAATGACTGTTCCGCTGATTCTTGGGACGTGCTTCTGGGAACAGTGCCCTTTGGATCTGGAATCAGTATAATGCCCTGTGCAAACGTTTCTCTACCTGCAGAAGGAGACCACCAGGTTCATGGTGTTGCTAGCAGGGGACAAAAGGTGAGATAGGAGCAGTGCCAGGCACATGGTTACATACAGGGGAGGTGAGGATGTCCCCAGAGTTGGGGCTACTGGGAGAACTCCTTACCTGTCCTAGCTCCAGGCTCCCAGAGTTTCTGTCCCTGTGAGGTCCCCAGGTGCAACACAGAGTAGCACGCCCCCATCCATATTTGAATTATAATCTTTCCAATAAAAGTAGAAATAGATACTTTATGTTACATTTTAATGTTTTACACAAAACCAATGTGATCACACAAAAAGAAAAAAAAAAGCAGAATTGTATATGGATGCCTTAGGGATATAATTTTAAGGTCAAACTTATTAGGCCATCTCAATTTAAGATAAATTCTAGTATATACAATACAAAATATGAGGAATATTATATTTAAAGTTCCTCAGGAAATTTAGTCATGTTTTGACATCTTTCTTTTACTTTTCTGTCTTTATTTGGCAATATTTGTTTTAAAGCTTTCTGCTCTCTTGATTTTATCTTCCAATTTAACAAAGGAAAGACACAATGCTGTAAATAGAGGATACAAAACTCTGAATTTTTTAAATTATTATTTTCCTTGTATTTCTTAATCTTATTCCCCAACTTCTAAACAGTGATCTATCCGTTGTGAAAGTAGTTCATAATATTCATTATTATTCTCTGCATATCAATATTACCTATTACTTTGTTCAATGGACCAAGTTCCTAAAAAGTATACTTGTAATTATGATTTATAAGAATGCACATATAAATAAATGAATAGGTAAAGTATTATTTTGATTATAATATTTACAGTTCTATTTTAATCCCTCAGCTCAATTTACATTATAAAATTTGATGTGGCTTTAGGATTTAATTTATCTTACAAAGTGATTCATGTATTTCATTTCTAGCATTGACAATAAGCCTCTCAATTCGAATAGTCATATAAGGTTCAATGTTGTAATAGTATTCAATTTATCATATAAAATGATCTATAATTAATTTTGAGAGAGTAATAAAATGTAAATATCTGTTAACAGTGACACAAGTAATATCCACAAGCTACTGCAGTTGAAGAAGAGTGTAAGTCTGTAATAACTACAAATTTCTTATAAGTGAAGAGATAAGCACTCTTACCTCAATCATATATTCTTTTAGTTTTCTCATAAAAAAATAGAGCCAGTAGCACCTGTCCTGTCTAGCTGACAATGATTATATAAGGATCAAATATTACAATATGTATAAAAACAATTAAACATGTAAGGAGTTGTTTGACACAGAAAATTATGTTTTATTTTTGTTACAAACAGAAGACAAATATTTTATTTTACCATGAGAGATGACAACCCATGATTATTTTTTCATGGTTAGAAAAAATTGGTAATTCAGGATCTTAGTATAAAGGATCCCTGGATCTGTTTATTATTTCTTTCTTAGATTGTGAACTCAGAGACAAATTTGAAAATTCTTCTATTTTAATTATATTTATGTAAAAGTATCTGATTAAGTGCATAAGAATTTTTTAAAAAGGAAATCATAAAAGGATAACCAATTACAGTGTAATTGACTATCTTACAGATACAAAGCAATGGGACAGGCATAATGGAAGATGGAAATATTAGACCAATATGTCTCTCTGAAAAGCTTCTAATTGAAAATAAGAAATAATGTGCATACAAGAAAAGGCAATACAAGTAGAATTGTCTTCTTAAATGCCTTTAATTACAGAGGTGTGTTATTTCTTTAGTGCCTTGATCGCAATTTTTATGGCTTATTGATCAATGTATAATATATTTTGTTCAGTGTATACGCAAATACAAATTGGTTAGAACTGTGCCTGTGTTTTCAGTTCTCACTCCAAAGCTTTCAAGATTTTTACAAGTGAATTCACATGATCTCCCAGTTATTTACACCTTTTAGACTCAAAACTATATTTTAAATATTTTACTAATTTTCTAATTTAAAACATCAGAAAAGTTAACAATGATTACACTAGAATATCAGAACTCCTAATAAAGAGAAATAATTTGTTGATATTTTGCTCTAAATATTTCCATGTACCATTGATTTCTAATGTTTTTGTCATTATAAATATTTATGCATAGCAAAAAAATTGTAAGTACAAATGCAAAATAAAACATGAAATTATTATTGTCGTCACACTCATATAACAATTTTAGTGTTTATATATATATATATGTGCAATTTACAACAACATATTTATATTGAAAAAGTTGTTTCTTAGTCTATATTTAGTCATAAAATTATTTGGTAACATCTTCCCCAAGCAATGTGTGTTCATCATCTTACAATAAGTTTAGAATATTCACTTACTAGTCTGTAAAATAGATATGTCATATTAATTTAACCAAATAACAGTTTCCCTAAGTATTTATAGCTAATAAACATTTACAAATGTTGTTTAGCTTTAATAGTAATACAAAATATAAACAGGACTTGAAATGCTGCTAATATGCTTCTACCACCTTTGACAAAAATTGGCAAATTCTTAATCAGCAACCTAACTTCCTTGTTCATACCCATGATTTATTAAAATTAAATTTTAGAGTCGATGTATGTTTAATATGATTTATCTAACTCCATGGAAATTTAATGCTGAGTTTTAGAACAATGTAAAGCAATGATGTATGAGAAGTGTGCAATGATAATTTCTGTTTTGCCTCTCAAACTACAAGTGCTTTAATATACATTATACTATTTCATTATTTATATTTTATTGCGTTATTGTTATCTCATAAGTTGATATGACATTTAGAAAGATTAAATGGTTTCCGTTCATTAATATAGAAAGTATCCACAGATATCACAGCATAAAAACCACCACCACCAATCTCGTTCAACTCTATTATTTGTCTCTGTACCACACAAGATTTGCCCGAAGATGCAACACACGTATACATTACAATAAAAAGACCTTCTTTAGGAAAATTAAAGGCAATATATTAGATAGGGTAAAATGACATTTTTACACTATTTTTTATTTATTATTTGAAAAGAGGAAATGAATGAAAATGAAATGAAAAGAGGATAAACAAAATGAAAAGAAGAAATTGCTATTCTTAAATTCACCTATGAATAATAATTTCATTTTGATGTAAATTTTTAAGATATAAGACTTTGAAAGATTTGCAGAGAGTAGGGGTTTTGAAGGTGGAGATCAACCAAAAAAAAGTTTGGCAAAGGTGGAAAAGTGAGCATTACAATGCAAAACTGAATAGGCTAAGATTTGCAAGGTAGACAATAGGAGGAGCCTGAAGGATTTAATCCTTCCGTTCAGTACAATGTTACTGAGGGAATTATATCTTCCAGTATAACATTGTGTATGATGTTAGCCAGAGAAGATAGGAATAACTGTATATTTGTATCTACAAGCCTTGATGCATATTCACATATGTATGATAAGCTTAGTTACCTCTTCTGTTATTTCCATAGTGATTGTAAAAGGATTATCTTCTTCCTGCATTGAGAAATTCTGAAATGACTGCTATAAAAGCAGTAGCATTATTTCCCCAGTACTGGGGAATGTCATTAGTTTCAATAATTCTAAGGCACACATTTTTCTTCTTTTCACCATTTCTTCAAATGTCAAGTAAAAGTGATTACAGTTTTTCCCCATCAAGTAAGTACTCAGCACAGTGTCATTACAACTCGGGACACTGTGAATACCTGTAGAACAAAGCTGAGCACAAATAATATTTAATGATTCATATTTTTAAAAGTGATTTCATCAGCCTTTTTTTCTTTCTCTCTTTTTTTTTCATCAGACTTCTACTGCCCAGAAAAATCATCCCTGACAGAGTAGATAATAGCAATTGCTAGTCAGTGTTTCAGAAAGCCACTTAGATTCTTAAGAGAAAACTTGCCATTCTAGGAATCAAAATGTTGTTTTGGAAGGTAACTGTGCTTTGTGATTTAGACCTCAGGAAGAGTTTACAGCTGATCTGAAGAGGAACTCTTTAGAGGTCCTATGATTATAGTGTCACTGGTTTTGTGCACGGTTATGTGCTTTATTTCATTGACTTTCGCAATTAGCCCCAGGATTTATTTCACTTGATAAAGTCCTGAGCAAAAGTTTCTTTTGCAATAACAATTTCTTTTTCTTTTTTTTTTCAAGACTAGATTATTCAAAACCACCATTCATTAAAGATTAATGAACATTAATTAATTATTAATTACTAGGAGGGAAGATTACATCAATTTGCCTTGGACTTGACAAGTTGTCAAGGATTCTTGCCAAGGCTGCCAAGCTCAGCGAGTTCCAGGGATGGTGTGACACTGAACACTGAAAGTTAAGTGACATTCCTAAGAACTTGGAGGAAAGCATGGGAACAACAACAACAAAGACATTTCCCTTAAGTTTGGCTGTCTCTTGTTTGTGAAAAGAAGGGAAGAATGATATGAAATATTTTTCTCTGTTTAAAGTCATCACATTAACTGTATATCATGAAAGAATTCCTAACCATAGTACCCACAAAAATAATTTTAAGATCAATAGTCAGAAAAGTATTATCATTTATCTTTGTTTTTCAATAATTTCTACTAAATAAAAATAAGTGTTTCTGCAGATACTTAAGTATTTAAAGCTATATTTAGATATAAAAAATCTGAAGCATACTGATGATAAGTGTGTCTGAGACACAGGCAGAATTGGGACTCTGATGCATTAGTCACACTTTAAAATTTAATTTCTAAATCCAAGATCTGCTCAACAGAATAGAAAATGAGATATTGTGCTATTCTGAGTAGGAGTTCAGCTTAACTAAAAGATTTTTAATGGTAATGAGTATTTGATTATGTAAAATAAATTTATTTGAACTATATTTTCTATCAACAGGAGATAATCTTGCAGATCCCAAAATATTCTAATTTACTCTTATATGTATCACCTCAGCATAAGGGATACTTTAATATGAATTACAAATTTTGCCAGTTAAAGTATTTCACAAGTCAATATTTCTAGAATAAGTTTATTTATTCTTGTAAGCACCAAATTTAACATACAGTTAGGTTACTATCTATTTTAAAATTTTTCATTTTTGTGCTTATATACTAGGTGTACATATTTAGGGGGTATGTATGATATTTTGATACAGGCATACAATGCATAATAATCACATCAGGGTAAATGGAGCAGGCATCATATCAAGCATTTATACTTCTATTGTGTTACCAATAATCCGATTATACTTTTTTTATTTTTAGATGTACAATAAACTATTGTTGACTGTAGTCACCTGTTGTGCTGTCCAGTGCTAGATCTTATTCTATTTAAATGTATTTTTGTACCCATCCCATTACCTAACCACCACCTATCCCAGCTTCTGGTAACCATCATTCTGCTCTCTGTCACAATGAATTCAATTGTTTTAATTTTTAGCTCCTACAAATAAATGAGAGCATACAAAGTTTATCTTTCTGCACCTGGTTTATTTCACTTAACATAATGACATCCAGATCCATCCATGTTATTGCAAGTGATAAGATCTAATGTTTTTCAGTGGCTGAGTAGTACTCCATTGTGCGTAGGTACTACCTTTTCTTTATCCATTCATCTGTTAATAGACACTTAGATTGCTGCCAACTCTTGGCGACTGTATTCAAATGGTGCTGTAATAAACATGTGAGTGCAGACATCTCTTTGATATACAGATTTCCTTTCTTTTGGGTATATCCCTGGCAGTGGGATTGATGGTCACATGAGAGGAGCTCTATTTTTAATTGGTTAAGAAATCTCTAAACTGTTTTCCAAAGCAGTTTTACTAATTTACATTCCTATTAACAGTGCACCAAGGTTCTTTCCCTTTTCTGCACATATTGAGCAGCATTCATTATTACTTGGCTTTAGCATGAAAGACATTTTAACAGGGTGATATTATATCTCATTGTAGTTTTGATTTGCATTTCTCTGATAACCAATAATCTTGATTATTTTCAATATACTTGTTTTCAATATACTTGTTTGCCATTTGTAAGTATTAGTTTGAGAAATATCTATTCACATCTTTTGCCCATTTTTAATTGGATTATTAGGTTTCTTTTCCTATGAAGTTGTTTGAGCTCCTCATATATTTTGGCTATTAAAGCTTTATCAGATGGTTAGTTTGCAAATATTTTCTTCCATTCCGTGGGTTGACCTTTCACTTTGTTGATTGTTTGCTGGGGAGAAGCTTTTTAACTTGATATGATCCTATTTGTCCACTTTTGATTTGGTTGCCTGTGCTTGTGGAGTATTATTCAATAAATCTTTGTCCAGTTCAATGTCTTGGAGAATTTTCCCAATGTTTTCTTTTAGAAGTTTCATAGCATGAGATCTTAGATTTAATTCATTATTCCATTTTGATTTGATATTTTTGTATGGTGAGAGATAAGCATCTAGTTTCTCTCTTCTGCATATGGATATTTAGTTTTTCAAGTACCACCTATTGAGGAGAAATTTCATTTGCCGGTGTATGTTCTTGGCATCATTGTCAAAAATGAGTTCACTATGGATGTGTGGTTTGTTTCTGGATTTTTTATTCTGTTTAATTCATCCATATGTCTACTTTTCTACCAGTACCATGCTGTTTTGGTTATTATAGCTCTGTAGTATAATTTGAAGTCAGGCAATTGATTATTTTCCAGTTTTATTCTTTTGCTAAGGATAGTTTTGGATATGCTGGCTCTTTTGTAGTTCCATATTAATTTTAGAAATTTTTTTTCTATTTCTGAGAAGAATGCTATTGGTATATATGATAGAGAGTCTATATAAACCTTAGGATTGCTTTTTCTATTTCTGTGAAGAATGCCATTGGTATTTTGATGAAGACTGCATCGAATCTGTTCATAGGGAAGCTCTATTTTTTTTGTTTGAGAAAACTCCAAACTGTTCTCCCCAGCAGTTTTACTAATTTATGTATCAAAATACTCATTACATCAAATCTGTATATTTCCTTAGGTAGCATGGACATTTCAACAATATTGATTCTCTAATCTATGAACATGGAATACCTTTCCATTTTTTGGCGTCCTCTTCAATATCTTTCATCAATGTTTTAAAGATTTGTTATAGAGATCTTTCACTTCTTTGGTTAAGTAAATTCCTATCTATTTAATTTTATTTGTAGCTACTGCAAATGGAATTTTTTCCTAATATATTTTTCAGACTGTACACTTTTGGCATATAGAAATGCCATTGGTTTAGTATTGTATGTTGATTTTGTATCCTGAAACTTTACTGCATTTGTTTATCAGTTTTAACAGTTTTATATAAATTTTATTTAAGATTTTTGTATGTACAGATTAGGTTTATATATTTATGGAGTACATGAGATGTTTTTATAAGGGCATGTAGTGTGTACTGATCACATCATGGAAAATGGGATGTCCATTCCCTTAAGCATGTGTCATTTATGTTACAAATGATCCAATAATACTCTTTAGGTATTTTAAAATATACAATTAAATTATTGTTGATTGTAGTTACCCTGTTGTACTATCAAATACTAAACCTTATTCATTATTTCTAACTAAATCTTTTTTGTACTTGTTAACCATCCCTACCTTGCTCCCAAGGTCCACAACCCTTCCAAGACTCTGGTAACCATCCTTCTACTCTCTATTTCCATGGTTTCAACTGTTTTGATATTTTGATATCACAAATAAATGAGAAAATGTGATGTTTGTCTTACTGTGCCTGGCTTATTTCACTTAAAATAATGACTCTCAATTCCATCCATTTTGCAATTACTGAATGTCATTTTTTAATAGTTGAATAGTACTCTATGGTGTATAAGTACATTTTCTTTATCCATTCATATATTGATAGACAGTTAGGTTGCTCCTAAATCTTAACTATTAGAAACAGTGCCACAACAAACATAGGAGGTGCAGATATCTCTTCAATATACTGAATTTCTTTATTTTGGGTATATACTCAGCAGTGGGATTGTTGAATCATATGGTAGCTTAATTTTTGGTTTTCTGATGAATTTCCAAACTGTTCTTTATAGTGGTTGCATTAATTTACATTCCCACCAACAGTGTGTACGAGGGTTCTCTTTACTCCACATCCTGCCAGCATTTATTATTATTATTGCCTGTCCTTTGGATATAAGTCATTTTAACTGGGGTGACATGATATATCATTATTGTTTTGATTTGCATTTCTCTGATGATCAATAATCTTGAGCACATTTTCATGTTTTTCTTTGTGAACTGTGTCTTTTTTGTAAGAAATGTCTATTCAATTCTATTTCCCATTTTTAAATTAGATAATCAAACTATTTCCTATAGAGTATATATATGTATATATATATACATGTATTCTGTTTATGAATTCTGGAATTCATATTTATGAATTCAAGGAATTCTGGTTATGAATTCCTTGACAGAAATATTTTCTTCCATTCTCTGGGTTGTCTCTACATTTTTTGTTGTTTATTTTATTTGCTGTGTAGAAGCTTTTTAACTTGATGTGATCCCATTTGTCCATTTTTGCTTTGGTGGCTCCTGCTTATGAGGTATGACTCAATGTCCTGCAGAGTTTTTCCAATATTTCCTTTTAGTAGTTTTATAATATGAGATCTTAGATTTAAGTATTTAATATATTTTGATCTGAATGTATTTGGTGAGAGATAGGGGTCTAGTTTCATTCTTCTGCGTATGGATATCCAGTTTTCTCCACAACATTTATTGAAGAGACTGTCATTTATGTTCTTGGCAACTTCGCTAAAATGAGTTCACTGTAGATGTGTGTATTGGTTTCCAGGTTCTGTATTCTGTTTCATCGGTCTAAGTGTCTGTTTTTATGCCACTTCCATAATATTTTGGTTACTATAGCTCCATGTTATAACTTGGAGTGAAATAATGTGATTCCTTCAGTTTTGTTGTCTTTGCTTAGGATAACTTTGTCTATTCTTTTGTGGTTCCAAATACATTTTGGATTGTTTTCTACTTCTGTGAAGAATGTCATTGGTATTTTGATAGAGATTGAATTGAATTTGTAGATTGTTTTGTGTAGTATGGACATTTTAAAATGCTTCTTCCAATTCATAAGCATGGAATATTTTCAATTTTTTGTGTCATGAATTTCATTGATCAGTGTTTTATAGTTTTCCTTATAGTGATTTTTCACTTATTTTGCTAAGTTATTTCTAGATATTTAATTATTTGTGGCTATAGTAAATGGGATTACATATTTAAATTTTTTTTCAGATTGTTTACTACTGGCATACAAAATGCTACTGATTTTGTATGTTAAGTTTCCATCCTGCAACTTTATTGAATATATTAGTTCTAATATTTTTTGGTGGAGTTTAGGTTTTTTGAAATATGAGATTATATAATCTGCAAACAAGAATAATTTGACTTCTTGTTTTCCAATTTAGCTGATCTTTATCTTTTTTTCTCTTCTCTGATTACTCTAGCTAAGACTTCAAGTAACATGTGAAATAACAGTGGTGAAAGAGGGCATTTTTGTTGTGTTGCAGATGTTAGAGGAAAGGTTTTTAGTTTTCTTCCATCCAGTATGATATCAGCTGTGAGTCTGTAATATATAGCTTTTCTTATGTTAAGGTATTCTACCCAGTTTTTTAAGGGTTTTACCATGAAGAGATGTTGAATTTTATCAAATACTATTTCAGCATCATTTGAAATGATTATATGGGTTTTGTCCTTCATTCTGTTGCTATGAAGTATTGCATTAATTAATTTGCCAAGATAAATCATCCTTGAATCCCCGGGATAAATCTCACTTGCTCATGATGAATGACAGTTTTAACATTATTGTTGAATTTGGTTACTAATTTTTTTGTTGAGGACTTTTACATCAATATTTGTCAGAGATATTGACTTGCAGTTTTCTTATTTGTTGTTGTTGTGTCTTTGTCTAATTTGGTAACTGGCCTTATAGAATGAATTTGGAAATATTCTCTCCTGTATCTTTTAGGATGATTTTGAGTAAGATTGGTATTTGTTCTTTTTTAATGTTTGGTAGAATTCAGCAATGAAGTCATCAGTCTCTAACTTTCCTTTACTGAGAGATATTTTATTATCGCTTTAATCTCATTACTTATGGTTTGTTCAGGTTTTGGATTTCTTCATTGTTCAATCTTAGTAGGTTTTATGTGTCTAGGAATTTGTCCATTTTTTTCTGAAATAATTTATTATTATTATTATTATTATTATTACACTTTAAGTTCTAGGGTACATGTGCACAATGTGCAGGTTTGTTACATATGTACACATGTGCCATGTTGGTGTGCTGAACCCATTAACTCGTCATTTACATTAGGTATATCTCCTAATGCTATCCCTCCCCCATCCCCCCATCCCATGACAGCCCCCAGTGTGTGATGTTCCCCTTCCTGTGTCCAAGTGTTCTCATTGTTCAGTTCCCACCTATGAGTGAGAACGTGTGGTGTTTGTTTTTATGTTCTTGTGATAGTTTGCTGGGAATGTTGGTTTCCAGCTTCATCCATGTCCCTACAAAGGACATGAACTCATCCATTTTTATGGCTGCATAGTATTTCATGGTGTATATGTACCACATTTCTTAATCCAGTCTATCATTGATGGACATTTGAGTTGGTTCCAAATCTTTGCTATTGTGAATAGTGCTGCAAAAAACATATGTGTGCATGTGTCTTTATAGTAGCATGATTTATAATTTTTTGGATATATACCCACTAATGGGATGACTGAGTTAAATGGTTGGTAGACTATTAATTACTGTCTCAATTTCAGAGCCTGTTATTTGTCTATTCAGGGATTCAACTTCTTCCTGGTTTACTCTTGGGAGGGTGTATGTTTCCAGGAATTTGTCCATTTCTTCTAGATTTTCTTGTTTATTTGCATACAGGTGTGTATATTGTTCTCTGATGGTAGTTTGTATTTCTGTGGGGTCGGTGGTGATATCCCCTTTATTACTTTTTATTGCATCTATTTGATTCTTCTCTCTTTTCTTCTGTATTAGTCTTGCTAGCGGCCTATCAGTTTTGTTGGTCTTTCAAAAAACCAGCTCCGGGATTCATTGATTTTTTGAAGAGTTTTTTGTGTCTCTTTCTCCTTAATTCTGCTCTGATCTTCGTTATTTCTTGACTTTTGCTAGCTTTTGAGTGTGTTTGCTCTTGCTTCTCTAGCTCTTTTAATTGTGATGTTAGGGTGTCAATGTTAGATCTTTCCTGCTTTCTCTTGTGGGGCTTCTGTGCTATAAATTTCCCTCTACACTGCTTCTTTTAGATTTTCCAATTTATTGGCATATAATTGTTCTTAGTAGACACTTACGATCCTTTGAATATCTGTGGTATCAGTTTTAATGTCTCCTTTTTCAACAATGATTTTATTCATTTGGATCTCCTCTCTTTTTTTTTCTTATTTAGTCTTTCTAAAGGTTTGTCTAGTTTGTTTAACTTTTCAAAACAATTGACTTTTTGTTTCATTGATGTTTTGTATTTTCCTCACCTTGATTTTATTTATTTATGCTCTGATCTTTATTTTTTTTTTTCTTCTACTAATATTGGGTTTTGCTTGCTCTTGATTTTCTAGTTCTTTTTGGTGCATTGTTAAATTGTTTATTTTATGATTTTCTTCTTTTTTTGATATTGGCACTTATAGCTGCAAAATTCCCTGTTATTACTGCTTTTGATGTATCCCATAGATTTTGGTATGTTTCATTTCCGTTACCATGTTTTTTAAGAAATTTTTCAACTTCCTTCTAAATTTCTTCATTGATCCACTGGTCTTTCAGGAGCATATTGCATAATTGCCATGTATTTGTTCGGTTTCCAAAATTCATCTTGTCATTGAGTTCCAGTTTTATTCCATTGTGGTCAGAGAAGATGCTTGATATTATTTAAATTATTTTGAATGTTTTGAGACTTGTTTTGTGACCTAATACATGGTCTATTTTTGAGAATGATTCACGTTCTAACAGAAAGAATGTGTATTCTTGAGCCATTAAAGGAAGTATTCTGTAAATGATTCTCTTAGAACCATTTGGTCTATAGTGCAGATTAAGCCTGATGTTTCCTTGTTGAATTTTTGTCTGGAAGATCTGTTTAACAGTGAACTTGAAGTTTACAGCTTTAATTGTATTGCAGTCTTTCTCTTTAGCTTTATTAATACCTACTTTATGTATAAAGTAAATATATATACTTTTTGCTCCAGTGATGGGTGCATATATATTTCAAATTTTAGATTATCTTGCTGAATTGACCCCTTTATCATTATATAGTGACCTTTTGTCTCTTCTTAGAGTTTTGTCCTGAAATCTAATTTTTTTTTTTCTGATATTACAATAGTGACTACTGCTGTCTTTTGGTTTTCCTTGGCATGGAATCTCTATTTCTTAATTTTCAGTCTACTTGTGTCCTTTTGGGTAAAGTGTGTTTCTTCTAGGCAACAGATCAATGAGTTTGATTTTTCATCAATGCAGCTACTCTATGTCTATTGATTGGAGAATTTGATCTCTTTACATTTAATGTTGTTATTGATAAGTAGGAACTTATTCCTGCCAATTTCTGATTTATTTTCTTGTGGTTCTGTGGTCTTGTCTCCCTTCTGTCTTTCTCTTCTGTCTTCCTTTAGTGAAGGTGATTTTCTCTGGTGATATGATTTAGTTTATTCCTTTTGAGTGTGGGTGTGTCAGTCTGATTTTTTAGTTAGAGATTCCCATTAAGTTTACAAATACTATATTCTAACCCATTATTTTAAGCTGATTATATCTTAACACTGTTTGCATAAACAAACAAACACAAAAAAAGAAAACGAATAAAGACTTTATGTCTTTATCTCATCCTCGTGCTTTTTAGTTTTGTTTTTTACTATTTATATCTTCTTATACTGTTTATATATTGTGAAGTTGTTGTAGATATTATTTCAAATTGGTTTATTGTTTAGTTTTTCTACTTCAGGTAAGAATAGTTTACACAGCACAATTATGGTGTTATGGTATTCTGTGCATTTCTCTGTACTTACTGTACCAGTTACTTTTGTACCTTCAGATGATTTCTTGTTGCTCATTAAAATCCTTTTCTTTCTGGTTGAAGTACCTCCTGTAACATTTCTTATAGGACAGATCTGATGTTACTGAAATTCTTAGCTTTTTTTTTTTTTTTTTTTTTTTTTTTTTTCCTGCAGAAGTTTTATTTCTCCTTCATGTTTGAAGGATAATTTCACCATATATGCTATTCTGGGGTAAAAGTTGTTGTTGTTGTTGTTGTTGTTGTTTTGTTTTGTTTTGTTTTTTTCCATTCAGCACTTTAAATACGTCATGCCACTCTCTCCTGGCTGTAAAGTTTCCACTGTAAAGTCTGCTGCCAAACATATTGAAGATCCATTGTATGTTGTTTCTTTCTTTTTTTTATTCTTCACCTTAAGGAATTTGATTTTTAAATGCCTTAATGTGGTCTTCTTTGGGTTAAATATGCTTGGTGTCCTATAATGTTCTTGTACTTGGATATTGATATCTTTCTTTTGGCTTTGGAAGTCCTGTGTTATTATTTTTTTGAGTAGACTTTCTATGCCATCTCTTTTTCTACCTCCCCTTTAAGTCCAATAACTCTGAGATTTACTCTTTTGAGGCTATTTTCTAGATCCTGTATATGTGCTTCTCTTTATTGTTATTATTATTTTGTGTCCTCTGACAGTGTATTTTTAAATAGCCTGTCTTCAAGCTCATTAATTCTTTTTTCTACATGATCAATTCTGCTGTTAAAAGACTGATATAGTCCTCACAACGGCAACTGCATTTTTCAACTCCAGAATTTCTGCTTGACTCTTTTTAATTATTTTAATCTCATTGTTAAATATAACTGATAGAATTCTGAATTTCTTCTCGGTCTTATCTTAAATTTATTTGAGGTTTTTTTTTTTTTTTTTTTTTTTTTTTTTGGAATCTCACTCTGTTGCCAGGCTGGAGTGCTGCAACACAATCTTGGCTCACTGCAGCCTCTGACTTCCTGGTTCAAGCGATTCTCCTGCCTCAGCCTCCTGAGTAGCTGGGATTACACGCACACTCCAAAATGCCTGGTTAATTTTTGTATTTTTAGTAGAGATGGAGTTTCACCAAGTTGACCAGGATGGTCTTGATCTCCTGACCTTGTGATCTGCCCACCTCAGTCTCCCAAAGTGCTGGGATTAGAGGCATGAACCACCATGCCTGGCCTATTTAAGTTTTTTAAAAGCAGTTATTTTGAATTATCTTTCTGAAAGGTCATATATCTCTGTTTCTCCAAAATTGGTCCCTAGTGACTTATTTAGTTTATCTGGTGAGGTCATGGTTTACTTGATCATCTTGATACTTGCAGATGTTCTTTGGTATCTGGGCATTGAATAAGTGGGTATTTATTATAGTCTGTGCAGTCTGGGCTTGATTTTACCCATTCTTTGGGGGAAGGGTTTCCAGATATTTAAAAGGACCTAGGTTTTGTGATCTGAGCTGCATCTGTTTATTAGAGGACCCCAAGCCCAGGAATACTGTGGTCCCCTCAGACTCACAGCACACTCCCTTGATAGTCTTGGAACATACCTGAAAGAATTCTTTGGATTACCAGGTAGAGACTCTTGTTATCTTCCTTTACTTTCTTCCAAACAAACAGATTTTCCCTTTTTGTTTTAAGCCACGTGGAGCTGATGGTGGAGTGACACAAGCACCACTGAAGCCACCACCCTTAGGACTGTTCTGGATTAGACATGAAGCCAACACAGCACTAAGTCTCACCCAAAGCCTGCTATAACCATTTCCTGGCTACTACCTATGTTTGCTCAAAGTCCTAGGGCCCTACAATCAGCAGGTGGCAAAGCCAGCCAGACCTATGTCCTTCCCTTCAGGGTGATAATTTCCACCAAGCCAGGGGTCCAGGGGTGCCATCCTGGAGCCAAGGACTGGAGTCAAAAACCTCAGAAGTCTACCTGGTGTTCTATTGTACTGTGGCTGAACTGGCTCTCAAACCAGAAGACACAGTTCTTTCTACTCTTCCCTCCCTTTCCAGAGTTAGAGGAACCTCATCCCATGGCCACAACCATCTCAGGCTCATGAGGAGTACTGCAAGACCACTGCTGTTTGCTTACAGCCCAAGGGCTCCTCAGTCAGCATGTGGTGAATGCTGTCTGGCCTGTGACTCACTTTTCAGTGGAGTGGGCTCCCTTCTGGCCCAGGGCAAATCCAGAAACGCCATCCAAGAGCCAAGTCCTGGAATCAAAGACCTCAAGAACCTGCTTTCTGCTCTACACCCCTGTGGCTGAGCTGATCCCTAAGGTGCAAGACAAAGCCCCTTTTCCTTTTTCCTCTGCTTTTCTCAAGCAGTGGGAATGTTGCCCTGTAGCCACCATAGATGGTAATGTGCTGAGTCTCACTGGAAGCCAGAAAGTCGTAGCCTTACCTAAGGGCCTTGATGTAGCACCTAGGTATTTTAGAATATAACAAAGCATTACAAGTATTAATTTTTATACTAATGGGCCATTTGTAGTACAAATAATGCTAAGATGATCCAGAAAAAATCAGAAAGTTATTAATTTTGTTTAACAATGTATATGTCTGTCTTATATGAATTTGTGTAGCATATAACTTATCAATATGCAAAAATAATTAAGTAGCACAATATTTTAAGAAAAAAATACTGAAAACTTGTATAAAATATGTCAGTTTGTTGCCATCACTATCAGATTCCAGAGCAAACTCACCTAAATGAATGCTTATCATTATCTTTCATTAAACCTACATTCTTAAACTGTGCCTCTGCAATACATATAGTCTTTTAGTTTTTTTTAATTTTTTAGTGTTTTTTGAACTTTGAATATTTCTAACCTTTTCATTATATTTATCTCTCTCTCTCTCTCTCTCCTCTTTCTATTTTTTTTTTCATATATCAATACTCTGTATAATAATTAATGGGGCTAAACCTTATAATGAGTTAGTATGAAAGATTTTATCTTTTGGGATCGTTAGTGTTCTATCTTTTGTAGATGCTGAAGAACAATACATTTCTTTAGCCTATTAAGCTGACTGTAAGTAGTAATGTTCTAGATGGGCTTGCTGAGTTGCAGTCCACTAAAACAGAAAAAAAAAAATTAAGTTTTTTTCATATCCTAATTTTCCTGTACCCTAACTGCTATAACCTATAAATTAGCTTTTGTTGAGACAAAGAAATATATAAGTTCATTTTCAGAATCTCCAATATCAAAATCTGATCATTATTCACTTGTTTATTTGGTCTAGTTAAGGTCTGTTTTTGAAAAATCACCAACTGAGAAATATGTTTCTTACATGTGTTTCAGATGGGAACTGATAAGATCTGAATACTGTCTTTAAGAGTGAAAATCTTCAGCACCACATCCATCTTTCAATTAGCTGCCAGACACCTAATATGAGGTCTCTGGGTGTGAAAACCAAAAACAAAAACAGTTTTTCTGTCTAATAGTCTATGGTAGATTTGAAAACATGAAGTAGGGCAGGATTTGTTAACCTTCCCTTGGCACTATTGATATTCTAGGCTATATAATTCTTTATTTTAGGGACTATCTTGTCCAATGTAAATATTTCATCATATCCTTGGCCTCTACTCACAAAATGTGAGTGATACTCCAACCCTACACCCAAGTTCTTCTAGCTGTAGCAACCAAATATGTCTCCAAACATCGTCAGATATCTCCAAGAGTAGGATTTTAGGCAAAACAACCCAGCTGAAGTAGAATAATAAGATTGTTAGTTTTATGACCATGTTTACTGTTAATATGAGGAATTCTTTCATTTGCACATAGCAAAATCCAGTGAACGAGAAATAAATTATTTCTGATGAATGTGAAAAATGGTAACAATTTATATAAGACAAATTGTGCAACTATACATTTTCAGAATTCTTTCTCTTTAAAAGTGTTTTGTTTTCTTATAGGTTTTCACACATGTTTATTTTTATATGGATTGAAATTGCTAGTAGCTGTCTGTTATCTGTAAAGAAGAAAAGCTTTTACCTCTTTCACAAAGAAGAAGATTAATTAGCCAATTACAATGCTGTGTTTATAATTGCAATAATATGTAACTGTGAACAGATTTGGAAGAAACTCTTGGAAATTACCTAATCATCCAAATCTGTTATTCATGCATTCTACAGAAAAAATTTATTTAAATAGATTAATCTTTAATCATAGATAAGAAAGAAAATAGAAGTAAATACTAAGGTAGCAACTAGATGTAAGTATAGTTATGTTCCTTTACATAATGCATTTTAATATGTGATTCATACATATAAAAGAAATAAACAAATGCCCGTAGTTATTGATATTGTAAGGAATAGGTAGCTGGTTTAAGCTAATATCACCGCAATGAACAACAACCATATTACTGAAGTAGGCAACTGAGTCAAGAACTTAAAGACTATTTTTCCTGAAGAGATGACTTTGTAAAAGCAGACTTGTAGCAAAAGATCTACTGGATTTTGAATTGATTATACATTAAATTGATTATATAAAATTATTTATAATTATTTAAGATTGTTTGTATAACATTCAATTTCCTCTTTTTTTTTTTCTGGAGCTTAGCCTTTCTTCAGTCTTTAAAGACTCAGCTTCTTTTATGAGTTTTGGTAGAGGTTATGAGGTAGCACTCACAGGTCTAACTTAAGGTGAGAGGTGTTGGTTTTTTCCTGGCTTCATAAGAATGGTTACTGACTATTGTTGAGGCTAAAGCAACTCCATCTTGAATGATAATTCATGTTGACTTCTGATTAACTCCAGTTCCAGGAATGTCTCTAAGATTTATACTTTTTTTACTGTCCCTTGTGGAAGAGCATTTACTGTGAATCTTACCCTTAGATGAAAACAACATTTATGTTATAAACATATCCTTAACATCAATCTTGCCCTTAGGCAAAATATAGCCTATGGAGCATATTTCATTCTTGCCTTTCCCTGAAGGGTAAAATTCAATTGTGCTATACATTCCTTCTGAAGCATGATACCCTTTCTCTATGATATATATAAGCCCTGGGTCTGGGGGGTAATAATGCAGAGATCTACCTGTCTTGCAGCTGCTGAAGACAACACTTCTGTCCCTAACTTTCCCAATACATTGCCTTTAGCTGATTAACTTGATTTATCTACTTCATTATTTGATTGCTCAAATCCTTCTGCATTTGGGGATTGCTTTGCACATATAGGCCTTTCACAAAACAATCTTGGTATAAATGACATAACTTATACAATAATATAGTGTCACAGCTTGGGGAACACATAGGTAGTAAAGACACTGACCTTGGGGATTTGAAGGTCATGGTCTCTACTGTATTTCAAATAACAAATTTTTCCATGCTACTTTATTTTTTTGTTGTTGATACATGAAATTTTACATATTTATGTAAAATATACTTTTGTATGCATAGACTATGTAATGATCAAGTCAGAATATTTGAGATGTCCATCACTTTGAGTATTTGTCATTTCTATGTGTTGAGCGACTGAATGGTCACATCCTCTGGCGAACAGCAGGCAGGGTATGTTTAGCAAGTGGGCTTCACATGGCCACCACCCTTTTCGGTATGACCATTGTTCTTTTCCTTGTCACATAAAAAGCAAGGACTCAAGAAATAATCGTATATTACTTTTAATATTTTTCTTTTGGAAGAGCATTTAAGAAAATATTTCTCGTCTTTCATCTCAATTTAGCAGATGCAGTGTAAAACTAGAGTAAAACCCTCTTCAGATGGTATTGTGTTTAATCATATTTCCCAAGACTTGTGAAATATGAGAAATATTAACAGATTATAAGAAAACATTCACTGAATGTGAAAAAAACTACTCAGAATATAGACATAAATTTACTCATTTTATCTGCCAATTTTTCCAAGCAATGACCAATAACATATATAAAGATTTAAGCAAGATTAAACATATGGAAATAAGTATGTTGTCATAAAAATAAGTGTGAAGTGGTCAGATCACTTGAGCTCTGGAGGTGGAGGATGCAGTGAGCTGGGATCACACCATTATACCATTGCTCTCCAGACTGGGTGATGGGAGAGAAACCTTGTCTCAAAAAGAAAGAAAAATGAATCCTCATTTCCACCATCACACAACTGAATAACCATAATTTACATGCATATATATATATATGCCAGTAATGCTAATTTAAATGTACTTCTCTGATACAGTCCACTATTCTGTTACAATTACGACACTTCTTTTGTGAAAAAGATGCTTACAAAGTCTTCTGATGTAATTAATGTTATGCTTTTCTAGTGCTTGTGGAATCCTAGCCTTAGACCAGGTAAATGACTTTATTCTCGGCTTTGTAAAGCCCCAAGACAGAAGTTAACCATTTAACCTAATACCCTATGCTTTTAAATTTATTGACAACGCAGCAAAAATGTGCTATGGTTTGAATGTTCCCTCCAAAACTCATGTTGAAATTTAATTATCAATGCAGTGGTATTGGGAAGTGGAAGCTTTAAAAATGGTTTAATGCTGTTCTTGTGGAGTGGCTTAGTTACACTGACAGTGAGCTCCTGACAAAAAAGATGAGCTTGGCCTGATTTCTCTCTTATCTTGTGCACTCACTTATGCCTTATGCCCTCCTACTATGAGATGACTTTTTATATTAGAAAATGTGTACTTATAAACTATTTTTTGTTTCCTTTGAGATGTAAATCTTCCCCCCTCCTGACCTCCCCTTCCCCTCAACACCCACCGTGCCCCACCTCGTCGTCGTCCCTCCCTTTCCCCTCGCNATCACTCACTAGATTGCTGTAAGTATACTTATCTGTCTTATTTCATTCTCCACAAGGCTGGTTGAGTCATGTAATCTTTTTTTTTTCTTTTTTTTTTTTTTTAGGTGGAGTCTTGCTCTGTCTTCCAAGCTGGAGTGCAGATGCACGATCTCGGCTCACCGCAACCTCCTCCTCCCGTGTTCAAGAGATTCTCCTGCCTCAGCCTCCCGAGTGGCTGGGATTACAGGATCCCATCCCCACGCCCCGCTAATTTTTGTAATTTTAGTAGAGTCAGGAGTTTCACAATGTTGGCCAGGCTGGTCTGGAACTCCTGAGCTCAAGTGATCTGCCTGCCTCAGCCTCCCAGCGTACTGGGATTACAGGCGTGAGCCATTGTGCCTGGCGAGGAACGTCTTATAAGAAAGTGACAGCCATCCCTTTTAAATATAATCATTAGGAAAGATAATAGTCTTGTCTCTGTAGAAGGGTAGGAGCCAAACTCAGATAAGCACAAATTAACAAACACAGATGGCTTAATCACATTAAACACCTCTTTGATAATGTTCTCCAGTACTTTTCTACTAACTCCCTGTAGCGCTTTAAAATTATTCTTTTCTGTTTCTTTTTTCAGTGAAGTTGAGGTCAGTCTCTTTCCTTTATTGTTATAATCTTGCTACTTTTCCTAATTTCTTGTCTGGGGATTGTGTGGAGTGGGTCTTTCAGGAATGCACAGAAGAAACTCTTTGGCTTCCAGATAGCAATTAGCTTGAAAATGACTTGTTCCACTGCTAATGCAATAGTTGTAAATAAAGTCTACCTTGTCTGTTTAATTGGTCTACTACAATTTTTTGACATATTCCAATGCCCTATAGGTATTAGAGATCATGGAACTGAACGAAAGTAAAACAAAACAAAATGCTATACTCTGATTATTTATTTTGCCGTGATTAACTGTCATCTGTCTCTGACCCAGGAATCTCGTATGTTCTACAAGTATCCACGAAAATGTGTCAGGCCTGAAAGTACTAAAAATTCTCACACTTTTCACAGTTCTTGAAATTATCAATCTTATTTCAACACTATGTAAGTCCCAGTTTCTCATATTAAATTTTAATAAGCCCTGTCATTCTGCTGGTTCTCTCATTAATGTGTTAAATGTGACATTGACATATACTGATTATCTAGCTGTATGACAATGAGAATGTTAACAATTTAAAAACTGGTGTCCTTTTTATAGTGTTAATATGCCAATGCCCACTTATCATTTTCAGCAACGCAGTTCATATTATAGGACATTATTTTAAAGTGTATGGCTATTTATATATCATAACATATAGGGACAATTCAGTTCCATTATTGTTTTAGCTAGCTAATTTGTAGTAGGCAAATTGGCATAAGATATTTCACCATACCTTATCTGTCTACAATTAATGATTTCCTACTGTTTTTATTAAGCATTAAAAATATATAAGATTATTATTATTATTATTTTATTTTTTTGAGACGGAGTCTCACTCTGTTGCCCAAGCTGGAGTGCAGTGGCTGGATCTCAGCTCACTGCAAGCTCCGCCTCCTGGGTTCACGCCATTCTCCTGCCTCAGCCTCCCGAGTAGCTGGGACTACAGGCGCCCGCCACCTCACCCGGCTAGTTTTTTGTATTTTTTAGTAGAGACGGGGTTTCACCGTGTTAGCCAGGATGGTCTTGATCTCCTGACCTTGTGATCCGCCCGCCTCGGCCTCCCAAAGTGCTGGGATTACAGGCTTGATCCACCGCGCCCGGCCTATTATTCTTTATAATAAGCCAGCAACTTGATTTTTCAGTTGTTGAAACATTTTTGCCAAATGCCTTTGTGTGTGTGTAGAGGCATGATCAGGCAATGACTGTTTTCTGAGTGTGTACTATTTATTGAGCGAGGCATTGAGAATATTTTAATGAAAAAGGAAAATGTAGTTGCTATGCTAATTAAATTTAACAGTATGTAGATATTTAATTTTGTATGGAGTCAATACATGTGTTTAAAAATGTAAATGATAAAGGATAAAATAGCTTAATTTTTTCTTAATATAATCTAACTCATTTTGGCAAAAAGTCCAGCTGGTGAACATTGCTATAGGGATAAATATAGTTAGGATGAAAACAAATCCTTATTTTGTTCAAACAGCATATTAAAAAAAATAGCAGTTCTGCACAGTCTCTCCCAGGAAGTAGAAGCAGAAGAAACAATTCCTAAATCACTCTATTAGGCCAGCATTATCCTATTACCAAAACCAGACACAAGCATTACAAAAATGAAAAAAAAAAAAACAACCTATATTTCTTCTCTTACAACTATGAATGTCAAAGCAATAAGCAAATACAAATACAAGAACAAAAAACACTTAAACAAAATGCGTGGTAATTCTGTCTAACAATGTATAACATTAATTCTTCACCATGACTAAGGGAGATTTATTACAAATACGCAAACCTGATTTCACATGGCCAAAAAAAAAAAAAAAAAAAAAAAAAAAAAA
>NW_016808366.1:1376512-1386184 GCF_001698545.2 Rhinopithecus bieti
AAAATAATAAAAATAATAATAAAATACTAATATAATATTGTAATAGCTGGGAAAACAGCATAGGATGTAGGGCAGTCTGCTACACTATTCTTCCATTTTTTTTTCTTTCAAATATGAAATAGTTCTAAAAATAAAGTTTAATAATTGTTTAGGCATGTATATCAGAAGGTAGCATGGCTAAAGCAGTATAAGAAAATTTTAGTGAAGAAATATGAATATAATAGAAACTTTAAGACTAGAAAAATTTTCAACTTATGAACACAAAGAAGGAAACACAATAGGATCTACTTGAGTGGGTAGGGGAGGGTGAAAGGAGAGGAGCAGAGAAGAAAACTATTGGGTACTGGGCTTAATACTTGGGTGATGTAATAATATGTACCACAAACCCCTGTGACAGGTGTTTACCTATATAACAAACCTTCACAGGTACCCTAAAACCTAAAATAAAAATTAAAAAAAAAAAAAACAAAAACAAAGAACAACAACAACCAAAAACAGGATAAGCGCAGAGTTTCACGCATGTAATCCTAGAACTTTGGGAGGCAGAGGCAGACTGGCGGATCACTTGAGGTCAGGAGTTTGAGACCAGCTTGGGCAACATTGTTAAACACTGTCTCTACTAAAAATAGAAAAAAATTAGCCAGGATGGTGACAAGCACCTGTAACCCCAACTATTCGATAGGCTGAGGCACAAGAATCACTAGAACACAGGAGGCAGAGGTTGCAGTGAGCCAAAATTGTGCCCCTGCACTCCAGCCTGGGTAACAGAGTCAGAATCTGTCTCAAACAAAACATAACAAAACAAAACAAAACAAAACAAAATAAAACAAAGCAAAACCTTTATTTCTTGCCTGGGTGGGGTTAAAGGACTTGTATATGGGTGTGGGTGGGTATGTGTGGGTGTGAAAAAGAGAGAGAAAGGATTCCACAGAAAACTGGACTGGTATTTTGTTTCCAAATCTTCACAGACAACACAATATATTTTATTATATTTAAAGATCCCCAGGTAACTCTAGTTCACAAATCAAAGAAGAAGTTGTATTCCTTAAGTAATGTGAAAGTTATCCAACTAAGTGATGATTTATAATATAAACATAATTGATTTGCAAATAGCTAGATTTCTAAAATATATGAGTTTTGGAAATGAAATTATAAATCATGTTAAAGGGAATTGGCTAAACCTGATTACAATAGGAAATTATTTTCTTATTCTCTTTAAATTACCTTTTTATTCATAAATAAAATGATTAAAATTTGCTGATTTTCCAAAATTCCCAGTTTTACTGGTTGTATATAAATAGATATTTCTGCCTTATGTTTATTCAATTTGAAGGTGTTTAAAAATTTCTTATTGTAAATTGACAAATTATGGGGTACAAATGATGTTATGATTCACGAATACAATATGAAATAATTAAATAAAGGTAATTAATATATCCATCACCACAAATACTTGTCTTTTTTTGTGGTGGGAACATTTGAAATTTACCCTTAGAAATCTTGAAATGTACAATGCACCATTATTAACTATATATACCGTGCTGCACAATAGACCTCAAATAAACAAACCTTCTTCCTATAGTCTGAGGTGCTGTAACCTTTGACTACCATCTCATCATTTACCCCACACCCTCAGCTTCTGGTAACTGCATTCTATTTTCTTCATTAATAAATTCAACTTTTTTTAGATTACACATATAAGTGAGAACATGTGGAATTTGCTGTTTTGTTCCTGACATATTTCACTTAACATAATGTTATCCATGAGTAAGCACCTTGTAACAAATGACATAATGTTGCTTTCCTTTCTAAGACTGAATAGTATTCTTTTGTGTATATATGACACATTTTCTTTATCCATTCATCTGTTGATGCACACTTGACTTGATTCTATAACTTGGCGTTTGTAAATAGTGCTGCGATAAATATGGAAGTGCAGACATCTCATTAACATATGGATTCCAGATCTTTTGAATAAATTCCCAAAGATGGCATTGCTGGATTATATAATAACTCTATTTTTCCACTTTCTGTGGAACCTTAATACGGTTTACCATAATGGTTGTATTAATTTAAATTGCCACCAACAGTATACAAGGGCTCCCTTTTCTCCATATCTTTTTTAACACTTGATAATTTTTGTCTTTTTGATGATAACCATACTGATAGGTGTGAAGTGAAATATTGTAGTTTTGATTTGCATTTCCTTAATGATTAGATCTATTAAATATTTTTTTCAAATATCTGTTGGTCATTATATATCTTTTTCTGAGAAATGTCTATTCAGATCCTTTGCCTGTTTTTTTTTTTTTAAACCAGATTTGTTTTTATAAAGAGAGTTATTTGACTTCCTTATATATTTTGGATATAATCCCTTATCGAGTCTATGGCTTGCAAATATTTCCTCTCAATCTGTGTGTTGTCTTTTCTATACTTTATTGCTTTTTAATGTTATATGTCCAAATATTTTACTCAGTTACTTTGTATTAAATATTTAGAAATGTAATTATTTCATATTTTATTTTTTTAAATGTTTAGATGTGTTTTCAAAATTTGAAAATATTAGTTAGCATGAATTATGATAATTGTGTTCATTACAACCACAATAAAAACACTGAAAAGAAAGAGATGTCCATAGGGACAAAATTATAAAAATAGTATATTAACCAATAAACCAGCAATATAATAAAAGGTAATCAATTATAGACATTAAAATTAAAAATATTGCTTTTATAATGTAATTAAATTTAACAAATAATTAGAAAAATAATTAAAATATGGCCAGATGTGTTAATCCTAGCACTTTGGGAGACCAAGGCCAGTGGACCACGAGGTCAGGAGTTTGAGACCAGCCTGGCCAGTATGGTTAAACCCTGTCTCTACTAAAAATATGAAAATTAGCTGGGCATGGTGGCATGTGCCTGTAATCTCAGCTACTTGGGAGGCTGAGGCAGGATAATTGCTTGAACCTGGGAGGTGGAGGTTGCAGTGAGCCGGAATTGCACCACTGCACTCCAGTCTGGGCAACAGAGCAAGACTCTGTCTCAAAAAAGTCATATGATATATGACTTCTTCATGGAAAACTACAAAAGATCACTAATACTAATAAAGACCTAAAAAATATTAAGACCAATATATTCATATATTGAGGAACTTGGTATTGTGTGTTAATTCTTTTCAAATTAATCTTATTCTAAAAATATATAGTGAAATGCAAATTGCATATAGATAGAGCAGTCTTAACGATGAATAAAAACTGAGCAATCAAATATCAATTACCATCAAACTATAGTAGTTAAAATAATGTGGTATTGGTATAAATTTACAGAAACTAAAATATATAACAGAATACAGATTTCAGAAGTACCCTTTCTTATAAATGGCCACTAGATTAGGATCAACACAATATTACTAAAAAGAAAACTATGCTCCCTATCTTACACTATACACACATTAACAATTTCAAATAGCTTCAATGAAAAGGAAAAGAAAATTTAAAGCATTTTGATGAAATTAAAGTATACAAAGATTTCTTAAATATGACAAAATGTACTACTAATAAAACATAAACTATAAATTGGACCATATTAAAATTAAGAACTTTAGCTCACAAAAGATAGCAATAAGAATAAAGAAAACTACTAACAGTAGAAAAAGTTACTGGAAATGTATATCCAAGGAAGGACTCAAATCCATAAGACAGAGAGTTTTTACTAATGACTAAAATTGAGACAATACAACAGGAACACTGTTTCATTGTTAGTAAAATGTAAACAGTGCTCAAAATTATGAATAAGTTAAAAATGCAACTACAATGTGTTACAACTAATAATCTAGCAGCGTGGCTAAAATTGAAATATCAAAACTGTCATATGTGGTAAGGATAGGAAACAACCACAACTCTTATTCACTGCTGGAGGAAGGGTAGCTTGTTATGGTCACTTCAGTAAATATTTCTGGGTTTTCCTATTACAATAAAACCTTGACATACTCTATGTTAAAGCTGTCATGCTTCTAGTTTTTTCTTTATATAGTCACCAAAATGTCAAGTAGTAGGATGATTAGATTATAAGTATTTATAGTGGAACAAATTTAAAATTATCCAAACACCCACAAGTAGTAGAATGGGTAAATAATGTGTGGTATAGTCACACAATGAAATGCATAAAGCAAGGGAATAAGAGAATTAGCAAAAGGATGGATGAATTTTAGAGAGTTAATGCTGAGAAAAAGAAGCCAGACATAAAGGAGTATGTACTGTATTATTCCACTTGTATAAAGTATAAAATAATATGTGAAACTCACCTATTCTGGTTACCCTTTAGTGGGAGGGAGTGTTCTTCTTAAAAAAAAAAAAAAAAAAAAAAAAAAAAAAAAAAAAAAAAAAAAAAAAAAAAAAACTAATTGACTCAACACTAATCATTCTTCTATAGAAACATATATATTTTCCTGTCTTTATTGTGATATAAATAAAAATAAAATTGTATATATTTAAGTACATAATGTGAATATTTGAGATATGTGTGCAATGTGAAATGATTACTCCATAAAGATAATTAATACATCTATGACTTCATGTAACTACCTTTTGTGTTTGTGTGGTGAGAACATTTAAGATCACTCTCTCTGCAAATTTTAGTATAAAATACAGTATTATTAACAATAATCATCATGCTGTATATTACATCCCCAAAACTTATTCATCTTATAACTGAAAGTTTATACCCTGTATTCAACTTTTGGCAGAGGATAAAAAAAATACACCCAGAGATTAAAGAAAACAGTGCTGAAAAATTCAGTGAATTGTGATGACTTTAAATCCAAAGGTATATTGCAAAAACATTTCTTCAAGAAAGATGCCAACTAAGAGGAAAAAGAAAAGAGCATAATTTATTGTGGATGCAATATTGGAAAAGAATAAACACAGACAACAAAAAAAGAAACGTAAAATATGTTTGTTTGTTTGTTTTTTTTGAGACGGAGTCTCGCTCTGTTGCCCAGGCTGGAGCGCAGTGGCCAGATCTCAGCTCACTGCAAGCTCTGCCTCCCGGGTTTACGCCATTCTCCTGCCTCAGCCTCCTGAGTAGCTAGGACTACAGGCGCCCGCCACCTCACCCGGCTAGTTTTTTGTATTTTTTTTTAGTAGAGACGGGGTTTCACCGTGTTAGCCAGGATGGTCTCGATCTCCTGACCTCGTGATCCGCCCGTCTCGGCCTCCCAAAGTGCTGGGATTACAGGCTTGAGCCACTGCGCCCGGCTGTAAAATATGTTAATGGGACCGTTGAGGTATCCGAATGTGGATTGTAGATTATAATATTATATAAATGTTGTATTGGCTGACAGTACTACATATATGGTCATTGTTACGATGTAATAGGATGCCATTTTCCATAGGAGATAGGAATGAAGCATTATGTCTACAATGAACTAGAAAACGATGCATGTGTGTAGAGGAATTGGGACAAAATCATGATGACTGATGAAGCTAGAGGAAGTATATTTGGTCTATGATTCCACACTATGCTTACAACATTTGTATAAGCTTAAATTATTAAAGATGCAACGTTGGGAGAAATAAATTAGAAATACAAGTAGATCTACCCCTTTCAAGTGGATCTAGACCTTGAATTTTATGAATTTGGTAGAATTTATTTTCTGAAAGGAAATTGTTAGAAATCAGGTTTCTCCTGATAATAAAACATCTACTGAAATTCAAATTTTACCTCAGTAAAATTAGATAATATATATAACTAAATAAAGCATAGATATATATGTTCAGAAAAAATTTCTGACAGTTAAATTTTTGTATATTTGAGCAGCAGTGTTGGTTAATAACATTGAAGGAGTAGTCTGAGATTAATAGTTTAATATTAATAGTTTAATATTTTGAAATGTACATATAACCAGGAATAAATATAGAATATTTTATTATAAATAATCTGAGATGGTTTGGCTGTAGCCTCACTGAAATCTCATCTTGAATTCCCACATGTTGTGGGAGGGACCTGGTGGGAGGTAACTGAATCATGGGGAAGGGTCTTTCCCATGCTGCTCTTGTGGCAGTGAATAAGTCTCACAAGATCTGAGGGTTTCAAAAATGGGTGTTTCCCTGCATAAGCCATCCTCTTCTCTTATACTCTGCCATGTGAGATGTGCCTTTCACCTTCCACCATGATTGTGAGGCCTCCCCAGCCATGTGGAACTGTGAGTGCATTAGCTTCTTTCTTTTGTAAATTGCCCAGTATCAAGTATGTCTTCTTTTTTTTTTTTTTTTTTTTTTTTTTTTTTTTTTGAGTTAGAGTTTCACTCTTGTTGCCCAGTCTGGAGAGCAGCGGCGTGATCTCGGCTCATCACAACCTCTGACTCCCAGGTTCAAGTGATTCTCTTGCCTCAGTCTCTGAGTAGCTGGAATTACAGGCATGCGCCATCATGCCTGGCTAATTTTGTATTTCTAGTAGAGAGGGGGTTTCTCAATGTTGGTCAGGCTGGTCTCGAACTCCCAACCTCAGGTGATCCGCCTGCCTCGGCCTCCCAAAGTGCTGGGATTACAGGTGTGAGCCACCACTCCTGGCCTCAAGTATGTCTTTATCAGCAACGTAAAAACAGACTAATATAGNTCACTCTTGTTGCCCAGTCTGGAGAGCAGCGGCGTGATCTCGGCTCATCACAACCTCTGACTCCCAGGTTCAAGTGATTCTCTTGCCTCAGTCTCTGAGTAGCTGGAATTACAGGCATGCGCCATCATGCCTGGCTAATTTTGTATTTCTAGTAGAGAGGGGTTTCTCAATGTTGGTCAGGCTGGTCTCGAACTCCCAACCTCAGGTGATCCGCCTGCCTCGGCCTCCCAAAGTGCTGGGATTACAGGTGTGAGCCACCACTCCTGGCCTCAAGTATGTCTTTATCAGCAACGTAAAAACAGACTAATATAGTAAATTGGTACCAGTATAGTGGGGCACTGCTGAAAGGATACCCAAAAAATGTGGAAGTGACTTTGGAACTGAGTAACAAGCAGAGGTGGAAACAGTTTAGAGGGCTCAGAAGAAGACAGGAAAATGTGGGAAAGTTTGGAACTCCCTAGAGGCTTGTAAAATGGCTTTGACCAAAATGCTGATAATGATATGGACAATGACATCTAGGGTGAGGTGGTCTCAGAAGGAGGTGAGGAACTTGTTGGGAGCTGGAGTAAAGGTGATTTTTGCTATGTTTTAGCAAAAAGACTAGAGACATTTTTCTCCTGCCCTAGAGATTTGTGGAACTTGAACTTGAGAGAGATGATTTAGGGTATCTGCTGGGAGAAATTTCTAAGCAGCAAAGCATTCAAGAGGTGATTTGGGGGCCATTAAAGGCATTTAGTTTTAAAAGGGAAACAGAGCATAAAAATTTGGAAAATTTGCAGCCTGACAATGCAATAGAAAAGAAAATACCATTTTCTGAGGAGTAATTTAAACCAGATGCAGAAATCTGCATAAGTAATGAGCAGAGGAATGTTAATCCCCAAGACAATGGGGAAAATGTCTCCAGGGCATATTAGAGATCTTCTTGGCAGCCCCTCCCTTCACAGACTCAGAGATCTAGGAGAAAAAGATGGTTTCATGGGCCAGGCTGAGGGCCCCGCCGCGCAGCCTAGGGACTTGGTACCTTGTGTTACAGCTGCTCCAGCCATGGCTAAAAGGGGCCAAGGCACAGATTGGGCTGTTCATTCAGAGGGTAGAATCCCCAAGCACTGGCAGCTTCCACATGGTGTTGAACCTGTGGGTGTACGGATATCAAGAATTGAGGTTTGGGAACCTTTGCCTAGATTTCAGAAGATGTATGGAAACGCCTAGATGTCCAGTCAGACGTTTGCTGCAGGGGCAGGGCCCTCATGGATAACCTTCACTAGGGCAGTGTGGAAGGGAAAAGTGGGGTTGGAGCCCCTACACAAAGTCCCTACTGGGGCATTGCCTAGTGGAGCTGTGAGAAGAGGGCCACTATCCTCCAGACCCCAGAATGGTAGATCCACTGAGCTTGCACCATGCTCCTGGCAAAGCTGCAGACACTCAATGCTAGCCCATGAAATCAGCCAGGAGGGAGGCTGTACTCTGGAAAGCCACAGGGGCAGAGATGGCCGAAGACCATGGGAACCTACCTTTTGCATCAGCGTGGCCTGGTTGTGAGACGTGGAATCAAAGGAGACTATTTTGGGACTTTAAGATTTAACTGCTCTCTGGATTTTGGACTTGCATGGGGCCTGTAGCCCCTTTGTTTTGGCCAGTTTATCCCATTTGAAATGGCTGTATTTGCCCAATGTCTGTACTCCCGTTGTATCTAGGAAGTAACTAATTTGATTTTGATTTTACAGGTTTATAGGTGGAAGGAAGTTGTCTTGTCTTGGATAAGACTTTGGACTGTGGACTTTTGAGTTAATGCTGAAATGAGTTAAGAGTTTGGGGGACTGTTGGGAAGGCATGATTGGTTTTGAAATGTGAGGACACGAGATTTAGAAAGAGGCAGGGGCAGAACAATATGGTTTGGCTGTGTCCTCACCCAAATCTCATCTTTAATTCCCATGCGTTGTGGGAGGGACCTGGTATGAGGTAATTAAATCATGGAGGCAGGCTTTTCCTGTGCTGTTCTCATGACAGTGAATAAGTCTCACAAGATCTGATGGTTTTATTTATTTATTTTTATTTTTTATTTTTTTGAGACAGAGTCTAAATCTGTTACCCAGGCTGGAGTTCGGTGGCATGATCTGGGCTCACTGCAACATCACCTCCCAGGGTCAAACAATTCTCTTGCCTCAGCCTCCTGAGTAGCTGGGATTACAGATGCACACAACCACACCCAGCTGATTTTTGTATTTTTAGTAGAGACAGGGTTTCAACATGTTGGACAGGCTGGTCTCAAACTCCTGACCTCAGGTAATCCAACCACCTTGGCCTCCCAAAGTGCTAGGATTACAGGTGTGAGCCACTGCACCCAGTGGTCTGATGGGTTTTAAAATGGCAGTTTCCAGGGTGGGCACAGTGGCTCATGCCTGTAATCCCAGCACTTGGGGAGGCTGAGGCGGGCGGATCATAAGGTCAGGAGATCAAGACCATCCTGGCTAACGTGGTGAAACCCCATCTCTACTAAAAATTAAAAAAAAAAAAAAAAAATTGCCAGACTTGGTGGTGGGCACCTGTAATCCCAGCTACTTGAGAGGCTGAGGCAGGAGAATGGCATGAACCCGGGAGGCAGAGCTTTGCAGTGAGCCAGTAATACACCAGAGCACTCCAGCCTGGGCGACAGAGTGATACTCCCTCTCAAGAAAAAAAAAAAAAGGCAGTTCCCTGCACAAGTGCTCTTCAGTTGTCTGCCGCCATGTGAGATATTCCTTTCAACTTCTGCCATGATTGTCCGGGCTTCCCAGCCATGATGAACTGTGAATGCATTAAAGTTCTCTTTTGTAAATTGCCGGGTCTCGGGTATGTCTATATTGGCACTGTGAAAGTGGACTAATACATAATCATGTAAGCAAAAATTATGAAAGTTTAACATCCAAAATTATTTTCATAAAATACAATAAATTTAAGCATTACTATAACAAATATTTTTAAGAATAGGCTGGGCGCGGTGGCTCAAGCCTGTAATCCCAGCACTTTGGGAGGCCGAGACGGGCGGATCACGAGGTCAGGAGATCGAGACCATCCT
>NW_016808366.1:1388080-1393941 GCF_001698545.2 Rhinopithecus bieti
AAAGAAGGAAAATACTGATAAAAATTCTTCAGCATAGTGCTGCTGAGATCAACACAGAAAATTTTTGTGACTGTAAGGTCATAAAGATTAAAAGTTATAGAAATATGGCAGACATGTCATGTCCAAAAATGTTTTGCTGATATATTTAAATGATTTCAGATGTATTATTTAAAGTTTAAATTGTTATCGATTTGTGTTGAACATTCTCAATTTTTCAGATTTATAATGTCGTTCTAAATAATGAAATGATTACTTTTAAAAAATAACAGAAAACTTAGAAAACTTCTAGTAAATAATTATACCAAGAAACAGGAAATATTTTATTTATTTATTTATTTTTTTGAGAAGGAGTTTGACTCTGTCTCTCAGACTGGAGTATACTAGCTCTGTCTTGGCTCAATGCAACCTCTGCCTCCCAGGTTCAAATGATTCTCTGTCCTCAGCCTTCTGAGTAAATTGGATTAAAGATACGTCCCACTACACCTGGCTAATTTTCGTATTTTTAATAGAGATGGGGTTTCCCTATGTTGGCCAGGCCAGTCTCAAACTCCTGACCTCAAGTGAACCACCTGCCTTAGCCTCCCAAAATGTTGGGATTACAGGCAGGAGCCACCGCACCCAGTCAAGGAAATCTTATGTTATGAAATCCAGGTATAGCTTTTATGTATCTTACATATGCTACCAATAAGTTAAAATGTTTTGACTTTATAATTAAAGTGAAGCTTCATTGATCCCAAAAATTATTCAATGAAAAGTGAATTATCCTGTTAAGTAGAAACCAAGACTTGTATTTACATTATATTGTCTGGAGAACTATAGCCAATCAATAATATTTGTTTATTAAATATTTTTGTAAATGAACCAGTGAAGGGGCAAAATACATGAAGAAATTCCAGTTAAAATATTTATCAATAACAAAATAATCCAATGATTACAATAAAATAAGAAACAAAATAATTGTTCCTGATTTTAATTAATGGCAAAATATAATTACAGCAAACCAAATTCCTCACATATTTTTATAAAGAAAGAAGATTTTCGGGAGAAACATATTATTTCTGGTCCCCATTCCCTCAGTACCACATCTAATCCATCAGCAAAGCCTGTCAAATTTTTCACATGTGCACAAATTTATTTTTCATCTTCAGCAGAGTCTTATATCAACTAACGTCTTCTCTTCATTAGAGTGCTGCAACAGACTCCCAAATTCCATCCATAGTTCACTTCACTTCATACACAGCTGATCACATATCAAGCATAATAATTTATAAAATATAAATAAGGCTATCTTTCTTCTTCCTTTAAAATGTACTCTTCAGTGAGTTCACATACTATTGAAAATAAATTCAAATATCTTACTACACGGTCTTCAAATCCTGGTGTTATCTGGCCCTTAATAATCTCTCCATTTATATGTTTATCATACTTTGCTTTTCTGATTATGCCCTATGAATCCTAGATTCCTTTTCGTTTTTTACTTTGGCACACTCATCTTTCTCCTTTCTTCAACTTAACTATCATTTTTCTAAGAGTTATTCTTGACCCTTACAACCATCCCTAAGATTATTTATCCTATTCTTTACAAGGAGTCCTCCATTTATCTCAATAGTAGAAATTATTTATGATACATAATTGAATCATTGTATTATAAAATGTTCAATGAAAATATAAAATAGAAGAAAACAGTATAAAAAACACCACACTTGCCACTGCAAAATTTTTTAAAGTGGCCAGTTTTGCCGTAAGTGTTGGCTGGTTTTTCTTTTTAAAATGCTTTATTTTAATCTAATAGACAGAGAAAAGAAATTTCAACATAAGTATCATTATAATTATTGTAGCAGTTTTTAAGTTATGGAAATGTTAAAACATACAAACTTTCTGCACTAGTTTTCTACTAGTGCAGTGCAAGTTACCACATCCTTTTCCATAAAACAAAAAAAATTTTCTTTCACACTTCTGGAGTTCAGACATCTGAAATCAATATTGTGTCCAAATTGCATCTGTTCTGGAGGCTTTCAGGGAAGACTGCACTTTCTTCTTTTTCCAGCCTATTCCTTAGCTCCTGGTCCCTTCCTTGCTTCTCTCTTACCTCTTGCTTCTGTCACTACATGGAATACGAGTATCACTTTAGTCTCTTATCTTCCTCTTATAAATACCTTTTGTGATTACCTGCGATGCACTCGGAAAATCCAGAAAAAAAGTCTCTCCATCTCAATATCTTCACAAATTCAAGCAATTAGGAGTTTGTTATCTTTTGTGGAGCATTCTTCAGCTCATCACACTTCACAAATATTTAAGCAATGCCTGATGATGTCACCCTGTAAATATTGTAATAGTTGTGAATGTTTTTTTAACTACCTGTAATAGTTTAATAACATCTTTTAATGTATAGAGATCCTCTAGCATCATTATTTTTTTCAAAATTTTCTTGTGGCCTATAATAACGTATTTACTTCTTCAGGAAGATAAGTTTAGGTAATTTCTTGTCAAGTTCTAAAATAAATGCTGTTGGATAGATTGGATAGTCTTACAGAGGGGTGTGTGTGTGTGTGTATTTGTGTGTCTGTGTGCACATGCCCATATGTGCCACACGAGTGTGACATATATTTTGAATTACCCAAATCTTTTAATTTGATTAGAAATAATTTAAAAATAATCACCATCGGATTCTGGGATATAATTTTTCGGTTTGAAGCAAAATATTTTATTTTCTTCTCTGGTACTATAAATGAGATCATTAATGTCCAATCTATTTCCTACTTGCTTTAGTACAAAAACTCATTTTATTTAATATAAACTTTCAATTTCACTATTCATTGAATTTAAAACATTTTCTTTTACAAACAACTTAGGTATATTATACAGTAAAACAAGCTTTTTTAAAGTGTAAAATATTAATGAGTTTCATCAAATGTATCCACCTATGGTACTATCATATGAATTATATTACAGAGCATTCACATTAGAAAGTACATTTCACTCTTATCCTATCAATATCATCCCCAGGGTGATTTTTCATTTTTAAAAAATACATAGAAACATAATTTATTTTTTCCTAATTGAGCCTGCAGATTATGGTTCTACTAAATATAGTTTTTATAGTATGTTTCTAGATTATATTGAAACCTCTATGTGTATAATTATGCTGTTTATGAATTATTAATTCACATATCAATTTCTTCCTTTGCAATTCTTAATTATTTTTTAAAATAATTCCTTAGGTAGCACCTCCAACAAAACAGAAATAGCAAAATGAACACCCTTCCTTTTTTCCCTATCTTAAGGGAAAATTAATCACCATTAAATTTGGTGCTAACTCTTGAGTTCACAGATACATCCTTCATAAGATTTATTCATGTACCTTTTATTCCTGGTTTCCTGAACATTGTTTTTCTAAACTAACATTGAAAGAATAGCCCTTATCTAAGATCCCATTCTCTCATTAAGATGGAAAGACACAAGAGTATCCGGAGCCGTGAGGCCCGGAAATTGCCGCGGCCTCTGTTGCTTAAGCTCCGCATTGCGGAGACAAGATGGTGCACTTCCTGGTTCTTCATCATCAACTTTTCCCGCGGGCGCGAACTTTTCCCGGGCGTGCATAGATAACTTCCCGCGCCCGGGAAAGACTAAGTCTACCGAGCATGCGCTTGGTGACGTCTCTCATTATTCTCCTCCCCGCCTGCTCTGCCGCTCTTCCTCTTTCTTACCATCCTATATAAGCTGTACCAACGCCCTCAATAAACGAGACTTGATCAGGATACTGTCTTGTCTCCATTTCTTGTGTCTCTTGTCTCTCTAAATTCCCACCCCATCCTCCAAGGTCTGTGTTAAGGATCCCGCTGGACGGGACACAAGAGCTGAAATAATCTAAAACTTTGGAAGCAATAATAACTCCTATTCACTTCTCATTGGCCAAAGCAAGTCACAGGGCTAAACCTGACATATGGAGGAGGAAACATTCTCTTCCCATCAAGAAAGACTGAAAGTCACATAGCAAATGTCAGGTATACATTCTTTTTTGCCAGTAGAGCACTACGTAAATTACTGTATGTGTCCAATGTACTAAAATATAGTACAGCTTTCTCCAAGGCTCATCAAATGTAAACTGGGTCACTTTCCTTTATTGATAAGCAATTTTATCGCTGGCTCATCATCATTCTCCATAGTACTTCTTCATAATTCCTGCTAATTTTTAATATCCAGTGGGTTTTTTTGAGATGGAGTCTCACCCTATTGCCTAGGCTAGAGTGCAGTGGCACAATCTGCTCACTACAACTTCCACCCCCAGGTTCAAGTGATTCTCCTGCTTCAGCCTTCTGAGTAGCTGAGATTACAGGCACCCGCCAATATTTCCGGTTAATTTTTTGTATTTTTGTAGATATAGGGTTCACCATGTTGGCCAGGCTGGTCTCGAACTCCTGACCTCAGGAGATCTGCCTGCCTCAGCCTCCCAATGTGCTGAGATTTCAGGCATGATCCACCGTGCTTGGTCTCCAGTTGAATTTTTGAATTTTCTGGCTTTTCTTCTTTTCTTTCTTTGCCCTTCCCTTCTTATTCTCCTTCTTTTTCCCTTCTTTCTTTCCTTTAATGATATTGTTATCCACTCTGCTACAGTCACTCCCCTGGTCATACATGAGACCCTGTTATTACCATCAATAAAATCCCCACATCAAGTAAATTTTAGTCATATCACTCTTCAACCACCATCTACTTTCTTGCTCATGCCCTGTAATGCTCCAACTCCATGAATTACTCAACTCACAGAGGCAAACACTCCTTTGACATTACCACCTATCACTTTTCCTTTGCCTTTTTTGTATCCTTATATCAATTTACCTAGGATTCTGTCTATAGTGTTAAAGGTGCCTCCTAAATAATGCAGTGCACAATGAACAAAACTATAAGGGGTGGAACATCCTTATTATAATAATGAGTCTCCTTTGGAATGTTCATGATCTTCTTCACCTAAATTATGTTATCTTCTCGACAGAAAATTTTCACTGCTCTCCCCTGTTTATCCAACCATCCTAGACAACTTCGGAAACTTGAACTACTCAACAGTTCCAGTGCCATTCTGAATGAAGTATTTGAGTAGTGGGGGACTGCTGTGCTACATCATCTCCCACTGAAAAATTCCCATACTATGTATATTTTTTTATTTTCTAATTTCCCAATGCCACCTGAGAAGCTGGAGTAAACTCATTATGACTGACATTCTCTTCTTCCTGGTTTTTAGGACAGTGCCTCAGCTGCAAATGCTCAAGATCCTTTTCATGTGTGATTATAGCTTGAGTTTGAATAATCAACTTTAGTAATATTTTCCCCTTTTCTGTATTTTGCTATGTTAGAACTTACCTGTTTGCAACGTTGAATGCTGAGCTGAACAGAGGGGGAAAAAATTAAGGAAGTGCTGGGGGTAACTTGGTTATTACCACAAATATTCATTGTCTACTTTTAACTATTTCTTGATACACTATGAAATGCATGTAACTGTACTTCATTTCCATTTTTAAGTTTAGAAAACTGGTATTCTGGGTTTTGTGTGAGTTGTCCAGTAAAGCTAGTAAATAGCAGAGCAATAAGTACACTTTTAGTTTTTTGCCTTGCGACAGAATATCTAAAGTCACTGTTATTGAATAAGGATATTCTTCTGGTGAGAAATCAGATGAAATGTTACTGATTTCAAGAAGATTTTATTGAAATTGTTGTGTAACCTAAAGATGAAAATGTGATGTTTATTCATATTGAAAAATAGTTTCTACAAATCTGTGTTGATGACATTGCAGGCAATTGTCAAATATATTATGAATACTTTGTATTATATTATACAATTATATACATAATTTATATAGTTATATTTT
>NW_016808366.1:1397613-1404371 GCF_001698545.2 Rhinopithecus bieti
GCCACCGCGCCCGGCCTAAGTGTGTCTTTGAAATGCTAATTACCTGTCCTAATACAAGTAAGTATAGGACAGCACACTAGGAGAGATCCGGAAAACATACGTCCAAGGAATTTCCCCAGAGGCATTTAAGAATAAACATTCATGAATTTTAGGGTATTTTAAGATAAAACTTAAGGTGATGCATGTTTGTTTAGGAACGGAGGCATTGGAGATTTGAGGACCTATATGAAGTGAGTGTGTTTTAAAATGCTTATTTTTTCCTGTTTTTAAATGAGATAAACTGAAATGCTGTGCTGACTTTGTTTCAATTGGCAAAGTTACTTGCGTTCAGTTGTATAGTATTTACATGTAAAAACTCTGGTGCAGTCTATATATTTTAAAATTATAGTTTCACCGTTTACTAACTGTGTGATTCTTGGTGAGTTTTGCATCTCACTTTCTTCATTTTTTAAATATCGATGAGTATAACTGCTTCATAGAGTTTTTAATGAAGATTCAGGGAGCTAATATATATATACATTGCTTAGAACTGTTTTTGATACATACAGTAAATAATCAGTACATGTTATTTGTTGTCATTGAATTATGACTGATTAAGCAGAAACAAGAAAATGAATGGTTTATCATAGTTGATTAAGAACCAATGCAGTTGACATAAATAAAAGTACAAATAAGAATTATAGTGGCTTGTTATAGCAGTGCAGGAAAGAATTTGCCATAGAATTTGTGTATCAGGGAAATGGGTTATGGAAGTTAAGTTAAAAAAGAGAGGAAAGATAAAAGTGACATGATTTCTCATCTGTATATGGGAATTGGCTCATAGTATTACATGGATCATAGCATTGTTGACTCTCAATTAAACTTACTCTATGCCCTTCACTGGAGTTCTTGGTGTTTGTTTTTTTTTTTTTGTTTGTTTTTCTTTTTTTTGAGACGGAGTCTCGCTCTGTCGCCCAGGCTGGAGTGCAGTGGCCGGATCTCAGCTCACTGCAAGCTCCGCCTCCCGGGTCCACTCCATTCTCCTGCCTCAGCCTCCCGAGTAGCTGGGACTACAGGTGCCCGCCATCTCGCCCGGCTAATTTTTTGTATTTTTTAAGTGGAGACGGGGTTTCACTGTGTTAGCCAGGATGGTCTCGACCTCCTGACCTTGTGATCCGCCCGCCTCGGCCTCCCAAAGTGCTGGGATTACAGGCTTGAGCCACCGCGCCCGGCCTTGGTGTATTTTTTAAAGGAATACTGAGACTTGGTCAAATCATAGCTGAGATTATTGCATATCTAAAGCCAAACCTCCCTCTTTTACCTCTTATAATTACAAGTGGGTTTAAAAGTAGGGTTTGTGCAGGTGAAGTGAATAAATTGCTGTTTGTGATTAAAGAACTGGGAAACTAGGTGGTAACCATTCCTAAAATCCTTAGAGAAACACAGCATTAATTGCTTCAAAACTGATTAGCTGAAATGTTTGTACACACAGCACAATGTGGCCAAAATATTAATATATGATTTGACTAAACTTTCTAAAGCTTCTCTCCTTCCCTCAGGCCCCAGATATTTGGTCAAAATTTGGTCTATCCTTAAACTCTTAAAGGCATAAAAACTTTTCTTAAAGGCCCTACTTAGAATCAGTTGATCTGAAGGAAGGAGATTATTTACTTATCTATTTGATGACAACCTACTACACCCTACTACAATACAACTGGTTCTTTCTAACCTTGTTTATTTCTCTCATAGAAGAAAAGCCCTTTGCTCCCTGACTTTGAGATGCAGGCACATCTTGACAGAAAAAGCATTCTCTATTGTTATAGTGCCTATCCAGCTATTGCAATAGCAACCCCACCCTGTATTGAAATAACATATACATTTCTCAAGTTTTATTTTAGATTCAGTGGGTACATGTGTAGGTTTGTTACCTGGGTATATTTTATGATGCTGAGATTGGGCTATGAAAGATCCCATAACCCAAGTACTGAGCATAGAAGACAAGTTAGTTTCTAAACCCTTTTAAAGTTTTAAACCCCTCTGTCTTTCCTTCCTCAAGTCATTTTCAGTATCTATTGTTGCCATTTTCAGTATCTATTGTTGCCATTTAAAATGTTTATTTTTTCCTGTTTTTAAGGAAAACAGGAAATGTTTAGCTCCAATTATAAGTGAGAACAACATGTATTATTTGGTTTTTGGTTCCTGAATTAATTTGCTTAGGATAATAACATCCAGCTTCATCCATGTTCTTGCAAAAGACATGACTTAATTCTTTTTATGGCTGCAAAATTTCCATGGTGTATTTGTACCACATATTCCTTATCTAATCTACCACTGATGGGCACCTACATTGATTTCATGTCTTTGTCATTGTGAATAGTGCTGCAATTGATATGCAAGTACATGGGTCATTTTGGTAGAATGATTTGTTTTCTTTTGGATACATACTGAGTAATAGGATTGCTAAGCCAAATGGTAATTCTGTTCTAAATTCTCTGAGAAACCTCCACACTTCTTTGTACAGCGGTTAAACTTATTTACATTCCCACCTACAATGTATAAGCATTTCCTTTTCTCTTCAGCTTTGTCAATATCTGTCGATTATTTATTTATTTATTTATTTATTTATTTTACTTTAAGTTCTAGGGTACATGTGCACAACGTGCAGGTTTGTTATATATGCATACATGTGCCATGTTGGTGTGTTGCATCCATTAACTCATCATTTACATTACTTATATCTCCTAATGCTATCCCTCCCCCCCCTCCCCACAATAGGCCACAGTGTGTGATGTTCCCCTTCCTTTGNTGCAGGTTTGTTATATATGCATACATGTGCCATGTTGGTGTGTTGCATCCATTAACTCATCATTTACATTACTTATATCTCCTAATGCTATCCCTCCCCCCCCTCCCCACAATAGGCCACAGTGTGTGATGTTCCCCTTCCTTTGTCCAAGTGATCTCATTGTTCAATTCCCACCTATGAGTGAGAACATGCGGTGTTTGGTTTTCTGTCCTTGCAATAGTTTGCTGAGAATGATGGTTTCCGCTATTCTGAATGGTATAAGAAGATATGCCATTGTAATTTTGATTTCATTTCTCTGATGATTAATGATGTAGACCTTTTTTTCATATATTTGTTGGCTACTTGTATGGCTTCTTTTGAGAAGTGTGTGTTCATGTATTTGCCCATTCTTTTAATGAGATTATTTTTATTTTGTTCCTTCAATTGTTTGACTTCCTTATGGATTCTGGATATTAGATCTTTGTCAGAAGCATAGCTTTCAAATGTTCTCTCCCATTCTCTAGGTTGTTTATTCTGTTGAGTTTCTTTTGCTGTACAAAACCCCTTTAGTTTAATTAGATTCCACTTATCAACTTGTGTTTTTTCGGAATTACTTTTGAGGACATAGTCATAAATCCTTTCCCAAGCTTGATATCCAGAATTGTATTTACTAGGTTTTCTTTCAGGATTTTTATAGTTTTAGGCCTTATACTTAAATATTTAATTCATCTTGAGTTAGTTTTTGTATATGGTTAGAGGTAGGGGTCCAGTTTCATTCTTCTGCAGATGATTAGTTATCCTAGAACCATTTATAGAATATAGGGTCCTTTCCCTGTTGCTTATTTTTTTGTCCACTTTGATGAATATAAGATGACTATAGATGTGCGGCCTTATTTCTGAAGTTTCTATTCTATTCTGTTGGTTTATGCATCTGTTTTTGTACCAGTACCATGCTTTTTTGGTTACTGTAGCCTTATAGTATAGAGGTAGGGTAATGTGATGTCTCCAGCTTTATTCATTTGCTTAGGATTTCTTTGGTTATTTGGGCTATTTTTGGTTCCATATGAATTTTAGAATAATTTTTTTCTAACTCTGTGAAAAATGACATTGGCACTTTGATAGGATGAGTGTTGAATCTAGATTACTTTGGGCACTATGGCTATTGTAACATTATTAATTTTTCCAGTCCATGAGCATGGAATATTTTTTCAATTTGTTCATTTCATCTCTCATTTCTGGAATGACTTTTGGGTAAACAATGAAATCAAGGCTGAAATCAAAATATTCTCTGAAATAAATGAAAACAGAGACACAGCATACCAAAATCTCTGGGATGCAGCAAAAACAATGTTAAGAGGAAAGTTTATAGTGCTAAATGCCTACCTTGAAAAGTTAGATCTCACATTAACTACTGGAGTTTACTCAGAGAAACTTAAAAAAACAAGAACAAACTAATCCCAAAGCTAGTAGAAGAAAGGAAATAACTAAAATCAGAGTCAAAATGATGACACTGAGAACCCGAACCCATGCAAAGAAGGAATAAACAAGATTGATAAACTGTTCGCTAGATTAGCAAAGAAAAAAAGAGAAACAACCCAAAGAAGCACAATCAAAAACAACAAAGGTGGCAATACAAGTGATCCCACAGAGATACAACATTTCTTGAGACTATTTTGAACATATTTATGCTAATGATCTACTATATCTAGAGGAGCTGCGTACATTTGTGGAAACACACATTCTCCCAAGATTGAATCAGGAAGAAATTGAAACCCTCAACAGACCAATATCTAGTTCTAAAACTGAATCAGTAATAAAAAAACTGCCATCCAAGAAAAGTCCTGGGTCAAACGTATTCACAACCAAATTTTATCAGATGTACAAAAAAGAGTAGTATCAGTTCTACTAAAACTTTTCCAAAATATCAAGGTAGAGGAATTCTTCCCTAACTCACACTGTGAAGACAGCATAATCTTGAACCTTGATACCAAAACCTGGCAAAGCACAACCTAAAAAAAAAAAAATAAATAAATAAATAAAAGAAAAAAAAAGATAGGCGAATATCAGATGAACATGGATGCAAAAATCCTCAACAAAAAACTAGCAAGCCAAATTCAACAGCACATTAAAAACATAGAGTATATAATGATCCTAATAGACTTGGAGAAAGCTTTTGATAAAATCCAACATCACTTTATAAGAAAAACCCACAAGAAACTAGGCATCAGAGGAACATGCCACAAATTAAAAAGAGCCATGTATTACAAACCCACAGTCAACATCATACTGACAGTGCAAAAACTGAAAGAATTCCCCTTGAGAAATGAAAATGACAAGGATTTCACTCTCACCACTCCTATTCAACACAGTGCTGGAAGTGCTAGCCAGAACAATCAGGAAAGATTTAAAAAAAAAAAAAAAAAAAGGCATCCAAATAGGAAAAGAACTCAAACTATCCCTCGTTGCTGACATTATGATGCTATACCTAGAACACCCTAAAGACTTCTCTAAAAGGCCCCTGGACCTGAGAAATGACTTCACTAAAGTTTTGGGATTCAAAATGTCAATGTACACAAATGAGTAGCACTTTATGCACCTATACTTTTTTTTTTTTTTTTTTTTATAAATGAAAGGTAATTGTTTATTACTAGAGAAGAGAAAAATGTATACAAGATAGTCTAAATTCTTTCTCCACATGCACTACTTTTGGAATAAAGTTCCAAATACCAACTTTGAAGATATTTACAAGGATAAATTTTCTTAACAAGTGACCAATTACTGTGTTGTGGACATTTTTTCATAGAATTCATATACTATAAACTAAATATATTCTTATAGTTTACAGGAAGCTTAGAGCAATTATGTATTAACAGAGAAGATGGTATTACATTTTACTGCAAAATATTATAAAAGTGATACAATTTTGTGGCTCTTAAATGTTTAATTACTTGATTTCAACAGGACAATGAAAAAAAAAATCATCAAGACAGGCCTGGCTTTAAGATTTTTTGTATTCAATTCGTTCTACTTTCACATCATCTCCAATTAGCTGATACACATAGGTGACCACTGTGGAAGCCTGGATATCCATCAACACAAATGACGGAATAATATTTGTTTCCAAGGCATTATATGCCCCAGTGGCAGAACCTGGATTAATGTAGAATTTATTTTCATGCTCAAATGCTTCAAATTTCTGTGTGTGTCCCGAGATAAGAATGTCCACATCAAACTGCCTCTGCAACAGGGCTAAGCTGGCCATATCTCCCCATGGAATAACTTGATGTCCATGGATCAGACCAATTTTGAACTGTCCAACAGTCACAACTTTCTGTTCCGGATAATTCAGATTCTCATCGAAGTCTCCTCTCACAATATGAACATCACCAGCCAGAGTCTTGAGATAGTCACAACTCTCTTTGGTGCAAAGGTTTCCTGTGCAGAGAATGTGCTGAATTTTTCCTGGCACCAGGAGTTTTTTGAATTTAGCTGGCAAACTGTTGCACCGCTGTGGGATGTGCAGATCTCCTAATACCAACACCAACATCCTGTCACCGGGCTCCGCTCAGTCACCACCACTGCCGCCGCCCTCTTCCTCAGGCTTCTCGGCACCTATACTTCTAACCAAAGAAGTGAAAGATTTCTACAAAGAGAACTAGAAAATATTACTAAAAATTTTCTCCCATTCTGTAGGTTGCCTGTTCACTCTGATGGTAGTTTCTTTTGCTGTGCAAAAGCTCTTTAGTTTAATTAGATCCCATTTGTCAATTTTTGCTTTTGCTGCCGTTGCTTTTGGTGTTTTAGACATGAAGTCCTTGCCCATGCCTATGTCCTGAATGGTACTACCTAGATTTTCTTCTAGGGTTTTTATGGTATTAGGTCTAACATTTAAGTCTCTAATCCATCTTGAATTAATCTTCGTATAAGGGGTAAGGAAAGGATCCAGTTTCAGCTTTCTACTTATGGCTAGCCAATTTTCCCAGCACCATTTATT
>NW_016808366.1:1406056-1412824 GCF_001698545.2 Rhinopithecus bieti
AAAGAAAATATTACTAAAGCAACAATATTTTTAAATACATATTTTTGTTTTTTTACAAAAGTTTGGATTTGTTTTATTTGATATCTCGTATTTGGAATTTGTCATAACCTCCCATTGTTGTCATTTTATAAGTTTAGTACATCCTTGGAACTCCCTTTACCTGATCAAACATAATGTTATCAACAGACTTATTGGTTTTCTGACTTGCTGAGTACAAGCGAGTAGCAACAATGGTATTGCAGTTTTTGATATGTTAAAACATATTATTGTTTCAGTATATATTTTATTATTTGTGCTGTCCTTGGCACTTGGAAAAATAATGAATGTAATTTTCAGACACATTACAGGAGTCTAGATTTATTAAAATAATAGTACTTAATTAATATATGGTTAAATGGTATTTTTATTAAAATCATTAAAGAAATATTTATATTCGTGATTTTTTATCTTAACTAGATTAAGGTTAGCTTGAATATATATGCATGTATATACCTATAGACATATATTTATTCATATATCTGTATATAGACATATGTATGTTCTTAGCATTTCCTAATCTCCAAATGTTTTAGGAAGCTGGCTTTAAGATAAAATTTAATGCAAAACTTGCAGAGACTAATTGTAGGCTTCTTCTAATAAGACCAGAAACTGAGGCAAAAGTCCTCTATTGTCTGAATAATTTAATTAATGTATGACAAGGACTATGCTAGCTTTTCATTCTTTAGATACTTTTGGATACTTAAGGGTGACCCACATTTCTATGTTACACTGTGCTCTAAGACGTGATTTTTTTGTTTACTACCTCAGCTCTTCAGCTTGCATAGGAGGAGCACTTTCAGAGACTTCTACCTGTCTTTTCTCACTATGATAGTCCTTTCCAGATAAACCAAGTACCTAATGTGGGAGTTAGATCAAGTATGTCTATCCCAATGATACATTCAGGGACCAAAATGTGTCCATAAGATATATCCCTCTCTGAATACATTAAATTACCTATGATTTGGACCGTACCCAGAACACAGTTTCTTACCTGTTTCCCGTATGTCATCATTCTAATGCGAGCACAATGATGGCACTTTGAATCTGACTATCACTGTCACCTTGGAACCTGTGTCAGAAACCCTAGAAATGGCTAAGTAGTTATCTTTCCTCCAGTGTACAGTATTCAAGTAAATAGTTATAGTCCCTTTGAGATAAAGCCGAAAGAAGTTTCATTATGTACAATCATCATGGTCTTACAGGGTTCTTCCTCTTGGGAACCTGGCCTCTCATTCAATCAAAGTGTTCTGGGTCTAAAACTGGCTGGGATCTGGAAACTGGACAAGGCATTGGGACTTTATGCTGATGTCAGCTGCCCGTCTTGAGCCTTGCCCTCCCAGGCGCAGCGGCAGCCAGCATGATGGCAGCGGCAACTACAGAAGGCTGCCGCTGCCATCAATAGTAGGCCGCTGCCACTAACAGGATCATCAAGAAGTAGATGATCTTTCTTCTGATCATCTAGCCTCCATTTCTTCTGAGGGTAGAAGTTGAGTAGAACAGTGTTGTACTTGCATGCTCCTAGCTTCTGGTACTAAGCTCCACCCCCTGGTTACTATTGTGTTTGGTATTATCATTTTGTTGCTCTCAATGCACCTGGTTCTTTTACAACCTCTGTTACCATCAGTCTTTGACAAAGTGGGGAACACCACTGAGTTCTTTAATGATGCTGGCATTTTCTTATCAGTATATTATTTGATAGCCCTGTCTAATAATATATCTTCTTGTGGCCTGCCTGTGGAAAACAAACATCTGGTGGGTTTCCTGGTGTCACATAGCATATTCACTCTAGCATACCCATGTTCCATGCCTTGACTCTTTTATTCCGTTCATTCGCAGACTGCCACAATAATTTAGACGTGAGATTTTATTTAACTTAGTCCATCAGCTTTTCCTTGCTTCCAGAAGCCCTCTAACGCTACTATTACCTGGATGTCCTTGCCACAATCTTAAATCCCGTATCTCACGAAAATGTTCCCAAGTCAGTACTTCTCTCTTATCTATTCTCATGTGTGCATCCCTTGATCATGCACCCTCAGAGTCCTTCTACTTGGATATTTAATCCATTAGATGTGGGTTGCCCCTGAAAGGATGCAACTATAGGTGAGATAACTGCCTTCAACCAAAGTGAATTCTGAAGAGGCTGACAGCGGAAGACTATCTCCTGACAGCACTCCCAGTAGCTGGGCAGTAAAACGTCATTAGAGTGTTCAACACTGAAGAAAAAACGTATTATTTACTCTAAAAAACGTAAATGACATTTTACACACTTCATTTCCAAGATTCTGAATCAAAAAATATTTGTACTGGTGAATGCTATCTTTTGTTTAGATTCCCATGTAATCTTTTAGATGATGTCAGAATTCTTAATAATTCTTAAGTTTACAAATCAACTTAAGTATATAAATAAATTTAAATAATTTTATAAATAAATATATTTATATAAATAAGTTTAATTTTATAATTTTTTCTTGGTTGTTGAACACTTTGATGTGGTTTTACTGCATCGTTATAAGTAAACATAATAAGTTTATAAACACAAGAAATTCCAGTTTATTCCCTGTTTTAATGAAATTATTTATAATCTTTGCTCGATAATAAATAATTTAAAGGTCCTTGGTTTCCATTATTGTCTAAGTTTAAAAAAATTGAAGGGATTTTTTTTTTTAAACAATCCATAACAAAACTGTTTTTTATTGATTCCTTGTTTAGGCAATTATTATACAGAATCATTCGATAAACTTGAACAATGAATGGAAAATGAACATTTTATTCTCTTCTTTATTATAAGTTTATTAAAATACATTTACTCTGTTTTTAATTTAGTACACTCTAAAACTATCAAGATATGAGAAACACAAATTAGGACATTATAGAAAAAGTTTGTAGCTTTATTTATTTATTTTTTTTCTTTTTGAGATAGAGTCTCACTCTATCACCAGGCTGGAGTGCAGTGGCGCGATCTCAGGTCACTACAACATCCGCCTCCTGGGTTCACTTGATTCTCCTGCCACAGACTCCCCAGTAGCTAGGACTACAGGTGTGCACCACCATGCCCAGCTAATTTTTGTAATTTTAGTAGAGACAGAGTTTCACCACGTTGGCCAGGATGGTCTCAATCTCTTGACCTTGCGATCTGCCCACTTCGGCCTCCCAAAGTGCTGCAATTACAGGTGTGAGACACCGTGCCCAGCCAGCTTTAATTTTTTAATTCCATTGGTCCAATACAAAATTTAGGCTTGAGTAAAATATTCATACACACCATTTCTGGCTAATTTTATCACACTATAGTTTAGATTTAATGTAAGCAATTATATTAAAAAGTGTTATTCACACATATGTTAGGAAAATTTTGTTACAATTTCTATCTGTTGGATGTATGTTTTACTTTATTAATACTATATTTGTGTTTGTGTCTGATAAGACTATCTTAAAATCCATGTTGCATATTTATAGTTCTTTTAATTTGAAAAATTTTGAGCAGGTGCAGTAGCTCATGCCTGTAATACAGAACTTTGGGAAGCTGAGGCAGGAGGATCACTTGCACTAAGCAGTTTGTGACGGTCCTGGGCAACAGGACAAAAAATTTTAAAAATTAGCCAGGCGTGGTTGTGCATGCCTGTAGTCCCAGGTATTCAGTTCAAAGTTGCAGTGAGCAATGAATGTGCCACTGCCTCTAGTCTGGACAACAGAGTGAGGCACTGAATCTGAAAAAAAAAAAAAAAAAAAAAAGTAGATGTGATTATTCCATTCATATTTTCTTCAATTGTTTTATATATATGTAATATAAGGTGTATCTAAGTAATTATTATATTACTATATTATATAATGCATATATATTATATAGTAGCATAATAATTACTTATATACATGTTATATATATATATGTATGTGTGTGTATATATATGTGTATGTGTGTATATATATATAAAAATAAAATGAGAGAGAGAAGGAGTTGCATTGTGGGGGCAGTTGGAAGGGGGAGAATCTTGCTATGTTGCCCATGCTGGACTTTAACTCAAGAGGTCAAATGATCATTCAGCCTCTGACTTCCAAGTAATCAGAACTACCAGTGTGCGTGACTGAGGCTGCCTTTCCTTGACAACTGGAAAGAAAGCAATTACCAAGCACCATTAGAACAATTGTTTTCTTAATACTTTTTATGGTCTGATATCCACTAAGTTAAGTAGAATCTCATGATCTACCTCTTTTATGATCGATGACATACAGGTAGTTGCATATCCTTTACCCTTGGAAGACAAAATTTCCCTGTGTAAGCCTTCATCATCCACATAAAGAATGAAACCTAAAAATTACCTCAGTATTGTTCAGCTTTATAAAGGTCAAATGTTCCAAATAACTGAATACATAAGATGTATGAAATTTTAGAAAACAGTTTCACTGTCATAAAAATTCATTGAAATAAAACTATGATATTTGTAAAATCAAAATGTAAAATACATTTAAATAACATATATCTATATAGTTTCTAAAATATTAGTTCTGGTATTTTATTATTTCCAGTATAAGCTAGAGCTAAACTATACCCTAGAATTACAGACACTTGAAAGTGAAACTAACAAGTATATTTATTAAATTTTAAAATTTTCCTACAATTTCTAGAAATATGAAAGAGTCTAAATGAGGAAAAGATTTTGGTATTCATTTTTTACCTTTTTGTAATGCTGTCAGTACTTAGAAGAATGTTTGACATATAGTTGGATATTAATGAAATATATTTTGAAGTTTTCTGTATATATAATAGCAAAATTTTATATTGATGCATATAAATTTTCAATTTCCAATATCTACTTCTATTACTGAATCTATGTCTAAATCAATGACTTAGATTTTGAACTACATTGAACTGTCACTTTTATACAAAAGTATTAACTGCGGATTTGTGATTTTCACCTACTCTCTAAGAGAGAAAATTACCTATCATTATCCTACTACCACCAAATTAATACTTAATAATCTTAGTGGTATTATATAAGCATCAGTTATTAATGGCTTTTTGCAAACCAGAATGGCTTATTAAAGTTGCTAGAATAATTAGTGGCATTGAGTCTAGTTCAAGAAATGCTTTTTAAAATGAGGGAATGTGGTGACTGCTTAAGGAAGGAATTGAATTTAACAGACTATTGAAAGAGAAGGAGGTGTGGGCTTGAGGAGAAAAATTGTAAATTAGATTCCAGACTCTTTTGAGCTGAGAGTATGATATTCAAATAGAAATTTCCTGTAAGAAACTAAAGATAGGGAACTTTAGCCCATGGTAATAATCATGTATGGAGGTACAATTTAGGGGCTCAGTTTCATAGATATAATAATTAAAACTCTGAAAAATGTGTGGTATCTTTCAGAGGGATGCACACACACACAGATATATATGTTTTTATTAAGTGATTGGAGAAGGGGTCTCAAAAAGAGACTCTAAGCAAGAATTGCCAATGAATAAAGAAGTCTGCTTTCTATAATGGCTGAACTAATTTACTTTCCCACCAGCAGCATATAAGCATTCATTTTTCTCCACAATCTCACCAGCACCTGTTATTTTTTTGACTTTTCAGTAATAACCATTCTGACTCATGTGAGATGGTGTCTAATTGTGATTTTGATTTTAATTTCTCTAATGATAGTGATGTTGAGCATTCTTTCATATGTTTGTTGGATGCATGTATGTCTTCTTTTGAGAATTGTCTGTTCATTTTATTTACACACTTTTTAATGGGTTGATTCTTTGCTTCTTGATTTGTTTAAGTTGTTTATAAATTTTCATTCATCAGATGCATAGTCTGCAAATATTCTCTCCCATTCTGTAGGTTGTCTGTTCACTTTGTTGATAATTTATTTTGCCGTGTAGAAGCTCTTTAGTTTATTCAGATCCCACTTGTCAATTTTTGTTTTAGTTGCAATTGTTTTTGGCTTCTTTGTCACAAAATCTTTGCCAGGTACAATGCCCAGAATAGTATTTCTAAGGTTTTCCAGGGTTTTCAGTAGTTTTAGGTTTTACATTTAAGTATTTAATCAATTTTTGAGTTGATTTTTGTGAGTGATGTAAGGAAGGGTTCCACTTTCAATCTTCTCCATATGGCTAGCTGGTTATCCCAGTAACCCATTTATTGAACTGGGAATCCTTTCCTTATTGCTTGTTTTTGTTGACTTTATCAAAGATCATATCGTTGTAGGTGTGTGGTATTATTACTACACTCTCTATTCTTTTCCATTGGTCTATGTGTCTGTTTCTGTACCCATATCATGCTGTTTTGTCACGGTAGCCTTATAGTATAGTTTGAAGTTGGGTAATGGTACACCTCTAGCTCTGTTCTTTTTGCTTACGATTCCCTTGGTCATTTGGGCTCCTTCTGAGTTCCATATAAATTTCAAAACAGGGTTTTTTTATTTTTATTTTTTGCCAGTTCTGTGAAGAATGTTATTAGATGTTTGACAAAAGTAACAATGAATTTATAAATTGCTATTTGGGCAATATTGCCATTTCAAATATATTGGCTCTTCCTATCCATGCACATTAAATATTCATCTATTTGTTTGTAACATCTCTGATTTCCTTGAGTAGTGTTTTGTAATTCTAATTCTAAAAATCTTTCACCTCCCTGGTTAGCTGTAGTCCTAGGCATAAAATAAGTTTACTTTTAATAAAATGAAAAGAAAAATCATAGCATTTGCATATTTCAAAGGAAAACAACTTTTTTTTTTAATTTTTTTTTTATT
>NW_016808366.1:1416699-1449906 GCF_001698545.2 Rhinopithecus bieti
GCTTTTCTCAGGGGTGTACTCCACCCTGTGAGGTGTGGGGTGTCAGACTGCCCCTAGTGGAGGATGTCTCCCAGTTAGGCTACTCAGGGGTCAGGGACCCACTTGAGCAGGCAGTCTGTCCCTTCTCAGATCTCAACCTCCATGTTGGGAGATCCACTGCTCTCTTCAAAGCTGTCAGAGTCGTTTGCGTCTGCAGAGGTTCCTGCTGCTTTTGTTGTTGTTGTTGTTAACTGTGCCCTGTCCCCAGAGGTGGAGTCTACAGAGACAGGCAGGTTTCCTTGAGCTGCTGTGAGCTCTACCCAGTTCGAGCTTCCCAGCGGCTTTGTTTACCTACTTAAGCCTCAGCAAAGGTGGGCGCCCCTCCCCCAGCCTCGCTGCTGCCTTGTGGTTAGATCGCCGCAGACTGCTGTGTTAGCAATGAGGGAGGCTCCATGGGCATGGGACCCTCCCGGCCAGGTGTGGGATATATTCTCCTGGTGTGCCCGTTTGCTTAAAGCACAGTATTTGGGTGGGAGTCACCCGATTTTCCAGGTGTTGTGTGTCTCATTTCCCCTGGCTAGGAAAAGGGATTCCCTTCCCCCTTGCACTTCCCAGGTGAGGCGATGCCTCGCCCTGCTTCAGCTCTCACTGGTCGGGCTGCAGCAGCTGACCAGCACCGATTGTCCGGCACTCCCTAGTGAGATGACCCCAGTACCTCAGTTGAAAATGCAGAAATCACTGGTCTTCTGTGTTGCTCGCGCTGGGAGTTGGAGACTGGAGCTGTTCCTATTTGGCCATCTTGCTCCACCCACCGAAAACAACTTTTATAATGCTTTTCATTTTGATCTATGATATATTGAATATAAAGCAATTACTGGAATTGTTATGTCACTACCTGATAGTTTGGGTTCGTGTCCCTACGAAATCTTATGTAGAATTGTAATCCTATGTTGGAGGTGGGGCATGGTGGGAAGACGTGATTGGATAATGATAGTGGAGTTCTCATAAAAGCTTTAGCCCTATTCCCCTTTTGGTACTGTATATGATAGAGGTATATACACACACACACACACACACACACACACACACACATATATATATATATATATATAGAGAGAGAGAGAGAGAGAGAGAGAGAGAGAGAGAGTTTTGGGATACATGTTCAGAATGTGCAGCTTCGATATACAGGTATACCCGTGCGATGGTGGTTTGCTCCACCCATCAACCCATCATCCACATTAGGTATTTCTCCTAATGATATCCTTCCCCTAGCTCCATACCCCTTGATAGGCCCTGGTGCATGGTATTCCCTTCCTTGTGTCCATGTGTTCTCATTGTTCAACTCCCACTTGTGAGTGAGAACATGCAGTGTTTGGTTTTCTGTTCCTGTGTTAGTTTTCTGAGAATGATGGTTTCCAGCTTTATCCATGTCCCTGCAAAGGATATAAACCATTGTTTATATGGCTGCATAGTATTCCATGTTCTATATGTGCCATATTTCCTTTATCCAGTCTATAATTGATGGACATCTGGGTTGGTTCCAAGTCTTTGCTATTGTGAATAGTGCTTCAGTAAACAAGTGTTTGCATGTGTCTTTATAGTAGAATAATTTATAATCCTTTGGGTATATACCCAGTAATTGGATTGCTAGGTCAAATGGTATTTCTCGTTCTAGATCCTTGAGGAATCACCACACTGTCTTCCACAATGGTTGAACTAATTTACACTCCCGAAAACAGTGTGAAAACATTCCTATTTTTCCACAACCCCTCCAGCATCTGTTGTTTCCTGACTTTTTAATGATCGCCATTCTAACTGGCGTGAGATGGTATCTCATCGTGGTTTTGATTTACATTTCTCTAATGACCAGTGAAAATGAGCTTTTGTTTTTATATGTTCTTTGGCTGCATAAGTGTCTTCTTTTGAGAAGTGTCTGTTCATATCCTTTGCCTACTTTTGATTGCGTTGTTTTCTCTTGTAAATTTAAGTTCCTTGTAGATTCTGGATATCAGCCCTTTGTCAGATGGATAGGTTGCAAAAAATTTCTCCCATTCTGTAGGTCGCCTGTTCACTCTGATGATAGTTTCTTTTGCTGTGCAGAAGCTCTTTAGTTTAATTAGATCCCATTTGTCAATTTTGGCTTTTGTTGCCATTGCTTTTAGTGTTTTAGTCATGAAGTCTTTGCCCATGCCTATGCCCTGAAAGGTATTGCATAGGTTTTCTTCTAGGGTTTTTATGGTTTTAGGTGTTACATTTAAGTCTTTAGTCGATCTTGAGTTAATTTTTGTATACGGTGTAAGGAAGGGGTCAAGTTTCAGTTTTCTGCATATGGCTAGCCAGTTTTCCTAACACCATTTATTAAATAGGGAATCACCACCAAGGCAGTGGTAACTGCCTTTCTTCACAGAACTAGAAGAAACTACTTTAAATTTCATATGGTACCAAAACAGAGCCTGTATAGCCAAGACAATCCTAAACAAAAAGAACAAAGCTGGGGGCATCACACTACCTGAATTCAAACCATATTACAAGGCTATGGTAACCAAAACAGTATGGTATGTGTACCAAAACAGATACATAGACCAATGGAACAGAACAGAGGCCTCAGATATAACACTACACATCTACAGCAACCTGATCTTTGACAAACCTGAGTTCTTACAATATCTGATCATTTAAAAGTGTGTAGCATCTCCTTCGTATGACTCTCTTTCTCCTACTCTAGCCATGAAAATGATTGCCACCCCTCTGTCTTCAGACACAATTAAGGTTCCTGGGAGGCCTCCCCAGAAGCCAAGCAGATGCTAGCATCATGCTTCCTGTACAGCCTGTGGAACCATGAGACAATTAAACATATTTTCTTTATAAACTACCCAGTCTCAAGTATTTCTTTCTAGCAATACTTGAGGTAATTGCAAGGACTCTAATACACCACTGTAATATTATTTCTGAAGATTAATGAAAAGGATCATATATATGTATATGTGTACATATGTATGTGTGTGTATATATGTAATATATACAGAGATGCATGACATATATGTGTTTTCAAACAAAATAAAAGCATATTTGTTTTTATAATTAAATTTTATAACTGAATTATATCATTTTCTTATGAGTCTTATATGTTATCTTTATCACATACTATTTAAGTCATTTATGGAGTAGCAAAAATTTTGAAAACAAAATGCTTCCAAATAATGTTTCAAATATCTTGAAAGTTTTGGGAAAAAGAGTTATGTAAAGTTTGTTTTACCTGGAACGCTTCTTTAATTCTCCTCTAGTTCTCTCATTTCAGGACTAGATACCATTGTATCATTTGAATTATATAGAAAGCTAAATTAAAATAATTTGAAGTTAAAATTAGTTTACATTTATGTTATAACGGCATATCAATATCATTACATTAACTCCTAGCACACATTCTGCAATTAATAAATCAGGGAATGGTATTAGAAATTACAAATCTAATCAAATTCATAATTCATACTTTCCAGTATTCACCCTAACTCTCACAGCAAAAGATATCTATTTGATTCCCAACTTGCAATACTCACAAGGAAGTTTAAGTATGTGATCATGTATTCTTTTTATGAATCATATGTTAATTTATTAAACTTATTATACTGTTTTAAATCCTATATCTCTTGTTCAGAAACACATAGTTTTATATATGCTACCTGCTAATGCATCCCCTATGTTATGGGTCTAAGAACTTCCATTTTCATGACTATTTTTCTACAACAATCCAAGTAGAAAACCTGTATTCTTTACGGTTTTATAAAGTTTTCCTATTCTTTCCATTTATTACCCACTTAAACAAATAACTGGTACTACCCTCAATCTTCCCTATTACTGCTGCCTTCTCATCACCCTGCAATGAATTTAATTTCTCCAATCAAGATCCACAAATTGATTTTGTTTCTTGAATATATTACCAGAAAGATGTACCATAAATAGATAGAGTGTCACCATGATTTTGTAATTTCAAGTAATGAGTTTTTGTAGTTTCTATAAACACCAAATCTAGATTATTAACAGTATTTAGATCTTTTAGATATTAGCTATATATTGTATATAATCTTATACAACATTAAAATTTTACAGAAGAAAGCTAATTTTACCTACATAAACAGAACAGGAATGCAGAAATGAGATGTCTGGTGTTTGTCTCCCATGCCTTAAATGAAAATGAAATTTGTTAAAAAAAATGCAGACTTTGGAAATTTTTGTCATGTAAAATACATATATACAAATCTATAGACCACTATGTGCCTTATGACCTGGATTTGGACTATGAATCCATTTAACTTTTGGCTTCTAAATTGACTCTCATTCTAATAAAAGAGTCATAATGATGATTTACATTCGAAGTTATCAATGCCAAATTGGACTCTGTCCATAGTTCTTAAACATGTAAAGATATTTCCCTTTCCTTTGGGCACAGTTAACTAAGTGAATGTCCATATGTTCTTTGGGAAATGACTGAGAAATTATTACCATGTATACACGCCACTGTGTCATGATTGTTTATTCATATGGGGTCCCATCCTTTTCTTCTGTCAACAGTTTCTAGATCTAAGAAGTTCAAACAAAAACTGGAAACCAAAAAAGAGAGTTGACTGCTTTTAGGAGTGGCTTCCCTCAGCTTTCGGATCATCCATCCTGGAATGCTTTTGCTATATAGATTTAACAGACTTCTTATGATAGTCAATGCACCTTGATTCTGGGAAGCCATGTTCTATTAATCATCTCTTGCTCTCCATACGTCAAGACCACTGAATCCCAATCTTTACAATAATTATAATCTCCTTAACTTTAATGGTTAAGCATATCTATCTGACCTCTAATATTTTAGAATGCTACCGTGTCTTTTGTAATCACTGAGTCCAATTCTATAATGCTATCTCCTATTTTTAACCTTGATCAAAAAAGAACAATGACAATTGAGCTTAATGATACTAGTGAAATTCTTACCAATGCATCCCTATTGCTTTGGTGTAGACAGAGCATCTTTTGAACCTTCCAAAAGAAAACATCAACTAATGAGTTTTCTCACCTTATGTAATGTGTACGCATGAGTATGCTCATGTTTGTGACCTTTTTCTTCTCCCTTCACTTACTATGGGTCATCACTTTTCCCAAGATTCCAAGTGTCAACATAGTAACATATTTTCACTGTTTCTCAGCGTGTTTACCTGGGTATTAAATTCTGTATCAGGATAGGCTATCCACATATTTCAAACTCTCCTAGTTCAACTTTAAATTCCATTCTCATTGATTCAGTAATTTCAGGATTCAGTCACATACATAGTCCCCAAGCTTCTGCTAACACGTGTTTACTTGGTACTCCAACTTCTTTGGCTAATCACTTTCTTCTGTTAGTAGTCCAAGCACTTTCTTGATTCTGATATATAGCAACTGGCATGGGATATTTATGTTGTTTCTGAAGAAGAGTTAGAGTTAGATCTTAAGGAAGATGTGTGCTGTTCTTTAAGACAGATGCCTTTGCGTGTCTTTAAGAGAAGAAGGACTTACCAGATTTTAACAAGGAGAAAATAACTGCTTCTGCAGGCCCAGGATGATCGAAAACTGGGGATGGAATATTTTTAGCTTAATTCACCAAGAAGTCTTCACCCCATAATTCTTTTGCATTGAGGCTCTTTCCATAAAATACATTAAAAACCTTATGATTGAGAATCAACTTATCTGAAGCAATGTTTCTCTTATAATTAAGGCTTGGGCTTGGTTTTCAGCTTTTTCCAGACTCTGGCTACAGGAGATGAGTTTCTTTATGTATTACCAAAAAGGTCCTTTGTTATTTATGCTTTGCCTTATATTGGTGATTTATTATCTTCAGCCTACCCTTGTCTTACAAAAATACCATAAATTCAATAGCCATTAGATGGCATATTCTTGTAAATATTACTTATCTCATACCTCTCAAAATCCCAAGATTGTTTATATTTGAGCACATTCCCTTCCACTGATATTCTGTCCTGCTTCATCTCCAGTAAAAGTTTTAACAATTTCAAAACAATTACATACTAGGATCTACCAATGCTCTAACTCCATTAGAGGTGAAGTTCTCATTGCCAACTGCCCAGTAGGTGACCCAGTTTCCTGTAAGAGTCTGCATCATCGCACTAATCTTGGTAAAAAAATGTCATAGATAGTGTTCTCTGGAAAGAGGATATTTAAACTCTGAAACTGACATGCAAGAGTTTCATTAAGAATTGCTTAACAAATGAGGATTGGATAAAAAGAGTATTTAAACTCTAACGCAGCTGCAACAGAGGTCTCAGCTGATCTAACGGTGACCTCGGAGCTGTAATGACTTTTCACAATTTTTCCATATCAGGCAAAGTTGAGGGCCACTGTGGCCCTTAATTCAATAGATACAATATGCTCAAATGAGGGACATACTTTTGGATAAGGCATCCTTCTCTTTTGCAGACAATTAGTGAAGATGAATACATCTATGAACTATTAGAAATTAACACACTGGATAAATTAGTGCCTCATTTCCAAAAGCATCTGCCAATGCATGTAGCCTGAGTTGGCAATATGTTATGCTAAACTCAGGCTTGATCTCAGATTAGTTTCTGAAATTCACAGAAATGAATTTCATAAATATTTACCTGGAAGAACAAAAGAGGAAATCATTTATTCATATAAATCTGAACTTCACATTTCAAGGATGAACCCATGCACATTTACTCTCTCAAATTCTGGGTTACACATTCATATTGCTCTTCACTTTTCCTTGGGCATGATATGGTATTACTAAAGAAATCACAGCTGAAGGTTTGTGGTTCTATAAAGTAAGAATTTTGTGATGCAAATAAAAGGTGAGAAACTGTAAAATTTATCAAGTGTAAAGGTGTAAAGCTGGCCAAAACCTACGCAGAGTTGGTCATTGAAGTATTAGCTGGGATAAGAGATAGGGGTGACATGATTCAAGTTTGCTCAAAAGCTTTATCTGATTCAAGAATTAAAGTAAAGAAGGGATGACTAATAATTGTTATTCCATTTGACCAATACACATTGTTGACACTATCAGTAATGCCATTTTCATGAATACCTTATTATTAATAGTGATGATAGTGGGGAAAAAATGACATCACAATTGAGGTAACAAGCCTACAAAATGACTATTAGTAATTTTCACCTCCTATTTACTCATGCTCTTATATAATACCTTCTCACAATGAAGAGATGTAATATGTATAACCTGCACGGAATTAAGAAAAAGATGGTATGTGACTTCCAAGGCTAGGTCATAAAAAGTATTGTATCTTGAATTATTTGCTTTGACAGAAACCAGTCGCCATGTCAATAAAACACTCAAAAAGCAGTATGGAGAAGTCCACATGACAAGTAGAGGCCAGCTTCCAACAGACTTGTGAGTAAGCCAACTTGGAGAAGATTCATTATCCTTAATCAAGTCTCCAGCTCTCTTAGGATACTCAGCCACAACCATGAACTGCTCCAAAGTATTTTAACAACAGATACCATCTGAGATAATAAGTGACAATTGTTGTTTTGAGTCATTATGATTTGAAATAATTTGTTACACAGCAATAAGTAGCTAGCACAACCATTACTTTATGAATATCCTGTCTTTTTATCAAAGTGTACCAATATGTATTACATATAATTGTAGGACTCGGTAGGTGCCACATTTAGGCTACTAGCTCCTGGATGACCTAATTCTCTCGGGATATTTTAGGACACTGAAACTATCATCCTGACTTTTCTCACTTGCCTAGAGCTTGGAGTACCACATACATAGATCTTAAACCCTGTCCTGAGTTATTCTGACATGCTTTGCAAACTCAGTAGAGAATGTAGGCCATGGACATCTAAAGAAAAAAAAAAAAAAAAAGCAAAACTTAAATTACCATAATACTCTATCACAATAGGCTATTACTACAACCCGCATCTAAGTTCCAAGAAGTAGTGGTTCTGGCTCCCATGACAGGTTTCTTCTGATACCACCAAGACTATGTTAACCCCAAATCCACATGCATCAAGTGCCAATGAATTTTAGAAAGAAAGAGGGGGTAGAATAATTAATAGAAGGTCATATATATAATATATATATATATACACACACACACACACACACACACACACACACACATATATATATTTCTTTATTGAGATGAGATCTTCTTCTGAATTTGTTAAATATTGTTTAAGAAAATAACTTCTTTGTAAGGAATGGTTCAGCTATGGGAACCAACATTTGGAAACATTTTTTAATCTCCTTATGGCTTCAAGTGATTATTCATAGCAACAGGGGCATGCTGCAGCCACCTAGTGAGCAGCTCAGGAAATACAATGGCAATAGAATTATGGTATCATAATTATGTTAGTAGGAAGAAGAACAAAATACTATCAAGTGAGGAACCAAATAGAGATGTTTCAGAATGTAAAATGCAGAAGGAAGATCAGTTTCATTTACAAATCTCTCTTAAATACCTAAATCAGCACGTGTCATACAATTGATGTTCAACAAATATTTATTGAATTGAGAAACAAACGAATGAATGAATGAGTTTTCCTAGGGTCTCTGGAGGCTAATAATGGAGAGTCTCGCCATATAAGTGGGCTTTAATGGGATCTTTACACATGTTAAAAGCACCTGAAATGTGATTTTGAGGCAGGCAAGAAAAAAATGGGAAGATAAAGTAGCTTGAATCAAATGTCAGATACTAAAACTACCACTTGGAACATTTTACGGAGGCCAAAATAAACATAAATAAAAGTGTCCCAACTAACTTGGCAGGTAGGATAATTTCAGTTCATCTGGACTACATATAATTGGCTCAATTTTTTTTTCTTCTAGAAATTTCAAACAAGTGGGATCATGACAATATTTTAGTTACACTTAATAATTCATATTTATATGTGTGTTTTGTTTTTTTTTTTTTGAGACAGAGTCTTGCTCTATCACCCAGGCTGGAGTGCAGTACCACAATCTCAGCTCACTGCAACCTCTGCTTCCTAGGTTCAAGCAATTATAGTGCCTCAGCGTCCCAAGTAGCCGGGCCTACAGGTATGTGCCACCACACCTGGCTAATATTTGTTTTTTTAGTAGAGGAAGGGTTTCACCCTGTTGGCCAAGGTGGTCTTAAACTCCTGACTTTAGTTGATCTGCCCACCTCGGCCTCCCAAAGTGCTAGAATTACAGGCGTGAGCCACCACACCCGGCCATGATTTTTAAAGCCCTATAGAAGGCAATTTTATTTTGCAAACAGACATGACATTGCTAATGGCTACCTAAAAGGTTTATTGGGAATACTTGCTGAGAGAATATTTAAATGTTTGTCATGGACCTATTTATAATTGTTAATAACTTATAGGAAATATTATTAGAAGGAATTTAATTAGTTCAGGTAAATGTGTTAGAATGAAGATGAACAGGATACAGCATATTAATAATGTTAAATGTATATATTTTATGTCTCAGTGTTCTATGCTTACATTATTTTAAAATTTAAGATAAACTAGTATGTGTTAAGCATGATTTGTAGATACTTCCATATCTTATTTGTTATGTTGTGCATGTTGGATGTTATTACTATTAATTATTCCAGTTTTACAGAAGACAAAACTGATGTAAAATGACTTTCTAAAAGTTATAAAATATGAGAAAGATAGATGCAACCCCCAGACTTCCATATATATTCTCTCCATCCTTAATCATTGCCTCTCGCAAAGTATACCACAACATGGTCAAAGGAAAAATGTGGTCCAGTTATGCCAAAGTTTTTGTATATGAATGACTAATCACGTCTTCAGAATTTATTGCATCCATATATTTTTTATCTTTAAAACAACAGGAGCTTTTATCAAGCAGTGTCTTAAAAATTATTTATTGACTAATAATGGTGTCTCAGCATACTTCTTATTGAAAAACCTGAAGACAATTTTAACAATGCCTTTTCTAAATTGCTTACAATCTAATAAGACTTTACGAACAGATAAATAAATAGTTTTGCATATATGATATTCTGTTGTGCTGAAGGGATATGCAGAGGACAATGGTGGCATAGAACAGGACACTTAATTCTGCCTGGTTGTGTCAGCAATGCCTCTATTGGGAAAACACACCCAAGATGAGAATGGGAAGATGAGGTGATAGCAGGCTAAGAAGAACTATAGAGCGAGTGATAAGAACTTGGACATAGACAAATGAAAGTGGAATATTATCATGTCGGTGGGGGACTACAAGCCATTTGATATTATGATAGAATGAAATTCAGGAAGGAGAATGTCAGGAAGTGACTAGATAAACATAGAAATGTGAGTCCTTTATTTCTTCATGAGTTCTTGATTTGTAATTTTAATTTTACTTAAGTGATGATAGAAAATTAACGAATATTGGAACTTTTCCAAAGCACTGTCTAACCCTCCTGATTATAAAATCTTCTCACTAACAGATGTCTGAAACATCAAAAACAGTTCAGTTCCATGGGCACAGAAGCAGTGGATAGCAAACAACAACAACAACAACATTATTTTAAAGGGCAAGTGAGGAATAGATGACTTTATGTTTTCTAAACTTATGTAATGTCATAGCAGGCATTCCTTCTCTTGGCACTTACAAAGAGTTCTAGAGGTTTGGCACAGCTGTGGCATGCAAAGGCAAACTTGCAAGAGAGCACATGGTTTGAGACTGTCAATCTTTTTCACTGTTCATATCCGAAGTTCAAAAACACATTTTGACACAAAATGGAATCTCAATAAAACATTGGTGAGTAATAAATGAACGAGAATAATAATAAGATTGAGGTAATCTATTGAGCAATCACTAAGGATTTGCTTTTAAATACAAAATAATTAGAGTCTTGTGTCAGCTTGTAGACAAGTTAAGTTGCAAAGGATGGCTTGTCAAGCATTGCTGTTTTCTGTCACATTCAGAGGAGATTGATATTTCAGCAATAGCATTCAGAAAATATATCTGACATGTACTCAAATACTGGTTGTATAGATAGTTCTAAACAATGGAAAAAAGGAACTATATTTCAAGTTAAAATGAATACAGATTAGGTTAGGATGGTGAAATTTTCTAATAACGTTTCCAGCTGTTGTAAAAAAAAAGTTACTTTTTTCCCTAACACAATAAAAAGATTAACAGAGTTGACAGTTTATCAGTCAGAGTAGAATAGGGTATACTGCAGTAATACATACACAAAGGTTCAATAAAAAGTAGTAGCAACACTGTTCACTTCTCAACAACCTCAAGTCTGTCGTGAATTTGGAAAATGTCCAGGGCAACAGCTTTCTCAACAGTGAGTCAGCGATGCAGACTACTGGTGACGCCACATACTGTAACTAAATAGTCTATAATAAATGACATCCCAGTTGAAGGATCAGTGAAATCAAGGTGGAAAAATCAAGTCCCAACAATTAAATGTTTGCTTTCAGAAATGATACAACTTCTACACACTTTTCATTGTCTGTAGTCAGTGAAATGATGACACTTAATGTTAAGTGGCCAGGGAAGCAAAGTGAAGAGAAAAGAACAGGGAGTATCGATGCTCAACTTTAATGTCTACAGTTGATATATAGATACACGAAAATTGTAAAATCAACCTGAATCAGTCTCAGTTTTAAGTGGTAAATTCCATTTCTTACTATAAATTTCTTACTCTAACTCCATGACAAAGTGAGAAATATTGAAAGAACTATGTATCATACTCAAGAAATAGAATCTTCTCATCTGATTATAGTGAATAGTCTTTATGATGAGCTGAAAGAAAGGTTACTTGGGTCTAACACATCATCATAAGATGTATTTCTAATTAGCCGTCTATATTTGACAAAACACATCCATAGATGAGACTCAATTCTTTTATCACATGCCAAGATTGATAAAATGTGTACCTCAGTGAAAATTAAGGGTTCACAATTTCCCTCAAGCTCTCAAGTATGCTAAATCTTGCATGTTCATATTATTATGGTACATATTTGGTTATAACAGGTTTAACAATTCTAGAAGGAGGAATTCCTTTGATGAAATATAAACTGATCTTTCTGAATTTATCACAATATTTGACTCTGTGTCAGTATTTATATCTAATGACTGTTCTGATATTAGTCAGCTTTATATTTCATACTCTTGTGAGTAGAAGTAGCATTTAGTCATTATCCAATGGCTGTTCCTATCTAACAAAACAACTGTTAGTAAAATGGCTTTTGGAACATAAAAAATCTGCCCAAATTGGTATCTTATAAGAAAGAGTTGAACAAATATTTTGGAGACTTATTCACTTTCCAGTACTTAAAAGGTATTATCATATATTTATATCTGGTGACAACTTGGCAGTAAATATCAATTAAAGTTTCCTTTTTAACATTTCCCAGGGGTCAACAATGATCTTGTGTTTTTCTCTTAAAAGGACAGTGAAGAAAGTAAAATAAGTGCCAATAGAAATCTGGGAGAAAAGTCACCTTTAAAAAAGTCAGCAAACAAGATGCATTCATTTAAGAAAAACTAGCAGAAGAAATTCACAGGCTAATTTGTCCCGAGTGGTATGCGAGTCAGTTAAACAGCCAGGAAATTCAATGGCTGAATGCTTCACTGGCTCTGCCACCCAGTGGGCAGGGCAGAGCGCATAACTCAGACTATCACCTGCTGGCTGATAGTGCTATACCTGCACATGTGTCTTATACTTTCCCACTGATAAGTGATTAACCCCATGTACTAGGCTCATTCAGCAGGACTCAAGTGGTTAAACTAATTAAATTGGTGGTGCCCTACATTAACCACCACATGAATTCCAGCTGCACTTCTCCTGAAGAGGGGCAGACACTCCCACCTGACTTCAGGGCCAAAAGGATGCCTGCTGAACTTCATAAGGAGAGAACAAATGTTTCCTCTAGTTCAAAGCTTTCTCTAAAGCTACTTATACTAATCATTTCAGAATACTGTTTATTAAAATGATTATAAAACTGTAACATGAAATCAGCTATTGTCTCTAGCCTTTTTAATAACTCTTACATAAAGCTTATCCACCCAAGCTAATAGCTACTAGCTTTGTCATTTTATGGTAAACATCATAAACCTAAACATTTAAAAAAAATAATTCATTTAATTATTCTTCGATTCACCCATTTATTCATTATATTCATGTATGGAAAATTGACAAGTAAAATATGACAATTGGAACAAATAGGAAAATTTCATAGCATTAAAGAAACAAGGTGGGTTATGGTAATTTATTTATTTATTCATTTATTTATTGATTCTGAGACAGAGTCTCGTTCTGTCACCCAGGCTGGAGTATAGTGGCATGATCTCAGCTCACTTCAGTCTCGATCTCCCAGGCCCAAGTGATCCTTCCACATCCGCTTCTCAAGCAGCTGGGACCATAGGCATGTATCACCATGCCTGGCTAATTTTTGTTTAACATTTTTTTTTGTAGAAATGGGATCTTTTTATGTTTCCCAGCCTGGTCTTGAACTTCTGAGCTCAAGCTGCCCTCCTGTGTCAGCCTCCCAAAGTGCTGGGATTATAGGCATGAGCCACCAACCCAGCCAGGAAGAGAGAAAAAAACAAAAAACTAAGAAAAAATGAAGAGAAAAAACAGGACACAATCTCAAATGTCAGTAAGTAACTCTTAAAAATCCAAACAAAAATTTCAACACTGGCTGGTGATTTGGTTTAGTACTTATGAATGGGACATGGGACAACCCAATGTACACAACCTTTTAGATACAGGTGCTTCCTTGCTTCCCAGTATCTATTGCTTTCTACTTCTCATCAAGCAATTTCGCTCGGATCAGCAAAGTGTCCAGTTAAAGTAATACATTCCTGTATTACTAAACTATTGCTGCATAACAAATAACCACACACTTAGTGGATGAAAGCGACACCGTGTACTATTTCCCTATTTCTGTAAGTTAGAAACCTGGGCAAAGCACAGCTATGTTCTCTACTACAAATGTCATAATGCTAAAATCTAGAAGTTGGCTAGGCTGCATTCTTATCTGAGGCTGGGTATCCTCTTTCAAGCTCATTTATCTGCAAAACTCAGTTTTCTGTGGTTATAGGACTGAGCTTCTCCATCTATTGCTGGCTCTCAGTTGGATGTCACGCTCAGCTCCCAGATGTCATCCTTAAGTCCTCTCCCACCACAGCAGTTTACTTCTTCATAGCAAGCAGGAAAACCCTTCTTCCGTCAGCTACATAAGAAAGCAATCAAGGCCGAGCCTGGTGGCTCACGCCTGTAATCCTAGCACTTTGGGAGGCTGAGGCAGGTGGAACAACTGAAGTCAGGAGTTCAAGACCAACCTGGCCAACATGGTGAAACCCTGTCTCTACTAAAAATACAAATATTAGCCAGGTGTGATGGCACATGCCTATAATCTCAGTTACTTGGGAGGCTGAGGCAGGAGAATTGCTTGAACCCGAGAGGTGCAAATTGCAGTGAGTTGAGATTGTGCCACTGCACTCCAGCCTGGGTGACAGAGCAAGACTCCATCTCAACAAACAAACAAACAAACAAAAACTATCAGGAGAATAATTTTCCCAGATCCTGCCCACACAGTGGGGAGGAGTTGATAGATCGCTTGGCTTGTACACCAGAAGGTGGGGCTCTGAGGAGCCATTTTAAAACTTGGCCCACCACAATCTTACCTACTCTTGCAATTAATGGTGACCATGTTACTCAGTTTGGGCCAAAGAGTTATGTGTAAAAGTGCATAAAGCAGGGTATACTTTCATGAATAAAAACACCAAATTATTTGACTAAATGGACTTTGTCCCTCTTTCTTTCTTTGTGAATAAAAATTAAACAGAAGGCCTGGAGAAGCAGCAGGTATGTAGTAATGTAGAAGACAAAATTAGATACAAATGAAAGCATAAGAATTAAAGAAGAAGGCTAGGTTGCCTACATCTTCAATGAACCATTTGATTAGTTCTGTACTGCTTTACTCAGGACTTATTTTTATGACAGAAATAAATACCTTCACTTGTTTAAATCACTTTAGTGGGGCCTCAGCAACATAATCCTTCAGACTATCTAAGACCTTTGGCAAATATAGTCTTTTATTTTATTTTATTTTATTTATTTATTTATTCATTTTGAGATGGAGTCTCACTCTGTTGCCTAGGCTGTAGTGCAGTGGCATGATCTTGGCTCACTGCAACCTCCGCCTCCCAGGTTCTAGAGATTATCCTGCCTCAGCTTTCCAACTAGCTGAGATTACAGGTGTCTGCCACCACGTCCTGCTAAGTTTTGCGTTTTTAGTAGAGATGGGGTTTCACCGTGTTGGCCAGGCTGGTCTCGAACTCCTGACCTCAAGTGAGACACTCACCTGCCTCAGCCTCCCAAAGTGCTGGGATTACAGGCGTGAGCCACCACGCCCAGCCCAAATATACTCTTAATTGGAAAAAAAAAAAAAGTTATATTCAAAAACTTAAAGATGTGATTTTTAAAAACTGAAATAAATTATATGATTTTGAATTCATGTTTCTTTGGAGGTTATTTTCTGGGATTCTATTTGAATTTGTATATCACTCATCTGCTATGCTTATTTGCATATGAACTTGCATCCCGTGTTTACCTTTCTAGTATAGAATTTCTGCTTTGTCTCTCTGTCCTAGCATTCTATTTCTCCAGTAAGCCAAAAAAAAATTCCACTAGTTCCTGTTCTCTTGGATGCTTCCCTGATATATCATCTATTCTTGCCCATCAGAAAGCAAAATCCTCTTCTTCATTCTGATGCCATATTATTTCCAGACAAAAGCCCAGCTGAGAATAAATTTATATTCAGGAACAATGTTATCACTATTAACACAATTTGAACCTCTTTTCTACCTAGAACAGTACTGCTCTTTCTTGTTTGTTAGATTGGCTCATTTACGGTTACATGATTGAATGATTGTATAGTAATTAGCTTCACCCTAACTGACCTCTGTCATCTCGAGTCCCACCAACAAAAGAAGGACTACACTTTCCCTCAAACTCATTCACTCATTTTCTCCATCTTTCTTTTATAACTGACCTGTTTTACTTAATTCCAAGCAATAATTCTTTCTTTGGAGACCGAAATATATTATCCCAATTCAAATATAGTCCTGGGTTTAAAAATCTTCATTTATCAGATTACTTAGCCAAACCATACAATTTGATTCATTTCTTGTCAATATTTTTTCACTCAAAAGAGAATTTAACTTAAAAACAATGTATCGGCTGATCTGAGAAATTATCTATTATGTAGTTTTTCAGTTAGCAATAGACAAAAGCAGAAAGAGTGGATCGCTTGTATATGGATGCAAAATATGTGAAGGCTGTGCATATAGATAAATTTGAAGGCTTTTCTGAAGTGTGACACAAGACAAATTAGCCACATGTGTTCTTTCTGGGTATTTACACAATTTCAATAAGAATGAGTTGACATTTACTATTGCTGATAACATTAACAGATTATTATACAAAATTTAAACTTGTTTATTTTCCTTTTAAATAAATCAATTCTTTGATCCTCATATTCAGGTGATGAGGTATCCTTGTCATTCTTCAGGTTGATCAGATTTACTTAGAAGACATGAATGGGTAGCATTTACTTAACTTGTGAAAACATTATAATATTACTAGAGATAACAACAATGTTCAGTCTTCAGAAACATACACACATATTGAGTATCTAAATTATTTGTGAGGTTAAAAAAAATGCAGTGGATCCTATAGCTTATATTTGTTTAAGTTAGTGAGATTTACATAAATGTCACCATTCATAAAATTTTCCAGAGAGGTTGCCTGTATCTTTTTTCAGTTGAGATGTGATGTGGATTTATTTAGAGACAAAAAGCTGTAAAGAGTCAAGATATTTTAAGTCTTCATCAAGAAAAAGACATAATATATTTTACTTTTTAAGAATTCAGGCTTTTGTCATTGTAATTATTCTACGAGAGTGTTGGAATAATGTGTATTTATTCATTCAATAATGAGCTAAAACGTATGCACTTATTCTTTCAAACAACATAGAGTCAACACATACTATAAGTCAAACATTGTCAGGTACTGGTATAGATGACTGAATCAAGGTCTTTGTCTTCAACAACAACTAATACTTATTCAGCACTATGTACTAGAAACTATTTTACATAGTTGTACGTATTACTTCAAGTGGCTATCTCAACAACTTTATACGTTGAGATAATTGTTTACGTTAGGTTACTTATTTATTTATTGAGATGGAGTTTCCCTCTTGTTGCCTAGGCTGGAGTGCAATGGCGCTATCTCGGCTCACCACGACCTCTTCCTCCTGGGTTCAAGCTATTCTCCTGCCTCAGCCTCCTGAGTAGCTGAGATTACAGGCATGTGCTGCCACACCTGGCTAATTTTGTATTTTTAGTAGAAGCGGGGTTTCTCCGTGTTGGTCAGGTTGGTCTTGAACTCCTGACCTCAGGTGATCTGCCCACCTTGGCCTCTCAAAGTACTGGGATTATAGGCTTGAGCCACCACACCTATCCTATGTTAGGTTATCTTATTTTAAACATTTTACAAATGAGAAAACCAAAACGGAGAAAGGAAATTTTCCTAGTAATAAGTATTTTCTCAGTAATAAAAAACGAAGTGGGGATTCAAAATAAGGGAATATGACTTTGGCATCCAGAATCTCAAAATTTCCAATGTACTTCCTTTGAGGGACTTGGGACTTGTCTCTCTAAAAGTATCAACCCCATAATAGCTAATTTATGTCCTATATATATTTAATAAACATCAAAGAGGAGATGTAAATAGGTATGTGTTGCAATAATGTGCAAATATTTGCACATTGCAAATAATCTCATTAGATAGATTATTTGCATTGGATTAGAACATAATCCTTTACTTCAATGAAATTTGTTAGTATCCACTTTCTGAAGCCTACTTCTGTCAGTTCATCCATCTCAGCCTCAGCCCAGTGCCGTGCCCTTGCTGGGGATGTGTTACAACAGTTTGGTGGAAAAGAGGCCATTCTAGCTTTTGGAATTCAGCATTTTTGTGTTGATTTTTCCTCATCTTTTGGATTTATCTACCCTTGATCTTTGAGGCTGCTGACCTTTGGATAGGGTTTTGTGAGGTCTTTTGAGTGGATGTTGTTTTGTTGTTGCTTTCTGTTTATTTGTTTTTCTTTTAATGGTCAGGCCTCTCTTCTTCAGGTCAGCTGTGGTTTGCTGCAGGTCCGCTCCAGACCTTATTCCACTGAGTCTCTCCTGCTCTTGGAGATAACACCAGTGGAGTCTGCAGAACAGCAAAGGCAGCTTTCTGCTCCTTCCTCTGAAACCTTTGTCACAAAGGAGCACTGACCTGATGCCAGCCGGAACTCTCCTGTATGAGGTTTCTGTTAATCCCTGTTGGGAGGTCTCACCCAGTCAGGGGGTAGGGGATCAGGGACCCACTTTAAGAAGCAGTCTGGCTGCCCCTTGGCAGAGCAGGTGTGCAGAGCTGGGGGGACTCTCCTTTGTCCATATTGCCCAGACTCCTCAGAGCCCTCAGGCAGGGAAGACTAAGCCCCCTGAACCTAAGACGATGGCTGCCCCTCCCCGCAGGTGCTCCATCCCAATTAGATCACAGTTCTGTCTGTAAACCCCTGGCTGGAGTTGCTGAAATTCTCAGCAGGGAGGCCCTGCCCAATGAGGAGGGATGGATCCAGGTCCCACCCACAGAAGCAGTCTCACCCCGATCTGCCACAGCTTCTGTGCTGTGCTGTGGGGAATTCCTCCTGGTCCAAACTGCCCAGTCTCCCTGGCAGTGACAGGGGAAAACCAACGACTGAAGCTGCAGTAATGGTGGTCACTGCCTGGCGGTCACCCCTCCCCAGGGGAACTCGGTGGTCTTAGGCAATCTCCAGGCTGCTGTGCTGGCCAGTGGGGATTTTAAGCCAGTGAATCTTAGCTTGTGGGGTTCCATGTGAATGGGACCAGCTGAGCAAGGCTGCTTGGCTCTCTGGTTTCAGCCCCCTTCCTATGAAAATGGATACATCTCCTGCCTCACCGGAGTTCTGAGAGCCAGAGCATGCACAAACTCTGCAATTCAGTGTCTGCCCCAGCCATCGCCGAACCCAGAGGCCTCCCTAAGTCCGAAAAGTTATCTTTGTGCTCAGGACCCAAGGCCCTTATGTTGTAGGCTCATGAGAGAATCTCCTGATCTGTGGATTGCAAAGGTCTGTGGAAAAAGCCTCCTATTCCAGTGGGTACCACAATCCCTCACCACCTCTTTTGGCTAGGGGAGGGAGCACCCATTGCCTTGTACAGCTCCCACGTGGGCCATTGCACCACCCTACTTTTACTAGCTCTCTGTGGGTAGCGCCAACCACTTAGTCAGTTCCAATGAGAGAAACTGCATCAGTTGACGATGCAGAATGCACTCATCATTTATGTTCTTCTTGGTGGGAGCCACAGACTGAAGCTGCTTCTACTTAGCCATTTTGGCCCCTCCCTACCAATTATTTTTAATTTGTAATTTTTATGGGTACATAGTAGGTGTCTATATTTATGGGGTACATGAGATATTTTAATACAGGTACATAATGTGTAATGATCATATCGCAGTAAATGGGGTATTCATCACCTCAAGCATTCATCATTTATTTGTGTTACAAACACTCCCCTCAGTTATTCTAAAATGTATAATAAATTATTGCTAACTATAGTTACCTTGTTGTGCTATCAAATTGTAGTTATTTAATAACTTATTTTTAGAAGAATTTTAGATTTTCAGAAAAATTGAGAATATAGTACAGAGAGTTCACATCTATCCCCTCACACAGGGATATACCTGTTACGGACACCCCACATGAGTATGGAACTTTTGTTGACAATTGATGAATAAATATTAATACATTATTATTAATATAAATCTATACTTCATGAAGTTTTCCTTAGTTCCCCCCTGCCACCAACTTTTGGAAGTTTTTACCCAACATATTTTTCTGTCACAACATCCCATCTAACATATCCCATTACACTTACCCATCATGTTTCTTTAGGCTCCTCAGTTACTCAGACTTTCCTTAGATGAGATTGACAGCTTTGAAAAGTATTGGTCAGATTTGTTTAGAATCTCCTTCAACTGGAATTTGTCTAATTTTTTTTTCTTTGTTGATGTGTCTGTTCAGATAGATTATATATATTTTTTAATTGGGTCATTTTGAGTGCTAAGTTTTAAGTGTTCTTTGTATATATCGTACACAAATTCTTTATCACTTATGTCTTTTTAAAATATTTGCTTCCTGTCTGTAACTTCTCATTCCACTATTTTAATAGCATCTTTCACAGATTAAAAGTTTTTAAATTCTAATAAATTCTAACTTACCTTGTTTTTTATTTATTTTATCACAGAATCGGTTTTGGCATTATGTCTACAAACTCATAACCAATCAGAATTCATGAAGATTTCTTATAGAAATCTCCTGTGTTTTCTTATAGAAGTTTATAATTTTGCATTCTACATCTAGATCTATGATCCATTTTAACTATAGTGAAGTATATAAGAACTGTGTGTAGATTTATTTTTTTGCCCATGGACGTCAAATTGTCCTCACATCTTTAATTGAAAAAGGTTTCGTTTATCTTTGATTTGTCATTGCCTCTTTGTCAAGGTCAATTGCCTGTCTTTTTTGTGAGTCTATTTCTGGACTATCCATGCTCTTCGGTTTTTCTTTCTTGTTTTAATTTTTTAAAATTTCAACTTTTATTTCAAATTCAGAGAGTACAGGTGCAGGTTTGTTACATGGTCAGATGGTGTGATGCTGAGGTTTGGGGTACAATTGATCCCATCACAGAGGTCTTCAGATTATAGTGTCTAACAGGTAATGTTACAACCCTTGCCCCACTTTCCCCATCCACACTCTAGTAGTAGAGTGTCTCTTAGTGCTGTCTTTGTAGCCATGAGTACCCAATGTTTAGCTCCCCCACTTATGAATAAGAACATGTGGTATTTAGTTTTCTGTTCCTGCATTAATTCGTTTAGGATAATAGACTCCAGCTATATTCCTTTTGCTGTAAAAGATGTGAGTTTTTTCTTTTTTATGAGTGTGTAGTATTCCATGGTCTATTTGTATCACATGTTCTTTACAATTAATGGACAATGAGGTTGATTTCATGTGAATAGGGCTATGATGAATATACAAGTACATGCGTCTTTTTAATAGAATGCTTTTTGAATATATACCCAGTAACCGGATTACTGAGTCCAGTGGGAGTTCTAAGTTATTTGAGAAATCTTCTAACTATTTCCACAGTGGCTGAACTAATTAACCTTCCTCAAAACAGTGAATAAGTGTTCTACTTTCTCTGCAATCTTGTCAACATATATTGTTTTTTAACTTTTTAATAATAGTCACTGACTGGTATAAAATATCTCTTGCAGCTTTGATTAACATTTTGCTGATGGTTAGTGATGTGGGACATTTTTTCATATGTTTGTTGGCTGTGTGTATGTCTCCTTTTGATGTGTCTGTTCATGCACTTTGCCCACATTTTAAAGGAGTTATTAGTTTTTGGCTTCTTCAATGGTTGAACTTTCTTATAGATTCTAGATATTAGACCTTTATCAGAAGTAGTTTGTGAATATGTTCCCTCACTCTGTAGGTTGTTTGTTTATAGTTTCTTTTGCTTCTAATTAAACTAAAAGAAGCTCATGAGTTCTCATGAGACCTGATGGCCTTATAAAGATCTCTTCCCACTTCAAACATGTACTAGCCCATTTTCGTGACATACTCAAAACTGGGCAATTTACAAAAGAAGGAGGTTTAATGGACTTACAGTTCCACATGTCTGGGGAAACCTCACAATCATGGTGGAAGACAAAGAGGAGAAAATCATGTCTTACATGAATGACAGCAGTCAAAAAGAGAGAGAGCTTGTTCAGGGAAACTCCCATTTTTAAAACCATCAGATCTCATGAAACTTATTCATTATCACAAGAACAGCACAAGAAGGACCCACCCCCATGATTCAATTATCTCCCACTGAGTCACTCCCACAACACATAAGAATTTAAGATGAGATTTGGGTGGGGACACAGTCAAACCATATTAAGGTGACACTTCTCCTTCCAGCCACTTTGTGAAGAAAGTGCCTTGTTTCCCCTTCGTTTTCTGCCATAATTTTAAGTTTCCTGAGGCCTCTCCAGTCATGGTGAACTGTGAGTCATTTAAACCTCTTTCCTTTATAAAATGCTCAATCTCAGGCAGTTCTTTATAGCAGTATGAAAATTGACTAATACAGTAAATTAGTGCCACAGAGAGTGGGGTACTGCTGTAGAGATACTGGAATTTGTGGAAGCAACTTTGGAACTGGGTAACAGGAAGGGGCAGGAAGAGTTTGGAGGGCTCAGAAGAAAACAGAAAGGTATGGAAAAGTTTGGAACTTCCTAGAGACTTGTTGAATGGCCTTGACCAAAATACTGATAGTGATGTGGACAATGAAGTCCAGGCTGAAGTGGTCTCAGATGGAGATAAGGAACCTGTTGGAAACTGGAGAAAGGGTGATTCTTGTTATGCTTTAGCAAAGAGACTGTCAGCTTCATACAGATCTGCAGAAATTTGAACTTGATAAAGATAATTTAGGGTATCTGGCAGAAGAGATTTGTAAGCAGCAAAGCATTCAGAATTTGACTTGGGTTTTCTCAAAAGCATTCAGTTTTATGCAATCAAAAAAGATGATTTGGAATTCAAATTTATTAAAAGGGAAACAGCATAAAATTTTTGAAATTTTGCAGACTGACAGTTTGATACAAAAGAGAACCCTATTTTCTGAGGAGAAATTCAAGCAGGCTGCAAAAAATTGCATAAGTAATGAGGAGCAAAATGTTAATCACAAAGACCATGGGTAAAATGTCTCCAGGACATGTCAGAGGTCTTCATGGTGGCCCCTCCCATCACAAACCCAGAGGCCTAGGAGCATAAAATGGTTTCATGGGTAGGACTCAGGGCCTTGCTCCTTTGTGCGGTCTCAGGACTTGGTGCACTGTTTCCCAGCAGTGGCTAAAAGTGGCCAAACATACAACTCAGGCTGTTGCATCAGGGGAAGGAGCCCAAAGCTTTGGTGGCTTACACATTGCATTGAGCGTGCAGGTGCACAGAAGTCAGGAATTGAGATTTGGGAACCTCCACCTAGATTTCAGAGAATGTACGGAAACAACTGGATGTCCAGAAAGAAGTCATCTGCAGGGGTTGAGCCCTCCTAGAGAATCTCTGCTAGAGTAGTGAGAAAGGGAAATGTAGGGTAGAAGCCTCCACACAGAATTCTTGCTGGACACTGCCTACTGGAGCTGTAAAAAGAGGGCCCAAATCCTCCAGACCCCAGAGTAGTAGACCCACTGGCAGCTGGCACTGTGCACCTGAAAAAGTTGCAGATACTCAGTACCAGCCTGTGAGAGCCAGTGGGAGGCAGAATATATCCTGTAAAGCCACAGGTAAAGAGCTGCTGAAGGCCATAGAAGCCCATTTCTTGCATCATTATGACCTGGATGTGAGACACGGAGTCAAAGTAGATTATTTTGAAGCTTCAAGATTTGACTGCCCTGCTATACTTTGGACTTGCCTAGGGCCTGTAGCTCCTTCAGTTTGTCCAATTTCTTCCATTTGGAACAAGTGTGTTTACCTAATGCCTGTACCTCCACTGTATCTAGGATATGACTATTTTGCCTTTGATTTTACAGGCACATAGGTGGAAGAGTCTTGTCTTGTCTCAGATGAGAGTTTGGAATTGGACTTTTGGTTAATGCTGGAGTGAGCTAAGACTTTGAGAGACTATTGGAAAGGCATGATTGTGTTTTGAAATGTGAGGACATGAGATTTGGGAGTGGCAAGGGGCAGAATGATATGGTTACGCTTTGAGTCCCCATCCAAATTTCATCTTGAATTATAAACTTCATAATCCTCATAATCCCCAAATGTCAAGGGAGAGACCTGGTGGAGGTCATTGAATTATGGGGGCAGTTTCCCCCATGCTGCTCTCATGATAGTGAGTGAGTTCTCATGAGATCTGGTGGTTTTATAAGGGGCTCTTCCTCCTTGGGTCTGCACTTCTCCTTCCTGCTGTCTTGCAAAGAAGGCAGCTTGCATCCCCTTTACCTTTGCAATGATTGTAGGTTTCCTGAAGTCTCCCCAGTAATGCTGAACAGTGAGTCAATTAAAACTCTTTCCTTTATAAACTACCCAATCTTGTGCAGTTCTTTATAGCAGTATGAAAATGAACTAATGCATCTTTTATGTTCCATTGGTCTCTGTGTCTGTTTTTGTAACAGTACCATGATGTTTTATTTACTGTAACCTGACAGTATAAAGTTGAGTAATGTGATGCCTCTGGCTTTATTTATTTTGCTTAGGATTTCTTTGGTTATTGAGGATCTTTTTAGTTCTGTATAAGTTTTAGAAGAGGTTTTATGGTAATTCTATGAAAATGTATTTGGCAGTTTGCTAGAAATAGCATTGCATCTACAGATTGCTTTGGGAAGTATGGGCATTTTAACAATATTGATTATTCCTATCCATGAATATAGAATGCCTTTTAAAACATTTATGTCATGTATGTTTTCTTTTAGCAGTGTTTAGTAGTTCTCCTTGTAGAGATCTTTTACCTCCTTAGTAAGATGTATTCCTGGGATTTTGTGTGGGTGTGTCTATTGTAAATGGACTTATTTTCTTGATATTACTCTCATCTTAAATATCATTGGTGATATAAATGCTACTAATTTTTGTAAATTGATTTTTGTATTCTGAAACTTTACTAAAGTCATTGATCAGTTCCTGAAGCCTGTTGGCAGAGTCTTTAGTGTTTTCTAGGTATAGCATCACATTGTCAACAAGATAGTTAGTTTGACTTATTTTCCTTTGTGGCTGCCTTTTACTTCTTTCTCTTTCCTGATTGGTCTGGCTAGGACTTCCAGTACCATGTTGAATAGAAGTGGTGTGAGTAAAATCCTTGCCTTGTTCCAGTTCTCAAGAAGATTGCTTCCAGCAGTCATAAAGCACGTTTCAATAAATTTATAAAAAATTTAAAATTATACTAACCATACTCTCTGATTAAAGTGGAGTAAAACTAAAAATCAATACGAAGAAGATCCCTCAAATCACACAATTACATGGAAATTAAACAACCGGCTCCTGAATGACTTTTGGGTAAGCCGCAAAATTAAGGTAGAAATCAAAAATTCTTTGAAATAAATTAAAGCAAATACATCATACCAAAATCTATAGGATACAACAAAAGCAGTGTTAGGAGGAGTTTATAGAGATAAATGCCAACATCAAAAATTTTGAAAGTCTAGAAGTAACAATCTAACATCATGCCTAGAAGTACTAGAAAAACAAAAGAAAACTACCCTAAAGGTTAGCAGAATAAAAGAAATAGCTAATACCAGCGCACAAGTGAATGAAATTGAAAACTAAAATTTATATAAAGAATTAATGAATCTATAAGTTTGCCTTTATAAAGGACAAACAAGATCAATAACTGCTAGCTAGATTAACAAAGAAAAGCAACAGAAGATCAAAACAAGAACAATCTGAAACAACAAAGGTGACTTTAACACTGATACCACAGAAATACAAAAAATTCTAAAAGACTATCATGAATACTTCTATGCATGCAAATTAGAAGATCTGGAGAAAATGGACAAATTTCTCATAAAACACATTTACTTAAAATTAAACGAGGAAGAAATTGAAACCTTGAACAGACCAGTATCTACTTCCAAAATTGAATCAGTAATAAAAACCTACTAACCAACAAGGCCTTGGAACAGATGAACTCACAGTTGAATTTTACCAGATGTAAAACAAAGAGCTTGTACCAATTATATTACAACTTCTCCTAAAATTATTTCCAAAGATCAAGGAAGATGGGAGTCCTCCATAACTCGTGAAGCTAGCATCATCTTGACACTAAAATCTGGCAAATACACAATGTCAAAGAAAACCTATAGGCCAATAGTGCTAAGAACATAGAAACATCCTCAAAAAATTAAAACAAAAACAAACAAACAAAAAAAGAGAAAACTAAATCTTTTGAATTGTGTGATTTAAGAGATCTTCTTGGTATTGACTTTTAGTTTTACTCCATTGTAATCAGATAGTATGGTTAGTATAATTTTCATTTTTCATAAATTTATTGAAACTTGCTTTATGACTGAGCATGTGATCTATACTGGAATATACTATGTGAGCAGATGAGAATAATATATATTCTATGGTTAGTTGATGGATAGAGTATTCTTAAAGGTTTATTAGGTCAAGTATCAAATTCAAATCCAGAGATTTTTCATCAGTTTTCTGCCTTGATGATCTGTATAATCTTGTCAGTAGGTTATTGAAGACCACACTGCTATTGTATGGCTAAATCTTTCATAGGTATAGAAGAACTTATTTTACAAGCATATTGCTTAGTTGTTGGGTGTGTATATATTCAGCACAGTTAAGACTTATTGCTGAATTGAACCTTCTATCATTATATAATGCCCTTTGTCCATTTTAATATTATTGGTTAACATCTGTTTTATTAGATGTAAGAATAGTGACCTCTTGAAGACAGCAAAAAATGGGTCTTGTTTTTTTATCCAGCTTGCCATTCTGTGAATTTTAGGTGGAACTTCTAGATCATTTACATTCAAGGATATATTGATACATGAAGTTTCAATCCTATCATGATGTTGTTAGCTGGTTGTTTTGTAGTTTCTATTGTATGGTTACTTTCTGGGGTTTCTAGGCTATATGCTTAAGTGTGTTTTGTGGTGGTAGGCATCATTCTTTCATTTCTATATTTATAGCTCTCTTAATATGTCTTATAAAGGTGATAACAAGTTACCTTAGCACTTAGTTGTCTGGAAAAGATTTTACTTTTCCTTCACTTACAAAGCTTTGTTTGGAATGATATTGAATTCTTGGTTGGAATTTCTTTTCTTTAAGAATGCTGAAAATAGGCTGCTAATCTCTTTTGACTTGTAAAATTTCTGCTGAGAAGTCTGGTGTTAGCCTAATGGAGTTCCCTTGTACATGATTTGACTTTTTTCTCTAGACTGCCTTAATTTTTTTTTTTTTTTTTTTTTTTTTGACTTGAGCATCAGTTTGTCCTAAGCCTGATGATGTAATATGATATATTTTGGAAGTGTCCAAATTTCTAACTCATGTCTACCTCTATAGCAAGATAAGGCAATTTTCTTTGAATTGGGTCACTCAAAATAGTTTTGAAGGGCATCTTTAGTTTTCATCTCTCTCAGGAATGTAAATAACTCACAGATTAGGTTTATTTATAAAATTCCATATTTCTCAAATACTTTATTTTCAAAATTATTTTTTCTTTATTTTGTCTGACTGAGTTAGTTTGAAAGACTTGTCTTCAAGCTCTGAAATTCTTTCTTCTGTTTGATGAAATGTATTGATAAAATACTCAATTGTATTTTGAAATTTCTTAACTGAGATTTTCAATTCCAGAAGATCTATAGATTTTTTAAAAATAATAGTTAACTCTTTCTTCATTTCCTGAATTACTTCAGAAGTTTATTGGTGTTTACATTGAACCTTGTTTGGGATCTTCTCGACCTTCCTTGCAATCCATCCTTTAAATTTTTTATCTGTCATTTCTGAGTTTCCATTTTGGCTAGGTGCCTTTGCTGGAAAGTTAATGTAATTCTTCAGCCATGTCAGTACATTTATATTTTTTATGTGCCAGAATTTTTGTGCTGGTCCCTTCTCATCTGGAGATGCTGACACTTCTACTATTTGTAACTATTTTTATGTGAATAGGACTTTTTTTCATTTTCTTTCTGTCTCTATAATATTATTGTTTCCCCTTTCCTCTTTCCTCCCTTCCTAGCAGATGCAATTCTAGAGAATGTTGGAGAGGGTCTTTTGGCTTTGTTTCTATAGCCCTATATACTCTGTCAGCAGATTTTATATTGGACTGTGTGGTTTTACCTACAAGCCAGTAGATAATGATTATGGGTAAGAGTCAGCTAAGGCCAACACAGCTAAGTGTTCACTTATTCCTTATTTACTGGCAGAAGCTCTTTATTGTCTCAGGCAATAGGCTGAGCCATATGTCACACAGGTGTCTACGCTTTCTGCTCAGCCCCAGAGTGTGGTGGGTGCAAGATAGGAAAATCTGGACTGGGTGGCCCTGCCTACAGGTCCCCTGATGGCAGGCACAGGTAGAGAGCAGAGGCAGAAACCAGTGAGCGGTCACCAAACACCCAAAGACGTGACTAGATGTGGAGCTGGGAAATCTCCTTGGCCCCAAGATTTCTGCATGGAGATGGGGAGGCAGCCTAAACTCCTAATCCAGGAGAAGGGATACCCCACATGCTTAGAGATATGACTAGGCATGAAATGGAGAGGGCCCCCTTTCACCAGGATCCATGCACAGGAAAGGTGGGGTGACTCCAGCTGTTGATTCAGGTATGGGGGTGCTTTGAATGTTGGGAGTTCTGCCAGGGCAAGAAGCACCGAAAGTCCTGCTATTCTACAATCTAGGTAAGCAGGCTGGGCCACCCAGCAATAACACATACAGACTGGTTCCAACTCACCATGCTGGCCTTGGCTACAAGTCATCCCCTAGAAGCCACAGTTGTAGTAGCTTTCCTCCTACCCCAGTCTTGTGATGGGGGACAGCACAATCCCAGTGCCTATTGTTGAGGTACTTTGCACATTTCTGACTTTGGTGTTCCCTACTTTGCTCTAAAGCAAGTGCTCCAATCTCAGACTTAAGAATAAAATGCCTTGGTGTTTATGCTTCCATGTAACCAAATAACAACTTACAACTTACCTTATATGCACCTGGATTAAAAATGGTGTCCTTCTCTTGGTCCTGGGTTGGGGAACATTTCTGCAGCTTTTCCCATTGTTTTCCTTCTCAGTGTCTCCAAGTTGTTCCCCAAGTTAGCTGAAGGGCTTAGGAGAAACAAAGCGCTCTCCCTAGAGCAGCCCCAGAGGAAAGGTGAGTAACAGAGGGGGACTCTCTGCTTTTCTTATGTACTGGGGCTTCACTCACTTTTATCAGCCAGAACCTGCCATGTGGGCTGTTTGCCCACATTCTCCTATCAGGGATTTGGAGGGTCCATGATTCTGGTGGATTCCTGTTTTCCTTCTTGAAATGCTTATGGACTTAATCTTTATGTGTATCTTGCTATTTTCAAGTGGCTAAGGCACACTAAAAGCCTCCAATCTGCCATCTTGTGGGGAAAAAAAAGACACAAAACAAACTATTCTTTTTTTAATGTGTCTTTTATTAATAAAACATTATCATGAATATTATAGTTTTACAAAAAGTTTTGAACTTGGGGAATGTTCTAACTCCCCAAAGAACAAAGTATTCTAACTTTGTTCTTCTCCGTCATTGTGCTGGCTATTCTAGGTCTTTTGCCTTTCCACACAAACTTTAGACACATTTTGTCAATATTAATAGAATGCTTACTTGAATTTTGACTTATGTTGATAAATATAGGAAGAGTATGCATCCTAAATATGTTGAATTTTTTACCCATGTCACAAAATATGCCTCCATTTATGTAAATATTTAGTTTCTTTTACCAGAGTTTAGTAGTTTTCCACTTTTAAATCTTGTGCATATTTGGTTAGAATTACTTCTAAGTATTTCCCTTTTATGGCACCATCATGAATAGTGCTATATTTTTTATTTCAAATTCCAATGGTTCATTGCTGGTGCACAGAAAATCAATGGGCTATTGTGTACTAACGCTGTGTCCTACAACTTTGCTGTAATTGCTTATTGGTTGCAGAGGACTTTTATTCTTTCCTTTGCTATTGTTTACATGTCTTTGGGAGGGAGGTTTTGTCAGTTTTGAGAGATTTTCTACACAGGTGATCATGTCATCCATGGAAAGGACAGTTGTAATTCTTTCTTTCCTACCCATAGTACACTGTTTTCCTATATTGTCTTATTGCACTGTCTAGCAATTTCAGTACAATATTGAATAGTGGTTAGTGAGAGGGACATCTTATTTTTTTCGTTCCTGATCTTAGGATAGAGTCTAGTTTCACACCATTAAGTATGATGTTACCTGCAAGTTTCTTGTATATCTTTATCAACTTCTTTATTATTAGATTTCTGAACACTGTTCCCATGTTGGATTTTGTTAAATACTCTTTCTTGACTTGATGTAATAATATAGCTTTTTTGTGTTTACTCTTTGATCAGTTGGATTATACAAATTGATTTTCAAATGTCAAATCAACCTTGCATACCTAGAAGGAATCTCAATGGCCATGGTGTATGATTCTTTTGAAACACTTTTGATTCAGTTAGCTAATATATTCTTGAAGATTTTTGCATTTGTGTTCATTAGAAACATTGGTCTATAGTTTCCTTTCAATGTATTTTCTGTTTTTCATATTAAGGTATTGTTGGCTTTACAGGATTAGTGAAGAAATATTTCCTCTGCTTGTATTTTCTGGTATAGTTTGGAGAAAGTTTCTATTTTCTCTTTAATAGTTTTATAGAATTTACTGGTGAAATTATCTGGGTTTGGTGATTTATTTTTGGTAGGTTTTAAATTATTGTTTCAGTGTAATTAACATGGCAGGCCTAGTAAGATTAGTAGTACTTGTGTGTGAGTTTTGGCAATATATTTCCTTTAATGTAGCTCTCAATTTCATCAACATTATTAAATTTGAGCCAGGCATGGTGTTTCATGCCTGATATCCTAGAACTTAGGGAGACAGAAATGTGAGGATAGTTTGAGCTCAGGAGTTTGAGACCAGCCTGGGTAACATAGCAAGATTCTGTTCTCTCAAAAGAGAAAAAATAGTAATCTTTCAATTTGTAGGTATAGAGTTGTTCAGTATAATTCTTTATTATCTTATTAATGTTCATGGAGATTAGTAAAGATGACCCATTTTTCATTTTTTTATTGGTAATTTGTTGGTTCTCTTATCTTTCACTTTTCTTTTTCAGTCTGGCTGGTGGTATGTCAGGTTTATTGATCTTTCTAAAGAAACAGGTTTTAGTTTCATTGATGTTCTCTAGTGTTTTCTAGGTTTTAATTTAATTTATGGTAGCTGTACATTCTACTATAAATCTCTTCTCCCTACTTTTGGCTTAAATTTTATTTATTTCACTAGTTCTTTAAGGCTCCAATTTAGATTATCGATTTCATATTCTTCTACTTTTATAATATATAAATATATATATGGTTTAATTATTTAGTGGCATCACACACATTTTCATAACATATATTTTTAGTTTTAATCAATTATTATAATTCATCTTATGTTTTGACTATGTGTTATATAGAACTGATATTTCATCATCAAATAGTTTGTGATTGTGCATCTACCACTTTGTTATTTACTCCTAGTTTAATTCCACTGTAACCAGCCATACTTCATATATTTTCTATGACTTTAGATTTGGTAAGGTATATTTTATGACTCAGATGAGATTCTCAGTGAATGTTTCATGTGAGCATGAGAAGAATGTCTTACTTGGTTATTGTTGGATGGAGTAGGTGATATAGTACTATTGAGGTTAATTACATACTTACTGAGTTTTGCCTATTTGATCTTCGTTTACTAAAAAAAAGTGTTTAACATTTCAGCTATAATAATGGATCTTTCTGTTTCACCTTGCATTTCTGTTAAGTTTTTGCCTCATGTGTTTTGATGACCTAATGTTAATGTATATATATTAAAGATTGTTATGTCATCTTAGAGAATTAGTTCCCTTATCATTAGGTAATGCTTCTCTTGACACTAATAATTTCCTTGTTGTTATGTATAATTTATCTGAAATTTTGATAGCTACGCCAGCTTTTTTTATTAAAAAAAACTGTTGTTACTTTGTCATATCTTTCTTCACTCTTTTGCTTTAAATTTGTGTCTTTACATTAGCATATAGTTGTGTCTTTTATTTTTTAAAATCACTGCGGCTGTATCTTTTATTAGTGAATTCAGACTATGTATAACTATGATAATTATTAGTACATTTGAATTCACATAGACCATGCTTGTAACTTTTTTTCTATTAATTACACTTTTCTTTGTTTTGCTTTTCCCTTTCCCCTTTAGGTGAAATAGGAAGATGAAGGCTGGAGTTGGATAATGATCCTTCTATTATGAGCTTTGGTAAGGTCATTTTCCAGAGGGTAGGTTTTTGCTATAAATAGTTCACTCTATTATTTCAAAATGGTTACATTTTTCCCTCCCCTTGCTGAAGACATAAGGCATTTTTTTCTTGGCTCTTCATGAGAACATGATGTAGTTCCTGGAGGGGAAACACATGACAGTATATGAGACACACCTCAGTCCATGATCTTAGGAAACTCTTTCTTACTTAAATAATTAGACTTCACCATTGGTCAAACTTACCATTTTAGTATTTCCACAAATTTACAAACATGACAAGTTCTGCTCCAGGTAAGCTGACCTTAGCAATGTTTGTCTCTTTCTCCAGTATTTGGTGTTGCAGTTCTCCCTGTGAGCTCAGTTTTCAGTTTGCTTAGTTGTTTTTCTTATTACTTACTGTTATTGTTATTTTTTATTTGAAAATATTGTATAAATAACTGTTTTGGAAACTGTTTTGGAAAGTAGTCCACTAATAATACTTTGGGGACTAAAGCTACCATTGTGGTAAGTTTTTCTTAAATTCTCAATTTTGAACCAGTCCTGAATTTCCAGTTAAATATATGTATTTAAAATTATTTTATTTTAATTAGATGCTTTTAATAAAAAAATAGAATGCAGACTACTCACTAAAATAAAGAGTGGTACAGGTTACTTTAGGGATGCCTATACACTCTGATCCAGGAAACTCCAATTAACAATATAGTCTTTGTGATATAAGATGCAGTGTTGTAAGAACAGGTTTAAAAAAAAAATGGTTAAGATAGCTTATTTAGAGAATGACATGAAATAGGGATGCAGAATATCTACTGAGCGATTCATGATTTATGTAACCTGAACACAGTTAGTATTCTTCCTGCTCTGAAACTGGATTTCTCTTTGTTTAACCTGATTTTGAAAGAGTGAAAATGGCATTTTAGAATTTATTCCAATGTTGAAATACACTGAAATGTAATATATTACATGCAATACATTGAAATGTAATGTAGATATTTATGAAACTACAGCCATGACAAAACTTCTAAATAATCATGTTTAGACTTATATTTCCAGGCAAACATACACTTAAAGAAAAAAACCCATAAAATAATCACCTCTTTAAAGATCAGGAAGATTATGTTTTTTTTTTTTTTTTTTTTT
>NW_016808366.1:1451004-1477965 GCF_001698545.2 Rhinopithecus bieti
TTTTTTTTTTTTTTTTAATTAAAGCTTGCATTTTTATTTTTTTATTTTAAAAAGTAAAATATTTAGTTTTCAGATAATATGACAATGAATTGTTAAATTTATAATTTTTGAACTATCAAACTATTTTACTGAGAAATGTAGGGGGGTGAATACTAAAAATAAGCTGTGCCTTTATTTAGAATTTCATGAAGAGTTTCATGTTTAAGAGAACCAACAAGACAAGATCAAAGGTAAAGTGGAGAGGTGAACTTAAAGTTAAATATACAAAAATAAATATGAAGAAAATGAAAGAAGTTTTAGGGAGGACCAGAGGACTAAAAAGTGTTGTGATGGAATATTTCTAAATTTTGAAATTTTTGACTTCAAGAGAGATTAGTCTATGTAAACAGAATTATTTCCCTAAAGTTTTGGGAATGGTCATATGACAGTAAACCTCCTGATGGGCAATGGGTTCTTTCATTTTTTTTTTGACTCTTCCTGTTACCATACTTGCTTCTCCTTTTCCAACTATTGCATTTTCTTAAGTTCCCCTCATAAGCCTAAGTCCTTTTATTGCATCATTTCCTTAGATTTATCTCAATTTCTCAATGCCTTTCTCTTTATTCTGAATGTCTTTATCTCTCCAACTTATAATATTTTGGCATACACATTATTCAATAGCGGTTTCTTAGCTATCATCATATAAAATGAAAAAAAAATTAAAACATCAATCCTTCATTGTGAATCAAGGGACAAGATGAATGTATTATCTGCTTACCATATACTGTTTTTAAAACAACTGTTTTGTAACAATAAGTTGAATATCATTATTTTCATTTTTATGACGAGCAAAGCTAGGATCAGGGAGATAATTGACATGTTTGAATGTCAGTAACAACAAAACTTGAGAGTTTCAATTGATAAAAGGTAGATTCTGGGCCCATTCTATAAGGTCTGCAGTCTAGATCTTTCAGTGGAACTGATACTTCTCACGCAGCACTTCCTAGCTCAGTTACTTTATCTAGCCTCAGAAGTGTCTTTTCTAATATTTTAAAGAATATTACAGCACTATTCCCACACGGAAAATATTTAGAGAGCCCAAGGGAAACTTTAAAAACCTTGTAATGATTTTGAGGTATAGAATGTCTTAATTCCTATAAATAAAATGTCTCCCAAGCAAAACAACAATGATGATGTTTAAAATATTTTAGTGACATTGCTACTGCAAATAATAGGTCACAGTACATGGTATTATTCCAGAAAAGTTAAGTAGGTGAGCACAACAAATTTTAAAAAGAAAATAGCATCACTTTCTACTTTTAACTTTGCTGTCCAGAATCAGAACATGTGAACTCGAAACTCAAGTGGGAAGGATTGCCCATCAGGAGGTTTATTGTCACATGACCATTCCCAAAACCTTAGGGAAATAATTCTGTCCATATAGGCTGTCATCTCTCTTGAAGTCAAAAAGGCTCTCATTTTCTTTCAAAATTTAGATATACTCCATCACAGCACTTTTAGTCCAGTGGTCCTCCTTAAAGCTTCTTTCTTTTTCTTCATATTTATTTTTGTGTATTTAACTTTAAGTTCACCTTTCCATATTACCTTTGGTCTCTGTCTTCTTGGTTCTCTATTACCTCAGGACGATTCTGCATCATCTATTACTCTATCTTTCACTGCACATGAAGTCTCAAATCATCTATGTAACCAAGCTGGTCATGATTACTTGTATTCATCTTTGATAAACATTCTTATTTTGCTTGATGCAGCAAAAGCATTTCAGGAACAGATATTCTTTAGAGACTGTGGTATTTGGTATTTGAAGATGATATATTATTTGTATTGGTTTTTCATGCATCCATGTGCTAAGAAAGTCCTGTGCCCATAAAGGAAAATACGTCTATTATTTTTGTTTGCAAATTGATGAATTCATCCATCACACTATGTCTGAGGTAACATTGTGATTTTCTCAAGCTTTCAATAATATGATAAGCGAATCAAATCAGTCATAGAATAGTACATGTGACCCTGTCTTTAAATTAATTAAGTGATTACATCTCCCTTACCCATTTCAGAAGCTTTGAGGGGCAACATCAAATAGTCATTAGTAAAAACCATGAAAATGTACTTACCTAAATTGGTGATCAGCGATCTCTAGTGTGTGTGTGTGTGTGTGTGTGTGTGTGTGTGTGTGATGTATTAGAACTGGAGATGTGGCTATTCTAAGGTAAAGTCAAACTTCTGTTAATTTATTCATTAATTTAGTTATTTGTTGACATGAAAAACGTACATATTAAGTATCTTAGTGCCAGACATTTTGTGAAACATACGAATACAGTAGTGAATGAGAAAGAAATGACATTTCTCAGCATGATCCTTTCAGATCAGCAGATGACTTACCAGAAAGAGAATTATACTACTGACTGGTAAAGCTTTGTTTATTAAACCTATTTTTTTTAAAATAAATAAAATAGAAAAATAAGAGGATATTTGGTCAGAAGAATGTATTTATCTGCAGTATGCTTTCCTTAAATCCAACTGAACCACCAAAACAGAAGTGTTGCAATAGTTTTACCCAGATTACAGATTGCTGATTGGGCCATATTTTCTATAGGATAAGCATAGAAGGATGTAGATAAATTATAATTTATAAAGGACCTTGGGTAGTCAAATGGCCTTTCTGTTCCAAAAGATTCTCTGCGAACTTCTATTTTTTTATTTACATTTCTTTTTTTCCATATGGTCTTTAAGCTCTTTGAGTTAAGGGTTATTGCATTTCTAGTGTGGATGCAATAATGTCAGTAATAAGTATCTGTGTAACAAATGAATAATCACTGTCCAAAAAGACAGGGCAGATTGTGAGCACAGAAGAAGGATTTACATGTGAGGTAAGCTAAAATAAGTCAAACCCTTAACAATCATGTTGATCCAAAGAGCTTGAGACAAATACGAAGGCAGAACCAACCTACAATAAGTGAGATTAAAGCAAAGGGAGTGTGGCAGACTGAGCCTAGAAAAAGCAGCATCTGAAATATAGCCACAGCATCTTTTTTATTTTATTTTTTAATGAGCTTGCAATCTCAACTGTAGGCAGGGATAAAACTCATGTATAACAAGCCAACTTGGACAGATGTTCAGAAAACACCATTGATTAAAGGGTACTTGTTTAGCTGAAAAGTTAATTCACTTTGATAGATGAGTACTTCACTGCAAATGAAAATTCCATCTTGCTTTATATTAACACCTTCCACAGATAATTTGAAACTAAATTTGATGCTATTATTTTTTCTGAGATATTTTAAGCAATTCATAAAGCAATTTTAATTTTAAATGCTATTTTCCTTGAAAAGGAAAAAAGGAAATTAATGAGCACACATTTTCTATATTTTAGAAAAATGAAATAATTCTAATTTACCTCTGTAAATTGTATGTTCTAGTTCTTCAAGAAAAGCATCCAATACAACCACAAACATATACAATTACTGATCAGTCAATGACTATTGCAGTTCCCAAAAATGATATAATGCTCAGGATATCCAGCTATTTATTTACCTTTTTGTTAAATATATGAATTCTGATGTGCAAATATAAGATAGGATTTGGACCATAGTTTTACCATAAGTTAGAATCTGGAATGTAATATCAATCTTAAAGACAAATTTTAAATTGCATTTTGTATTTTATCATTGTAAAAGTAGTTACTAGTGCCAGAAGATAGAAGCTCTAATGGATGAATAGCTTTTATAAATAAGATTAAAATGCAGTAAAATATAAAATATTTAAATATGTAATCTGAGTCATGAAGTTGTATAATATTAAACCCAAAATTAATATTCAGATAATTTATCTAATTTTTTGAGTATATGAATACAATAGTGTGGTGTTAAAGTTGAATTTTAATTGTTGTCAACTAGTTTTTTAATAAAATGATAATAGATATTTCAACAAAATTTACCAGTTAAGGTAGATACTTTGTCATAAGCATCTATCATAAGATTCTTTGTCATAAGAATTCAGAAAGGACCTAAGTAGCTTTTTCAATTTACATACAAAATATCATAAATTGCAGGTTTCTTTCTTTCATTTTCCCTTCTTTTACTTTTTTAAAAGTGATATCAAGAAGTGCTAGGGCATTGCCCATTGAAATCAAAGGTGCTGGATGCTTTGCTACATCATTCAGATCTCTCTTCTGCATTAGGGACTTGTCACCCCCAGATTCTGGAAGTTCTGCTAGCAGATGGGTCTCATCTGTCAGTCCCCTCTAGTTATTTCCTACACAGAAGACAGCTGCTTTGCCCAATTCACGTTTCCTTCACAGGGCGGCCCTACCACAAATTACTGATCAAGGAAGGCAAGGGTAAAGAGGCCTACCCTTCTCCCCAACTCGGAGCAGCCTAGAGGGATCATGTAGCTCTAGTGGGTATAGTAGAATGAACTAAGACCTTTCATAGATCTGCCTTGCAGCCAGAGCTCTCTTTGTGCCCAACCCTGTTTCTTTTCCCTCATTTTCACAGGTTTTGATCACTGGGAAGCACCTTAATAAATGTTGTGCACTCTGATCTCACTCTTGGGATTGTCTTCCCAGAGAACTTAAGCTGTGATATCAGAAATTCCTTACAAATAAAATATATGTTTTTATATAAAATCCATGATCCAAACAAGTTCCTCTTCATCAAAATTTGTACATTCCCTGTAATTCCCACATAACCTACACATCTTCAACCCCTCAAACACTTTCACTGAATCCATTGTAAGTCATGAACTATTGGCAGCAAATTTCTTTTTGTATCTGCAACATAGGCATATCTGTTAGGCATCTGCCTTTTAGGGTTGCACCATTTTCTTGGCTATAAATTAACTCCTAAGCATCTGGAGCAGAGATTCCACTGAGCTAGAATGTTGGATAGTGGGGTTTTATTAAAATGGTATGTCTCTCAGATACCTAGCTAGATTTGCCCAATAGCAAGCACATATGTAGTATTGCAAATTATGGTGTATTGTTATGAAGTTTTACAAAAATAAAAAATAATTCAGCTCTGAACAGCACTAAGAATGTTTATATCCCTTATATAATGTTTGTTATTGCACAGCCATGTGCATGCACAGTAAGAAAAAGATTTACTAAGGCTACAGAAGCTTTCACTGTATCTTGTCATCATTCCTCTCTTTTATGTTGCTTACAGCTCATGGCACAATATTATAAAAATTGTCCTGAATATATTCTTAATATCCTGTACCCTCTATCATTTCTCACGTAACCCTGGTTAAATCCTAATCTCTCTGAAACTGCACCAAAGCAGCTAAGTGAGATTGTAGAAAACAGTAAAGCCATGCTGCATGGCTGCAACTCAAATTTGTGTCTTCTAATAAAGTCTTGTGTGGGGGACAATGACATCTCATTTCCTTAGATTATTCTTGTTCTATATGAGATTTTACACTTCCTCCTTCTTCAAGCCCCCAACATTCTGCCACATTTTAACTTTCTGATAATATCCATATGCTTTCACCCCCACATCTACAAACAAATTTCTTACCCACATACCCCACCTTCTGCCCACCTGTCAACTGAGTCCTGTTTCCTGTCATGTACTAACATCCAGGGTCAAAAGTTATATCTTCTCTCACCTGATATATCAAGTGCTCCCTCTCAGAGAATCACTCATCATGAAACCTTCTGTAATGTCACACCATGTTGTAAAACTCTCTTGATTCCATGTACCTCTCTAGCCTCATCTCTCTGCTCCCCATAGAAAAAGACAATTACAAGTTTGTTATAATTGCTCCCTTCACTTCCATTTCCAATATTCCATCTTGAAACCAAAGTTCGACCATTTCTTCCTTTGAGTTTTACCAGGCCTCTAGAGCAGCACGTGTTCTTGCCATAATTTATAATGAAACGATACAATGCAGAGAGACAAATTTTCTCACATATCTGAATCTCCTTTCCTGGTGCTTCCTCATCTCTTAATCTCTATACTCTGGAGTGTCCAGGGTATGGGACCTCTTCTCTCATCTATCTATGCTCAGTCAATCTCAAGGTTTTAAAAGTTTTCTATAAACTGTTAACTCCCAAATTTATATCTTGAAGCCCTATTTTTCCCTGGACTCCAAATTTGTGTATCTTACTTCCTCATTCACATTTCCAATTGGATGACTTAAAAGTCAATACATTATAACCAAATTTGAAGTGCTGATTTCCACCCTCCTATAGGCAATCGACCTGCTCCTTCTGTTGTATTATCCACTTCAGTAAATATAAAATCTATTCTTTATTTGCTGAGCATAAATTTCTGCAATGATCTTTGATTCCTTATACTCCACATCTATTAAACAAGTAAATTACTTGAGTTTTATTTTCAACACATTTCCAGGGTTTGATGCCTTCTTACCTCCTCCATTATTTTCGGGCACCTGCATTATTGTAATTGACTCATAAATGGTCTCTCTGCTAGAACTTTTAGTTCTATGATTTACTTCTAATTATTTACGACACAGCAGCTGAGGCCATCCATTAAAAAAAATCAAGGAAAACAATTTCACCCTTCCATTTCCTGTCTTCCAATGGCTTTTTATTGTACTTGGAATAACGTCTAACTATCAACATTAATATGGAACTATCACTAATGTCTAAATAGCAGCAGTTTTAGCAGAGTCTCTTCTCCCTCTTATTCTGTCATTTCCCTTATTCTGTGAGCTCCATGTCGCTTGGCCTTCTTACAGGTGCCAGGAAACACCATACTACCTATCTCAGAGTCCTTGTCTTGGCTCTCATCTTGGCAGAAATTCCATTTCACAAATACCTGCAGATTTGCTTATTTATTCCAGGCCTCTGCTCAGGTATCTTCCTGAGCATCTCCCAAATAAGCCACCTTCCCCATTGCTGGGTCGGAATTCCACATCCCCAACCCCATTTTACAGATGTACTTTTTCCATAGCACTTACAGATTCACATATGTAAATGATTGCTTATTGGATTGTGTCTGCTTCCCTCCTGTAGAATATAAACTCTGGGAAGACAGAGGATACTTTTTGTTTTATTTTCTTTCCATTGAGTTTCCAATGCCTGGAATAGTGCCTGACCCATAGTGTCCACTCAATAATTACTTGTAAAGTGACACACGTTCATTTTGACTCTACTTGAATAGATATTTTTTTGCAATTACATCATTCTCTAAGAAAAGTTATAAAATTGCCTCCACTGATGTTTTTGACCAGTTTGCAATCCATGAGATTTATTGATTCTACTGCAGGAATAAATTCCAAACTGAGGGAGCTAATATTTATTGAGCACCAACAATATGACATGCATAATATTTGGTATTTTTAAAATGTGCTTCTCTTAATCTCTACAACGTTATACATTTAGATATCTATCTCATTTACCGAGAAAGATGATAATTTTTTTTCATGGTATGCAGCATTAATATAAAAATGCATCTTTCTCAATATGAAGTATCTTATCTTCTTGTGATACCTTATTGAATCACGCAACTCTATATGCCAAAACATCTATTCAAGAAAAATTTATTTTAGGGATTCCCTATCAAAGCAACTCTACTGATGGGGACAAAAACCCATTTATTGATGGAAGTGAATATATCATACAGCTGTAAATCATATTGTAGTAGCTATATTAAACTGAATTAATTGCTAATATGCTTTTTGCAAATTTACTGTTTCTGTAATAAAGAAGTAAGTCCTATGAAACTTCAGCATTATTTCCATTATTAAATTTACTTTAGTTATATTGTTTTCTGAACTTTAATATAGAGATATCAACCTTGGCATCTGAAAATAGAGATTACATATTTTATAGTATTTGAACCCTCAAGAAATATCGAATTTTAAAATATTTTTTGGCAGTTTGTTTTAAAAATTCTCTTACATTCTTATTTTCTTTCCAGTATTTTAGAAGTAAATATTATTCATTTTTTTCAAAGTTAATTGGTTATTCTCTTCTAATAAATTCAATACATGATTTGCTTTTACTTCTTTGTATTTCTAACCTCTCTACTTTCTCTTTTAAAACAATTTTGCTATCTTAATTAGTGTTGGTAAAACTTCCAATTTGATATCAGCTACAAATTTCATTTACATACTGTTTTCTCCATCTTCCAGATCATTAATTAAGTTGTTAAATAAGATCAACCCTCACACTGATCCCTGTGGCACTCCATTAAATACGCTGACATTTTCTTTGTTATAGTTCAGTCAGTTTTATATCCACAAGGCTCTGCTTTTACCCGAGTCAATTTGAATTTTTTATCACTATTCCATGACACTTATGAAATATTTTATTTGCTATTTTTAAGTAGATATATTCCACATTCTTGACATTATTGCCTTCTCTGCAATGATGTTATGGTGAAAGTAGCCTGGGAGTTGTCTTTTTATTGTGGCTTTTAAATTATTATTGCTCAAATAAAAAAAAAACCTTAGATATTTGTATCTTACTCTGTCTTCAATTATAACTGATTTAACTACCAAATTCAGTCTTTTTTTTTTATTTTCCTGAAACCCATATATTTTTAATTCTGGTTTATCTCTAATTCTACATTACTTTTCAAAAAACACGTAATTGATGAAATGTTTCCATTGATAATTTCCTTCATACTGAAATAGTCATAATATCTAGAATCACTGGAGGAAGTTTCTTCATGTCACATTTTTGTGTTGAATTTATTACTTTTTCATATTTCTGTTATTCTTTATATTTCAAATCAAATATATGCTAATTTATCCGAAAACATGCCATTCATTGTTAATCAAAAATATTTTATTTTCATTTTGCGTAGATTTTATATGATTCTTAGTGTAGATTTAACGACTTTCGTAAAGACTTGGTGGAATTCCTGTCGGATCTTAAATTATGCATGGAGCATCTTTATTTGGAGATCGCTTTTACAGTGTGTAATAATACATCATCCCATCATTTCCCAAATTTTAGACTTATTTGTACCTTTTCAGTCTCAATAATAGAATAAGTATATTCCTTGTAAAGCAGTTTAGATAAGTGGTATTATAAATTATGTAATATTTTTGAAAGCTACTTCTTTTACTTAGCTTAATATTTTTGAGGTTTACTGCTTCTTTTCCCTCATATTTTTAACTTTTATTTTAAGTTCAGGGTTACATGTGCAGATTTTTTACATAGGTAAACTTGCGTCACAAGGGTTTGTTATACAGATTATCTCACCACCCAGGTGTTGAGCCTAGTACTCATTAGCTATTTTTCCTGATCCTCTCTCCCCACCCACCCTCCAAACGTCCCCAGTGTGTGTTGTTCCCCTGTATACATCCATGTGTTCTCATCATTTTAGTTGTCACTTATGAATGAGAACATGTGGTACTTGGTTTTCTGTTCCTGCATTAGTTTGCTAAGGATAATAGCAAAGGCTCATTTAGAAAGACAGAAAATAAATTAATGGATGTCTAGGGCCTAGGTGATGGTGGGGAGTGAGTGCAAACAGGTAGAATTTACTCTGAAATGATGGGAATATTTTAAAGTTAGATTATGAATACCAATATGTAACTATAAAATACTAAAAGCATTAATACTGTATACTTAAAATGTCATAACATTATATAAATCATATCCCATTAAAGCCTATCAAAAAAACATGTCAAGAAAAAAAGTTTAGATAAATTTATTTCTTCAATATTATTATCAAAAATGTATTGGCTCTCATTTGACATGCATTTCTCTTAGAATAGTCTATTATTAAGTATAAATAAGAAATGTGAATTAATTTATAATAAAACTTTTTTTTTCTTTATTTTGGTTACACCATGTTTTCCAGCTTAAAGACTTATAGGCTACAAAACATATTGTAACAATTCATAATGCAATTATACTAAAGTCAATGTTTCAAAAATTGCGCTGAGCACTGAATATTCCAAAATAAATGAGACACAACTTAATCTTTGACAAAAGACAGTGCTAAAGATCACTTATCAAAGACTAATATGAAGGAGAGAAAAAAATGAACTGAACCTTGGTTTTTATAGAACAGATCCCAAAGGAAAATTAAGTCAATTTGACTGGTAGAAACTTTCAAAGTCTCAGAAATTAGAGGACTAAGGTATTAGGAAAGGAAAGAAAATAAGAAAATCATCACTGGTATTGGTTATGCCTCTAAATCTTTTCCCTCCACTTTCAAGCTCTAATTTCTACACTTTAGTGATAAACATCTATTTTCTGGAACACTTTTTAGTTAGATTTCTTCAGGTAAAGAAAACAAGTGTGTGTGGGAGACACAGACTTGAAGAACTGGAAATTTAAGTGAAAAATAATTTCACTCTGAACAATGGATAACCAACCTTCCTCTTTTTGCTCATTTTTTTGCAATGTCCCTACTCAGACCTTAAGTTGAAGGATTTGGAAGATTTTTTTTTCCTGGAGAATAATGAACTGCTCTCAAGAAAAGACTTCTGTACTGATGTATGTGGATTGCACTTATGACATAAGCTAGTGACTAATCATCATTTATAGCTCATTCAAATAGTTCAGTCAATGACAAACCCTAAGCATTAAAATTCCAAACAAATATGATTAAAAAGCCAATAGTAGACATGTGAAGAACTTCTCCAATAGTAAAGAAGAAACAAAACAAACTATAAAAAAGCAAAAGTCTGATAAAACAGAAATAGAAGGGAAGAGGAGAAAAAAATTTAGAAACTATGTTTTACATATTAGAAATGTAATAGAAAATGTTTATTTAAAATAAATTATTGGACAATATTAAAAATATAGAAAAAGAATGGGCCATCCCATTACTGGGTATATACCCAAATGAATAAAAATTGTTCTATTATAAAGACACATGCATGTATATGTTCATTGCAGCACTATTACAATAGCAAAGGCGTGGAGTCAACTCAAATGCCCCTCAGTGATAGACTAGATAAAGAAAATATGGTACATATACACTATGATATACCATGCAGCCATAAAAAAAGAATGAGATCTTGTCCTTTTTTCAACCCAAATGCCCCTCAATGATAGACTAGATAAACAGAATGTGGTACATATACACTTTGACATACCATGCAGTCATAATAAAGGAATGAGATCATATCCTTTTCGTGGACATGAATGGAGCTGGAGGACATTATCCTTCGCAAACTAACACAGGAACAGAAAACCAAACACCTCATGCTCTCACTTACAAGTGGGAGCTAAATGATGAGAACACATGGAGGGGGACAATATACACTGGGGATTTTCAGAGGCTGGAGGGTGAAGGGTGGGAGAAGGGAGAGGATCAGGAAAAATAACTAATGGATACTAGGCTTAATACCTCGGTGATAAAATAATCTGTAAAACAAAGTCCCATGACACAAGTTTACCTATATAACAAACTTACACATGTACCCCCGAACTTAAAATAAAAGTTAAATTATTTTTTAAAAATAGAATGGTAGGAATTAAAGCAATATCAAATCCAATGTATAAAACTCAGTATTTTCTAAAATTTAAAATAAAGCAAAAGGCAAAAATAATAAAAACTGAGAGAAGTAATGAGATGGGAATGACTTCTAGAATCAAAAAAAAACAATGAATGAAAGAAGGAAGAGAAAAAGTCTAATAGATACTTTTAATTAAAATGAACATTCAGAAAATTTTCTAGGAATGAAGAATTTGAATTGTCTAGTTATCCAATGAGTGCCAATCTCAATGTACAATAATAGTAATACAAAGCTATTAGTATTCAATTTCCAGACATGAGAGTTAGCAAATGTCTTAAAGCTTTTACAGAGAAACAAAAAAAAAATTTATATTACATACAAATTGTTGAAAATCACACTTTCTTGAGTTTTCCAAACACAATGTTGAATTCTGATATAACAAGATTAAATGATGTAAAATACAATAGTTGGTGAAAGATTGAAAACATTTTCTACATAAAATTTTTATTTTACTTTGTTTCTAGAGCTGCATAACCAAGCTGCAAATGTGGTGGTTTTAAACAACAATAATGCATTCTTCATAATTATGGAGGCCAGGAGTCCAAAGGCAAGGTGGGAAGGATATGCTCCCTCCATGACTTTATGAGAGAATCCTTCCTCCTCTCTTGTGGTTTATGATGGCTTCACATGTTTCTTGGCTTCAGGCTGCATGACTCTAATCTTTACCCTTCATCTCCACATGACCTTATTCCTTTTATGTTTGAATGTCAAATCTCCCTACATTTTTTTCTCACAAGAACACCAGTCATTATATTTAGAAACCATACTAAACCCTGGATGACCTCTTCTGGAAATCTTTAATGTAATTTACATATGCAAAGACTGGTTTCTTGAATAATGTCACGTTTACCGATTATAGGTGTTAGGCACAGACATATCTTTTTGAGGCTGGCATTCAACCCACTATCCATATCAACTATTAATCCAGGTGAATATATAAAATTAAGGTAAAATACTAGAAAACTGATCTCCTATGCACTCTTTCTTGGAATCTAATGCAATCTGTGCCTTACCAAACAATGAATTGACCAGGAACTAGTATCGCAAGTAATCAGTGAACACGAGTTCCGACAGAAGAGCTTACGAAGTAGAAGTCCCCAAAATGAAAGGACCATTTCATGGCATTAGCTGTGCATCAGGCCAGAACCCAAATTAAGCAGAAAATAATAAGAATTCAAGAGGGAGGACTCTAAGACAAAAAAAAAAAAAAAAGAAGCATAATTTACACAGTTAAGCATTTTGAAAATATTGGCATGTGTTTAGCAGATCTGGTGAAACAGCTGAAATAGTAACGTAACTTTTATAAACTAAGTTAATACGTGCAAGGAAAATATTAAATTTAGGAAAAATAAAGACATATGCAGTGAAAGAAACAATACATGACATGCTATAACTCAGAAGTGAACTATAATTGTATTAAAAGATACACATTGACTGTAGATTTAATTAACAACTGTGATGAATCTCATTGAATAAAAGGAAAAAGAAACAGAAGTGGTTTTAAAATTGTTGACAGAAAAGATGTAAAGCTTCCTCTGTGATACAGGATGTTACTAGATAATGTTAAAGTTGATATTGGGCAAAATAACAGTGTTTCATGTTACTTGGAATTTGAAAACAAGGAATAGTGGAAAAGAAAGGAGCAGATTAGAGTTCCACCCTTTGTCAACAAAAGGTGGATATTGTTAGGCATAATTTTTAAACTATGTTCATATATACCTTTAATTATAATTTTAAAATTTAATGTTATTGGACTGAATGACCTTATTGGATATCTGTGTAAACACTGTCATTTGAAATTAGAGTATTTTGAGATTTATAAATCACATAATTTGGCATTAAAAAAAAAAAAACCTGAAAAAAGTGCAGCTATCAATAACCTCATTTTCATGCTGAAGGTATTTGAAAAAATAGTGGCATTTCAAAGACATATACTTAATAAATGGCAATATGATATTTCAGTCTGATCTTCTGTTATCTAATATTGTTAATTTTCTTGTATGAATCACTGTAATCAATGTTGAACAATATTCTTTCTTTCATCGAAACCTTTATTTTATATTAAACAAAATATAACGTTGTTTTCTATGAAAATTTTACAAAAATTACTTGAAATGTTTCTGAATTTTCCTATGTCCGCTTTTATTATGTTTTCCTGTATACACATTAAATTTGGCATATCATAGTTGTTTCTTTCCTAAATATTCTTGGAATCACAGGGCAACCAAATGTAATTAAGCAATCTGAACAAAATTGTACCCATAAAAGTAAAGCGTAAGTTTTCAAATCCTAAATTTATAATCTGAAAATGATTGCCTTAGGATATTTATACCAAGTATTGTTTCATCAGCATTCAGCACCACTGACAAATCATAAAAGAGGGAAGAAACCACAGACACGCAAGAACGGATGAAAAAAAGACTTGCGAACAGAAAATCAACACCCACAATGCTTCAAGGACCCTGACTGCAAAAACATTGTTCTTTCATTTTAATGGAACTCTCCATTTTCAAATCTATCTTGAGACAAGCAAATTGCATGCCTGTTTTGTCTGCTCTGCATAATAAGCATCCCTGCACACGACTATATACATACAGCTTAAAGGAGGGTTTTCTTGGTTCTTTTTTGTTTTGTTTATTCTTTAAATGCCCTATTTTGAAATGTGATTTAGGATAGGATTTGTGTTTATTTTTTCTCTTGAATAATCCTTGTCAAATACCAATAAATAAATTATAAATATCACCCAAAACGCCACATCACTAATTTCTTTATATTATTTTTTCTTCTCATTCATTTCCTAAGAGAAATAAGCTAGTCATTTTAGTAGAATAAAATAGTATAGTTTATTTTGAATCAGTATTCTCTCTAATATCCAGATTTGTTTAGTGAAAAGCAAAAGTGCAGAGGGAAAATTATTTAAGTATTTCATATAACTATTTTAAAGACATCAGATATAGACAAAAATTTGATATTGGAATAAAGGTTATGAAAGCTACAGGGAATCATGTTTATGTTAGAATAAAATCTTGAATGCCTGTTGTGATTAAAAGATCAGAGAACATGTAAGTGAATTTTAAATATATATATGTATATAAAATCCTGTATATCGTCCAAGTATATTGCTTTACTTTCATTAAATTAAATTGGATGAGGAGCTAAATATATGTCACATACGAGAAGAGAACTAAGAGTTTTTTTGTTCTTATAATCTTATTTTTAGTCTAGTTTCCAGAAAACTTTAAGCCTCGCTAGTGTATCCCATTTAAATAAAATAAATCTAGAATTTAAAAATTACGATATTTAGAAAAGAGATCTTTATTTCATTTGTCTTGAATAGTTTGGAAGTTGCATTAGTGATCTGTTGCTGCTAAACAAATTACTCCAAATTTGCTCCTTAAAATGATAAATATTCATTGTTTCAGTTTCTATGAGAGATCTACAAGCAGGTTAGCTGCATGATTCCAGAGCAGGGTCTCTCATAAGATTATAATCAAGCTGTGGAACATGGATGCAGTTATCTCAAACCTCAAATTAGGGAGGATACTTTCCCAAGTTCACTTACATGGTTCTTGGTAAGTTTCAGGACATCCACATGTGAATTAACTCACACATTTGCTGGCTGTTGGCTGCAGAGTTTAGTTCCTTGACATGTGGGCCTTGTGTAGACTATCTGAGTGCCCTCACAACACTGCAACTGGCTTCTCTTAGAATTATGACAGAGGGAGAGAGGAAGAGACAGAGAGAGAGAGAGAGAGAGAGAGAGAGAGAGAGAGAGAGAGATCCAAGAGGAATATTGAAGTCTTAGGTAACCTAATCTTGGAAATGTCTCCTATACTTTTACGTATTCTGTTCACTAGATGCAAGTAACTAAGTTTAGATGGCACACAAAAGAGAATTAGGGTTCACCTCTTGAGGAAAATGATATCAAAGAATTTGTGGACCTATTTTCAAAATTCCTCCAAGAGTCTTGTTACCAATATTTAATTAAAATTGTAAGCACTACTTAGAGAATCCAAACTTCTGCCTATGTTACAATTAGCAGTTACTGACATCTTTTAGCCAAAGGCCCATAACAATTACTTGTCCTTGTCCATGCACAGGGTATGTAAACACAATTTAGGGATCAGGAAATCTTTACTTTAATATTAATAACTATAATATACTCTGCCACTGATGCTAAGCTGCAATTGTTAAATAGTGAGAAGCTCTTCTTATTCTAATATTGGATGGGAAGAGGTCTTTTCAAGCTCTTCTCACCCTATATTACAGGAATTCATTATACAAATGCTGAAGATATGACTTCCTCATCTTCTTCAGTGAAGAATAAATTTCACAAGATATAAGCAACAATATCATGCTAATATGTTGCCTGAAATGACATGGATAGTCTATTACTAACATGGAATAAGAGTAGAGATTCAGTTTCTGTTTTCCCTCTATCACCAAATTCACTGATTTATCTATGGCAATTCAAACATTCTCTCCTATTAGGAAGTTATTACAAACAAAGAGTTATCCTGAGACTAAATTGGATATTGACTGAACAAAGCAGAAACTAGAAGGATCTCTACAGAGCTAAGTAGGAGATAAAATACAACCAACTTATTCCCTTGTTTGGATAATGAAACCATTTCATTATTTTCCTAATTACTCTGTCATTTCATGATCCCTACATCTAAAATTTGTTGAAAATGTTAAGAACAAAAGTTAAGTGGTGAGCTAAAAAGTAATAAAGCACCAAAGGAAATAGATACAAAGAAACAGCTTCTTTTGTAATTACAGAAAAAAAAAATCAATTTAGCAACCACAGGAAAAATAACAAAGGTACACACGTGCTTGTTGGTAGGATTTATATAACTTAGCAAAATTATTCATCATCAGCATGAACAGAATTAGCAATCTTTGTGAGGGTAAAATTTTTATTGTTCAAAATTAGAAGTAGACCTCCCAGCCGGTGAGTCACATCTCTTCATATCCTGACTTCCCAGTGAGAAGGGTACAGGTAGAAAGTTTACAGACACTAGATGTATATTCCTTAAGATACTTGCTTTTTTGCAATCCTAAAAGAAAAAGTAAAATCAGCCGTGTCTTATTGCTTTTACTTACTTTTAATCTTCTCAGGCTTCATCTTGCAGAATCTGAGCAAAGCAATTATTTTTGAAAGCTATTTTCCAATATACTCACTCTCCTATATGTATATCTGATATGTTCATTTCTTTTTTGCCATTTCTCTTTGTATTTGTTTCCTAGAAATAGCTTTGTACAACTTACAGCTTTGTGTAATCTTGTTATCTGTCACTCAACTTTTATTTATACATAACCTACATTTCATATTATATAATGCCTTTCAATGTGGCATAAGAATATTAAAAACATTTTTAAGTAGTGTGAGTGATTACTTGAAATAACACTTTAATTGATGTTGTTAATAAAATAAATTTTTTTCCTTGAAAGGATTCAAATTCCTAGTTCAAAGTAGGATAATTCTAAACAAGGTAAATGTTACTCAATCTTAAATATTGGCATGATTTTCTCAATACTTATTGAATCACACATTGTTTTATAACTTTTATTAATTGTGACTATTAAATAGCAACATGATGTAACATGACTAGCATAGTATCTCGTATATAGGAGTTATTCAATATGTGTTAGTTTTCTCCATCTTTCTCTTTATCTCACCTACAAAATCTAATGTCTTTGATCTTATAAAATTCTAGTATCAAATTTTCTTAAGAATTTTAAATCTTGAAAAGATATGAAACCATTATACTGAATGATTATTTTTATACAAGAACATCAAAGTCATCTTTATTACTTTTGGGATGCATAGATTCATTCAGTACAAAGCAGTCTCAAGTTAACAGGAATGCACATTTACTTTTTATAGAATAAGCAAATTTTAGGAGGAGATTAGATTATTTTCTAAAATATCTCTAAGATAGGAGAAATGGTAGTGTTTTAGATTAAAAGTAGTGTGTTTTAACTGACCCATGCCAATGCGGTCATATTTAGGATGGAAAGATAATTTTATTTATCTTATTCCTTCAGTTGCATTTTATCACGTAAACACCAATTTTTTTGTGCAAAGTTTCTCTTCATCTGTGAAAATATCTTTTCTTTCTTAATGTCAATTTCCAGAGTAACTGAAATGGGTTTTGCATATGTGAAAGAACATTTGAGTAGGACATATAAAAGCTAAGGCTTTAGAATTTGACCCTTTTAAAATAGATTGATGACCTATTCAATTTAAACATCCTGAGGTTCTGTTTCCTCATCTTTACAGTGAAATATTTTATACGACCTCTGAAGATAATTAACTCTATAAATTTCAATTCAATTAATTTGAGATACATATGAAAATGAAATAGGAAAAGCCTTATTTCAAGCTTTAATATTATTAAGTAAAAAATATTAAATAGAACGCAATTTCTCCTCTTTTATCTCCTTTCTTATTTTTATTCCATGACTTACTGACTTCTACTTAATTTCTATTGTGAACCTGTAACTTCCCTTAAGACCACAGACATTTACTGAAATTACACAGCTTTACTGAGTTATCTAATAATTAGTTCTATTTTAAAAGAACTATTATATCGATTAGCCCTCCTGTGCATAACATCAAGACATTCACATTCGTTGTGGGTGGTAGCAGGTTTACTATCTGTGGTATAATCTAGAAGGAGTCTGTTAGTAGGTATTCAAGATAACGTGTTACCTTGACAACAACAGGAAATGCCTGGCTACTCAGCATGTGTCTCTGCAGGCTCTTAGGTAATTCCTCAGATATTAACGATAGAGTGCTTGTTACACTTCTAACTTTGAAATAATTTTTTTATGTGAAATTAAATATACTGAGTTTGTGCTGTATTGTAGTCTATACCATAAGCAGAGTTGTGTTTTGCATGTTGGTTATCTTGATTCCTCTCATATTTTAAAGTTACCTGTTCTGTACACAGACAAAATGATTTCTGAGAAGACACGTGAAATACTTCATAGGGCTGGTCAGTTTTCAGAAGATTTTGTGTAGAGGTGAGGTGTGTGTGCGGATAGTAGGGGACTTGGGAGGTGGTGTGGGTGTGTTCTACCTGACTATATACTTCAATCGCAGATGGAACAGGCATTTCTATATAATTAATTAAATTTTATTGAATCAACCTCATGGCATCAAGGCAAAACCCAATTGTTATGAACCTAATTGGAGATTTTATTATGGCAGTTCTGTCACTGCTAATTGCAGATTTAGGACAGTAAATTCTCTGTACATTTTAAGCTCTAGTAGCTGAAACAAGGATCTAAGAAACAATAGACAAGAGAAAGATTGTCAAGATTCTGTGATCTTAGTGCCAGATTCAAAACAAATATTAAAAAAACCTTTCAGATGAAGTCTCAATAACAGATTAATGAGAAAGTTTAGCTCTTTCAAATGTATTTTCATTGTAAACTATGACATAGAAACTTCTTTGTATTCTGGAGATAATAATACTGAAATCCCAGCTTTAGAATAATCATGAATTAATAAATTATACAATTATGAGAAAAAATAGATTTTGGTGGCCACAATAAATTATGAGTAAATAAAAACATTTTAGCTCATATTTTGTTACTAAAATTAAATTGTGTAAGAGGTACAAGAATATATATTATTACTATTTCAAACATTTAATTAATAAAAATAGGCACTCTACATTAATTCTCAGTAGTCATATCTTAGTGTCCAGATACCCCTTCACCAGTTTTCCCCTAAGCAGCTTTTGATTTTTTCATGTTTCTCTCATTATAGGTTGGATAATGTTGTTGTAGCAAATTGAAAAAATATAGTATTTGTTAACACAATCAGGTGTACTTTTTGCTTATGTTACATGTCCATCACAATTTGATGAGGAAGCTCATCTTTGTCATTCAGCCAACAAGGATGATAGTGATTCCATCTCTACATGTGTTTTCATGATCACAACAGTAAAGAAAAGATACCATGGTGAACTGTATTCAGAATCTCAAAACTTTGGTATAAAATCGAGTAATGGCAGTTTTGCACACCTTAACCGAGCCAAATCAAGTCATTTATCTAAAAGCTAGTTTTAAACTAGTACATTCTTTTAGCACAGAGAGGGTACTGAACATTTGTGAACATGAATTTAGTCTACCACATCTACAAAGCATATATGCTACTGATTGTTCTGATTTTTGTCCATCTTCAATTTGTGTTCACTCATGAACATCTATTAGCATTTTCTATGTACTGTGAATTTTAATTGGGAGTGTCAATATATAATTATTATTTTTAATTGCAAATTGTGTTAGTAGAAAAAAGTAACAAATATTCAAATTCAAATTAAAAATAATTTGTTTTCTATATTTAAGGTGGTAGCAGTATATTTCAGAAATATATTTGGGTACATAAAAGCTGACCAGAATAGAGCATTCCTGTCTTCATTGCTTGAAAAAACTTGTGTTTCAGTTGAAACATTTTATGTTGTTCAAAAGAACAACAAAAAGAAACTTCAATTTTTGGGGGGAAAATAGAAGAGAAACAGTGCAAAATAATTTATTAAAACTTTCACTTATGACTCATAATCATTCAGTTTATCATCAATTATATTCAGTGATAAATCTGGCAGTTGATTGTTTTGCACAAATAGCTGGAAAACTTGTAGATTCAGTGATGTATTTGGTGGTTGATTGTTTTGCATGAATAGTTGGGAAACTTGGCATAAAATTTATGTGCTTCTTTAGTATTACTTTTTATTATTTCTGCTTCAATATGTTTTTAAAGGAAGAAATTTATTTCAAATAGAACAGCTCACAACTACCTTCTAAATAAAATTTAAATCATATGCATTTTTCAAATACTGTTCAAACTTTTATTGGTTGTTACTATGGAGTTGGTAAAGGGACCTAAAGCCACACCAGTGTTCTTAGAAAGTAGACATATATATTATAACGTAAACTTTGGCATTACCTTGCTCAGACTCTCAGCAGCCTTTTTTTTTTTTTTTTTTTTTTTTTTTTTTTTTTTTTTTTTGGTTCCCTGACTTAATTTTCTTGTCTCTAAAACATACATAATGTCATCATGCCTAACTTCAACTTAACCAACTTAACAGAGTTACTGTGATGTGGAAATGAAATAATGCCTGTGAAAATTGATTGGTTATTGAAACAGTATATAAATAGAAATCTGTGAGCATCCTTTGACTTCTAACAAGGTAATTTTACCAATATAACTCTAAAAGAGAACATTTTATGTCACATTCCATACCAGCTGTCATTTTAAATGTTGTAAAAGAGTGAAAAGGATGTCTGCCTTTTGATGCTCAGCAAATATTAAACTGCTATTATTTCTCTCTAGACACAGAAAAAATATATATGTGCTTCCGTGAACACACAAAAAAATAAGTCTTCCCAGGGAATTCACTATTTTAGTAGGCAGAGTAAAGCCAAATGCAGGAAAACCCAGGACATAAGAAACATCTCAAAGAGTTGCAAAGATAAACTAGCAGAAAACTCAGCAGGTAAATGTAGAAGACAAGTCCAAAAACAAGCAATACAAAGAAAACGTGGAGAAAATTTTTGGAACAAATCAACTGGACATAAGCTCCAGATGAAATGATAATCAATAAGCAGACAAAATACGTTGGAAAACCTTTATTTCTACAAGAGTACTGGAGAAAACTGTCTTGAGGTTTTCGTTTTTAATCTTCTTCTCACCCTGACACCATTTTTTTTTTTTTCCTTTGACTGAATGGAAATCTTACTTCATCAAAAGATCACAGCAAGTTTTTGTTTAAGAAAACAAAGCAATAATAACCAACAAAAATTTTCAATCTCTGTTATCCAGGAAGTTTCCCTGCGAATATAGGAGAGTATGTGAACTGAACCTCGCAAGAGAAAAAAGAATTGATGTACCCTTTGTACTTCTCCAAAATATTGTTGAATGATCGTAAATTGTTACCGTGCAGAAAATCAAGCTTTCAAATAAGCTTGTATGACAATGTTGGTTGACATGGTCTACCTACCATTAAAAACACAATCACATTAAGAGAAGTTACATTTTATGAATTAATGTTTAGTAGACTATTAACACAATGAATGTGTTAGGAATCTTTCTGTTGAATTTTTATTGTAAAATGTTCATAAAATCATGTAAGTGTATATTTTAAAATTTTGTTTTTTTTCTGTATAACTCAAATAATGCCTTTTATTTGAAAGATAAAAGTCCTGATGAAAATCTTTACTGCTTCTCATTCCTCTTATTTCAATACATCCATAAAAATACACATGATATAATTGAATTTTTTTCATGAACTCAGGCTTTTTTATACTATGAATTAATTGTAGCTTTCTTCAAACTATTAAACTGTACATTCAGAAAGGCTATGGGGCTCACCGTTGATTAGTAGTAAAAAGTTAATATCATGAAATACTTATGACTTCAAATATTTTGTAATGCACAGTATTTATAATACATTGCTCTATGAATAAGTGTAGATGTTACACATTTGTTTTTTCCTAAGTAGAGCTATATGTGTATTGTACATTGTCAATGTGCAGAAAATAGAAAACAGTCAAAACATATGGAAAGTTGTAAATTAAAAATAAAAATGTCATTTAAGTAGACTTAAATAGGTGGCTACATAGCTCCACCTCTAAAAGGGACTGATTTTTTTGTTTTTTTTCTAAAAAAGCCTCTCAAAGATAAATAATTGGTAGGGTATAATTCTTAAAAATAAGATAATGAGATGGTTTTAAGAGGGAATGTCTTACCATTGATACAATCAAATTAAAACTACCCTTTACATATACACATAACAAGATGTTTCATGATTATACAGATTCATTATGAAATAGGAAGTACAGAGAGAGGTTTACATGAAATGGGTCTAGGAATGGCTGTGAAATCTGGATTGCTTAATAAGACATGACGGATATCATTAGGAGTTAAGGTTTTACTTATTATCAGGGAACAGAAGATAAAAAGACATACTTCAGTTTAACTCATCTGAATTACTAAGTAGCCACCACCTTATTTTCTATGACTGAGAAATATAGAATTTTGATTATTTTACAAAATACGGCTATTTGGCTACTTCTTTGGCTAGCCAAGAAAAATATTAGGTCCATGCACGAGCTCTTTTTTATGCATACATCACCGAAGCGTACATTTGGAATAACACCTGAGTTTTCTATAGTTAAAAGAAAAAAAGGAATATAAAAGACAAACAACAATAAAACTTTGGGATATTGGGAATTTTTATAAAATAAAGAATAATTGCAATTATTTGCAGTAAAATTTTATCTCCATTGAAGAATGTAAGTAGTGATTTGTTTCAGTGGAAGCTCAAATGTGCAATATCTAGGAAAAATATGAGATATTCTTCTAATATCATGGGGTCAATAGAAATAAAGTAAAATGACATGGAGAAAATAACGAAGATTCATGTCAGAGCAAAAAGCACTAAATTACGTATAATTACCGATTCTGAATAACAAATCAAATTAAAAAGGTGAGTACATATAGTCATTGTCGTCATCATTACATACCTTATTCTGTAAAATCTGATTTGAACAAAAAATTTTCTCTATAAAACATGATTTTACAAGAGGCTAATTTCAAAACAGATCCTCTGTGAGTGTGAATAGAAATGTAAATTTTAAAACACTAAAAACATATGAACAGAAAAATCATGTTACTTACACGGGATTAAGCCCAGTTCCCTAAAATAAGTAAGCATATATGATCATATTATACCTCAATAGTATATAATCTACAGAGTTGTGATGGTAAGCATTTAAGATAGTTATTTAGTTCTGAATTAATTTAAATGTGTTGTAATTCATGAAGGCAAAACATTAATAACTACAGGATGATATAGATAATATTACAGAGTATACATGTGAAACAATTGATATAAACTATTAAGGACACAATCAGCACTGTAAGTAACTAAATATAGTTTGTATTTATAAATATAGTTTGTATAAATATAGTTTTAGCTATTATTTTCCTCAAGATTGATAATAGCAGATATTTATTAACAGTTTAACATTTTCCAAGAATTGTTATAGTCATTCCAGGGATTTCCCTTGTTAATTAAATTCTAAAAATAATCTAATGAGTAAGGCACTGTCTTTCCTTTACAGATTTTAAAATAATAAATAGTAGAGTATAAGAAAGGAGAAATATGATCCGTTAAAGCAATATCAAGGGAATAACATTTATATTGTATAAATATAATGAGAGTTGTTGCAAGAAAATAAATAAACTATAAATATGTTTTATCAAGAGACAGAAAGGAATGGCAAATTTACCTCAAAGCATAGCTTTGTCTGCATCCCATATAATTTGGTATTTTGTGTTGTAATAATTTTAATACTATTCACATTTGTAACAATTGTTTATATTACTTTATTAGCCCAAAATTATTTATTAAAGGTAACTTTAAAATTTCCAAGTGTCTTTTTCTTATTTAAATGGTTATTAACATCTTAGTTGACTGCAGTGGTATACAGAATGGTACTCATTATTTCTATCATATGAAATATGTTACATTGAAATTATGATATAATCATTTAAAATGGAGGCATTTTCGGCTTTGGTATAAGATTAATATATGCATATACAATATATACAAATATAATAAATAAGATTCACATGTATATTTTCACTTGCATATGCCTGATGAGCATGGGTAATCTTAAAAAGTAAACATTGTAAATATAATATATGCCTATTGAAAACCATACATTTATATTTATTATCTGTTTTGTCTTCAAGCTATTAAAATGTGTTAAACTATGCACTTACTAAATATCACAATGAAAATAAAACAATCTTTTCTAGAGAGCATATCTTATAATAAAAGATGAAAAATGCAAACATTTCAAATGCAATTGTTTTAGTTGTAGATATAACGTTGAATAAATAGAAGCACATTAAAAATGCAGTTTTCTAAATAAGTTATTGCATATTCTTAAAGAAAATAGAACAGTTATAATATTATATAATAATGTTGAAAATATTTATTGTTTAATTTTAGGTAAAACGGACAGGGGATTACATTTTAGCAACCATAGAATTATAATTATATGAGATTACTTTTGTGTGATATAAGAAGACAGACTTTCAAATGCGTTATTCTGGTTGGTGTGGAAATCAGTGATTTATTTCCTCGGAAATAAATGTTTATGTTATCATTTATATTAATTAATGTACATGTACATTTATGCATGTACATACACAACATGAACCCACATATATTTCTTCAAATAATGTACCTTAATAACAAAAGTAAAATAATACATTTTTCTAAAAGGTGAGCCAGCAGTTTAATGAAGACAAGAAAAATATTTATTAATTATGCATGGATGTCAAGGGTTAATATAACCCCTTTGAAAACAAACGATTCAAATGATATAAATAAGTGCTTGTTTTTATACAAGTAATGAATTTAGAAAACTATAAAAACAATAACAACACAGAATATAACAACTTTTTTTCATCATAAGCTTTAATGGAGTTGTAAATGGATACAATGATGTTTCCTAGACAAAAAATTATTTTAGAATTGTATCTTTTTTTTTTTTTTTTTTTTNACCGCGCCCGGCCACAGAATTGTATCTTTTTAATAGAAGGAAGTATAGTAAAGTAGCTGTCAAGTTATCTTAACAAAGACAACAATAAATTATTAGAAAATTCAAAAGTTCAGATTTTGGCAGTTTTGGATCAATAGTTTCATATGACCAGAGACTTTTATACTCAGTTTCCTTCTAAGAAAACTATACAAGTGTTTATTAGTGACCCATATCATTCTGTAGAAAGTGGATAAGTTTTTCTAATCATTTTCTTTGAGGCATATGTTTAGATTTCTTGATATTTATTATACTTGAAAATATAACCCAAGATAATTTAAAATGTTTTGCTTCCTAACTTGTCAGCTACTACAAAACTGATACATCCTATGCAATCAATTATCTTCACCACAGTAAAAAACATTCTGCATATATAAATAGATTTATACGCCGGGCATCGTGGCTCAAGCCTGTAATCCCAGCACTTTGGGAGGCCAAGGCTGGTGGATCACCTGAGGTCAGGAGTTCAAGACCAACTTGACTAACATGGTGAAACTCTGTCTCTATCAAAAATACTAAAATTAGTCAGCTGTGGTGGCGGGCACCTGTAATCCCATCTACTCGGGACACTGAGGCAGGAGAATCGCTTGAACCCATGAGGCAGAGGTTGCAGTAAGCCGATATCACACCACTGCATTCCAGTCTGGGTGACAGAGTGAGACTCTGTCTCAAAGCAATTAAGAAATAAAAATAGATTTATTAAATGGAAACAAATTTAAATTGATACAAATAATAGCACAGTGCTGTAATAGACATATTAGAACAGTTTATTCTTTAAAGCAAAGTACATACAGGAAGAAGAAAATTAAAATTATAATGTGTTATTGGCAAGCAATATTCAAAATATCACTAAAGTTTTATATTTTAAAATGTAATAGTTCCTGATAACTTCAGTTTCTCTATCCACAGTTTTATAAAGATGGGATCTCCCACATGTTTTCATCTTTTAACTTTCTTGCTAAAAATTTAAGTTGAATATTATGTGTTAGTTTCATTTTAATTTTATCTACTTTAATGTATTTTAACTAGAAAATACATTAAAACATTAATACAGAGGAAAATAAGTACTTGTAGTTTGATTCTGACCTTAGTTGAATATTCATGTTGTGTTTCTATGAGAACCTAGCAAAATGACAAATTTTATTGATTTCTAAAATAAAATTAAAAGGTTAAGGGTGTAGTTACATTTTTTTTTTAAACTTTTTGAGACAGTCTTGCTCTGTCACCCAGGCTGAAGTTTAGTGGCTTGATCTCGGCTCCTTGAAACCTCTGCCTCCTGGATTCAAGTGATTCTCCTTCCTCAGCCTCCAGAGTAGCTGGTACTACAGGTGTGCACCATCACACACATAGAGATAGGGTTTTTGTCATGTTGGTCAGGCTGGTTTGAGAAACCCCTGGCCTCAAGTGATCCACCTGCCTCGGCCTCCCAAAATGTTGGGATTACAGGCATGAGCCACCCTACCTGGGCATATATCTAATCAATATTTTTCAAATATTTTATTCTGTAGATAAAAATAAACACTAATTTTATATTTTATTTTCTATTTCATTGATTCAGTAAATAAGACCTAAACATCTGCTCTTTTCCAAGTACAGTTTAAATGTCAGGCTCATAAATGTGAGCAAATAAAATAGCAAAACAAACCCACAAATAAAAAAGCATCAGAATCACTGCTGTAATGAATATTATAGTGGACAAGAATATATACTTACAGTTAAAATTTTCACAATAAAATTGCCTAATATTTATAGGCAAGAAATATTGATTCTATTATTTATTGCTTAATTGGATATAACTTATGAACCTATTTCAATAATGGTATTTCTATTCGTTATATAGTAATTTCAGTTGCCTAAAATCTAAAAATCAAAAAAAAAAAAAAA
>NW_016808366.1:1480273-1511176 GCF_001698545.2 Rhinopithecus bieti
GCCAAGAATGATCTTTCTTAGATATCAAGTATTGAAATCATTATTCTTTTAAAATACCCCATCTTATTTTAAAACTCCTTTTTTTTTTTATTCCAGATAACTTCTTGCTCAAATAGCATATCCAAATATAGAGCTTAATGTTTTCCTCTATCCAAAGACTGTTAAAAACCCATATTATCCAAATTTGAATGTGTTAAATCCTAAAATTTAATGGAAAAGCAATAGAACTTATATCAGGAATAAACAAATGTTGAGTATTTCTGCACGAAGCTCACTTCAAGTTATGCAAAAACGAAAGACTGTGTTTTTTTTTGTTTGTTTGTTTTTTGGGGTTTTTTTGAGATGGAGTCTCTCTCTGTTTCCCAGGCTGGAGTGCAGTGGTGTGATCTCAGCTCACTGCAATCTCCTCCTCCCAGGTTCATGCCATGCTCCTGCCTCAGTCTCCTGGTAGCTCGGAATACAGGCGCCCGCCACCACGCCCGGGTAATTTTTTTGTATTTTTAGTAGAGACGGGATTTCACTGTGTTAGCCAGGATGTTCTCGATCTCCTGACCTCATGATCTGCCGGCCTTGGCCTCCAAAAGTGCTGGGATTACAGGCGTGAGTCACCGCAGTGGCCAGGCTTCTTAGGTCCCTGTAACTGTGACAATGGGTAGTAACTTAAAGTTTTTTAAACTATAGTTTTCCTAATTAGCATAAATTAAAATAAGCAAAATTATCTCATGACTGTAATATGTGACTCCTGAACAAAATCACATTTATTTAATCTACTGATATAAGGGTGAAAAGTAGTTTGACAGCGATTTAGTAATGTTTCCATTTGTGAAATTTGATAATCTGTATAGAGTCCTAGGGCCTGAACTTCGTACATTTTCAATTTGATAGTGAAGCAACCACTTCACTAAAACAATTTTATAAAAATTATAAAACTGTTAATTCACTGTTCCAAATTTATCATATACATTTTCTATATTTGTCTTTCTGCAATGTACTTTTGGATAATTGATTAGATTCGAAGAAATACAATTCACTGAAGACAGACTGATTTTTTAAATTACTTTCTTTCAATATTAAAGTTTTAATTAATTTAAAGAAATCTGCTGAGTGCTTACTATTAGAGGAAACCTTATTTTGAAGTATCATGTGTGATCTTTGAAGCTTCTCTGTTTACCAGGTTGTGAACTTGAGCAAGTAACTTTTTTTACAGCAAGTTTCTCAGTTTCCTCATTAATAATGGTGAATTAATAATAATAACACTTCTGTAGATTTGTAAATAAGACTAAAAGGAGTTAATATAAAGTCTCAGAATAATAATTGGAATATAATGAGTTACACATAAGTATATGTTATTTTTACTATTATTACTATGGACAGGAATCCAGCTCCTGGTTAAATTTCATGTGTGATTGCTAAACAATAACAAAGGGGAAAGCCGCCTTCTCCCCTCAACAAGACTTGGTGCTCGGCCAGTGCACTGCAGTCTCTAAAGGCAGTTGCAGTAAAGGACTTAAGCTCCCCTGGCTGGGCTCTTCCTAGTCCCTAGACCTGGTATTTTCATTCCTAGGTTAGTCTCTTTATCTGAAGCCTTATGCAGAGGACCTTTACAGGATGGAGACTTCCTTTTGCGGGAAGAAAGGGGAAATCTTGAAACATCTCTCCCACTCTGGATCAATACCCAGTGCTTTTCCATTTGGTCCTTCTCTCTCACCGTTCTCCAACCCCAGAGTCCATAAAACCATGGAATAATCCCCAAGTCTCTGCTGCTTCTCCTGCTCCTCCACAACTCAACATTCCAGGCAAAACAACGGCAGCGGGGTCCAGTTGTCAGAGAGGGGAACTGATTGTTTTCTCTGGTTTTAGCCTCTTATATATACCATAGCAACAAGTGATTAAAGGCTTATCTTTTTCATTTTTGGCTTGTTGCCGTGTTCAGCTACTCTGACACCCAGCAGCTCAACTCTCCCCAAGCTCGTCTGAGCTCTTGACATATGGGTGATGGGTGACGCCCTTGATTTAAACTTTGGTAATGCTATTATGAAACTCATCGGTGTTGGATGCTACTAGATCCGTTCCAAAGCAAACGTGAGAGTAGTTCATTTCTTTAAAACTTAACTGACTGGAGTTAAAAGAGAATATTATAGCGTAGGATTCTCAAAATTAGAAAATTTAGTGTATCATTATAAAATAGTTACAACTGTAAGGCAGAACCAAGAGTTTGTATTCTGAGGAGTTTTTACAATAACAACAGAATATTTTCCTCGATAATATTGGCCAATTTAAAACAAATAAGCTGGTACCGTGTTTTACAAAGGCATTAAAACACATTAGCTCTCAGTTATCAAAAAAATTCGTAGAATTTGCTAGCAAAATAAAAAATAATAAAATCACAAATCTAATAGTCATACAATAATTAAGACCATGGTTTATAAGTCTTAATCATTCCTCTAGCACTTACTAACTCTGTGACTTCAGAAAATTATTTAAGCTTTCTGCTTTTCTACATCGGAAAAATATGGACAATAATGTCCTACTGGTTGTTGTAATAATTGAGTATACTAACATAAATAATGTGTTTAGAATGTCTTCCATAATAAAGTAATTATTATACAAATGCCAAATATTATTCAACTATTTAAACTATTATTTTATTATAATAATATCAGTATTATTTTTTCAGCATTTATTAAGCAAAATTTAAGTGTTTTTCTGCTATGTGGAAGTCCTGGGCAAATCTATTCAATGTTTACTGATTTGAAATAACAAAATATCTCTACATATTATGAGAGAATAAAAATAATCTGATTTATCAGAAGGGGAACAATTGACAGCAACTCTGAAAATTAGCAAGGTGGAGTATTGAGCAGAGTGCTAAATAGAAAGTAGGATTTCACAGTTGTACCCTGGGATAAGTACTGTTCCAACCTGAAGGGCTGTTAACACAACTGGAAGATGTGACTGAAGTTCAAGTTATCAAAGGGGTGGGATGAGAGCCAGACCAATAATTGTAAACTTCTTAATTCCATCATTTAGCTTATTATTTTTCCAGGCCTGTCATAACATCTTTTAATTTTAGTGCAAATGTCTTAACCTTCATAACAACTCTAGAGGTGGTATTAGAATGCTACAGGAACGTTCTTCTAAATAGCATGGATATCTGTACCCAGTTTTCCCCAACTCCAATAGTTTACATAATTCTATTAAAATATAGAGTTTTGTTCAACATATACACGATTATTGACTAGCCAAACTACTCAGAAAGAAAAATGTGTGATTACAAATGATACTTGAAAACTGTTTCCTAAACAGCAATCCTATCATTCCAGAATTTATACGATCTTACAGAAATAGCTGCCACTTGTGACCAAACAGCCTTCATAATGAAGCTAAACTGAGAGAAAAACATTTCTGGTTGGGGGTCAAAAAGATTTCTGGCTACAGGTCTTCAGCATGTATTATCGGAACGACTATATATAATGAGATGAACTTTACAGACACGATGGTGGCATGTTGGAATATAAAAAGTAAATCCTGATGGTCCCAATAAAAGCAACAGTGAACAAAGTGGTAGTCATTTTACCAAATGCTGCTACTGATGGACATGGGTGATCTGTGCTTGGTCTGCACCCCTTTTTTGAACAAACACAATAGCAACTGTTTTTCTCTGATCATAATGACTCTCAATTAGAGTTTCATTCTCCTTTATGAGTTTGTCAACTGGCAGGACAATAAGCAATACTACTTAAGGTAATGAATGTATATTTCTAAGATTTACAGTAAACAAAAATATGTAAATGAAAAATAACAAAATAAGAGGGTTAAAATATTTTTAAATTTATGTGCACATTTTGAATTAAATTAGTGGTATCTGATATCATGTATCTCTCTGTAAACTCATTTATTAAGCCTGAAGATATGAGGGTAGATGCAATAGTATCATGCTAGTTAATCATTGACAGGGTCTTGCTGATTTTGTGCAGAAGTTTCTAAGGTATTAGCCTTCTAATTGATGAGTATATACTTCTGCATCATAGATAGCTAAGGCTGTTGTTTCCCCTTTTCAATTTCCGTATTTCCTTCCTCATGCAAAATCTCTCTGAAATCAGAGGTTCTCTAAAATTATGATAGAAGTGGGGGTAATTTAAAGGCATGTGCACACTTTTCTGTTCTCTATAACTCAAAATAAGAGAGAAGCTAAAATTAAAAAATAAAATAAAATATATTATGTAATATCTATGTGAAAAATGCTTTTACTTATACCAGTCCTATTTAGGGAAGAATGCTATACAAATGAATTGACATGCTACTAAGATAAAACATTTGGGAATCTCTCCAGCACACTGGTCTGGGCAAGATTTCTTGAGTAATACCTCACGAGCATGCACAACCAAACCAAAAATGGACAAACGGGATCACGTCAAGTTAAAATGCTTCTGCACAGCGAAGGGAACAATCAAGAAACTGGAGGGATAACCCACAGAACAGGGAAAAAATGTTTGCAAGCTATCCATCTGATAATCAGAATATATAAGGAGATCAATTCTATAGTAAAATTATCTAATAATCCAAATAAAAATGCATGAAAGGTCGGAATAGATATTTCCCAAAAGAAAACATGTGAATGGCGCCAGGTTTATGAAAAGGTCCTCAACGTCATTGATTGTCAGAGAAATGCAAATCAAAACTGCAATGAGATATCATATCACCCCAGTTAAAACCGCTTTTATACCTGATATAAATGACGAATTGATGGGTGCTGACGAGTTGATGGGTGCAGCACACCAACATGGCACAAGTATACATATGTAACAAACCTGCACGTTATGCACATGTACTCTAGAACTTAAAGTATAATAAAAAAATAAAATAAATAAAAAAATAAATTAAAAAAATCGCTTTTATCCAAATGACAGGCAATAACAAAGGCTGGCGAGTATATGTGAAAAGGGGAAGCCTCATATAGTGTGGGTGGGAATGTAAATTAGTACACCCATTATGGATAACAGTATCAAGGTTCCTCAAAAAACTAAAAATATAACTGCCATACAACATTTCCAAAGGGAAAAAGTATCTATATTTTCATTTTCAAGTGAAAATTTAAAAATTCCACATTCAAATATTAGATTACAGTCATGTGTTGCATAATGACTGCAGTCAAGTAATGTATCATTTCACTCTGCTCTATGATAATGGGCAAAGTTATATAAGCATATCATATCAATTAATTAAATATTCAACTAACAAATGTGGGATACTATTTGTAAATTATAATAAATATGGTACTAATGAGAACGACAGCACTATGATTAATTTCACAGTTAATTTCAAAGGAATTAATAACATGATATTATTTTAAAATTCTATTTTTATATAATATGAAGATGAACATTATTAGTAATTTCACTACATTTTATGTCAAAACATTACAGTATATTAAAATCAGTATTCTTTCCTTTTTAAGTTCATCTTAATATTAGTAACAATTTAAATTATTTTTTATTTATATGAATAAAATGGAATACCTAATCATTTAGCATTCACATTAATGATAATTAATGTAAGTGTAAATTGCAAAGCATTGTCTCATTTTTCTTTAGTTTATTTTAAATTATAATTGTAGTGTTCTACTTTCTTTGGAATTCTTCTTGTTTCCCTTAAGCATTTTTATAAAGTAATTTTGAAAACAGAAGGTTTAGAGACAAATTAAGAATATTCATTCTGCAATTTGTTTCTTAATTCATTGAGCAAATATTTATTGAACTCACACTTTTCTATGCCCATGACTAAGAAGCACACAAAATATTTTAGGAGAAGGCTTCTTCTTTCATTGAGCAGCAACAACTTTTGATTACAAACATATATACTGCAAGAAATCTTGTGGCATCTTACCATTTGGGTGACAGCCTTCAAGTGTGCTGACAACCCTCCTGATTTATGCAGGTTCTCCTCTTGTCTGATCTGCACCCTTTCACACTCATAAGTATTCTCCTTTATAAGATAAATTACATGCTCAACCTAGGTAACCCACATATAATGCCTGAATCAAGAAGGTTGAACTTGGCAGATAATCATATATATTATTAAATAAAAATTAGTCCATAGTTCAAGTAAGTTGGCAGCTGTTCTTGAATGATCTTATTTACCTGGTGTCTCCCATCCCATATGTTTTTTATAAGTTTTAACACCAAATTTCCAGAGGGAGTGCGGCTTTTCCTGGAACTACATTGGCCTCAGACATTGAATAATTGTTTTACCTTAAATAACTATATGGAGCCGGGCGCGGTGGCTCAAGCCTGTAATCCCAGCACTTTGGGAGGCCGAGACGGGCGGATCACGAGGTCAGGAGATCGAGACCATCCTGGCTAACACGGTGAAACCCCGTCTCTACTAAAAACAAAACAAAACAAAACAAAACAAAAAAACAAACTAGCTGGGCGAGGTGGTGGGCGCCTGTAATCCCAGCCAATCGGGAGGCTGAGGCAGGAGAATGGCATAAACCCGGGAGGCGGAGCTTGCAGTGAGCTGAGATCCTGCCACTGCACTCCAGCCTGGGCGACAGAGCGAGACCCATCTCAAAAAAAAAAAAAAAAAAAATATGGAGAGCTACATTGTTCCCCTAGTATTCTGTGACACAAACCGAGAAAACTTTCTGGAATCTAGACACTATTACCACTGAACGATTTCACTATTCTATTTTAGTATCTGGAAATTAGGGCACTTATGCCCCCTAGAATATTAGTCCTTTTGATATTATTGCCATTCTAGATTACAATAAAACTGTCTAACAATTTTATACATTGTGGTTTAGGTATAACACTTTATTATTATTATTATTATTATTATTATTATTCATTTGAAAACTGAGATACAGCTACATCAGTTCTCCTATGCCTGATGCTACAACTGTAGTTTGATATATCGTCATGTTGGATACTGAGATCTCAATATGAAATGCATCCAAAGCTTTTCCAAATTTTCATAAGAAAAACCTTCTTGATTAGGATTATCAGCAAAGACATATATATATGTGTGTGTGTATATATATATTCACATACAAATTATTTACCTACAATATTTTATGACAGTAGAAGTATTCATATTTATTTTAGAAAATATATGAACTACATTAGAAGCACAAAGTAAAATATTACTCTTATCACTAGTGATAACTCAAAATATTTATATTGTGTACTGCAATCAATATTTTAACATAAATACAGTGGATATTTTCCATGTTCTAAAGGGGTATACAACACGATTTTTTGATACTTGTGCTTTTTTTCAAGTATACAAAATTATTTAACATATTCCTTATCATCAGTCACTTGTTTCTTTAAGTCAAATTATCACAAATAAACTGGGCACATAGTATTTTGAATTTATATCTAATTAAAATTTGAGATAAATCCTAGAAGTGAAACATTTGTGTAATTTTCTGAAAACTTTTGAAAAATTTTAGAGAATGTCCTCTAGTGAAGGTATAACAATTAAAATGGACTAAGTCTTATTTACATCCTTGACAAGAGTATATCAATCAGATTTTTTTAACTTATTAGATGATCCAACTTAATTATGTGTATGAAAAAATTGATATTATTAACTTTCATAATTGTAAATTCTCAAGAACTTTCTGGTGTTTGGCAGAACTTAATCCAGTAGCTACAAATTGTCACCAAGGTGTGGTTTTCATTCTTTGGTCTACCCTGTCTTCTTTGGTTATAGTTTTAAACCTGTCTCTTTATTTTCCTCAAATGCCTACAGCACTCATGTTCAGGTTAGTTAAGGGAGAGAGTTCTTTTTCCTGTAAGTACTTCTAGCTTACTTAAAAATATAGAATTTATGGACAGTGTCAACATGTATGATGTGCTGTATACCCATAAATGGGGAGGTGATTACTTACCCCAACACAGATTACCAAATGAAGAGTTTAAGCTCATGGCAAGCAGAAAAAAGAAAACAATATGAAAAGCAAACAAAGTATGTGTTGGGTCTAATTTAATACAAATATTTATTTTAAATTTTTAAATATTCATATATGCGTATAATATAGGTATATAATGTGATGAGCAGGACATTATTTCTATTGCATTTTTTCACTGTACTGGTGTGAGTTTAAAATCAAAATTTATATTAATTAAGGGATCTTTTGTCATTATGAAAAGATAATGTGTATACATGTATATGCATGTATACACACACACACACACACACACACACACTGGCACACCTTCAGAGATATTGCAGGATTGGTTCTAGACCACTGCATAAAGAAATAGTTATGATAAAAAGTCACAATTTTTTTGACTTCCCAGTGCATGTAAAAGTTATATTTATATGATAATATAGCCTGTTGAGTGTGCAAAACCATATGTCTACAAAAAAAGTATATATTTTAATTTAAAAACACTTTATTGCTAAAACATGCTAAAATCACCTGAAACTTCAGGCAGTCATTTTTTTTTTTTTTTTTTTCTGGTAGAAGGTCTTTTGTGATATTGATGTCTGCTGATTGATTGGTGGTTGCTGATGTTTGGGGTAGGTGTGACAGTTTTTAAAATCAGACAACACTGAAGTTTAAAGCACCAATTGACTCTCACAAAAGATTTAACTTTAGCATGTGATGCAGTTTGATAGCATTTTACCCAGAGTAGAACTTCTTTCAAAATTGGAGTCAAACCCTCTCAAATCTGAAATTTTTTATTAACTAAGTTTGTGTAATATTCTAAATGCTTTGTTATCATTTCAACAGTATTCAGAGCTTCTTTACCAAGAGTAAATTTCATCTTAAGAAACCACTTACTTTGCTAATCTATAAGAAGCAAATCCTCATCCATTTAAGGTTTATTGAGTTTGCAGTAATTCCGTCACCTCTTCAGACTTCACTTCTAACTCTAGTTCTCTTGCAATTGCATCCATTCTTCTGCCCTTTCCTCCACTGAAGATTCGAAACCCTTAAAGTTATCCATGTCGGTTGGATTCAGCTTCTTTCAAATTCTTCTTGATGTTATTTTGACCCCTTCCCATAAATCACAAATGTTCCTAATGGTATCCATTGAAAGAGCTTAAATAATTTTTCAAAAAAGTATTTATCCATAAAGATATAAATATTTTCTCATAAATGACATGAACAGATACTTTACAAAAGAAGATTCACAATTGACAACAAACACATGAAAAAATGCTCAACATTGCTAATCATCAGAGAGATGCAATGAGATACCCTCTCACACCAGAATGGCAACTATTAAAAAGCCAATAAGCACCAGTTGCTGGAGAGGCTGTTGGTTGGAATGTAAGTTAGTTCAGCCACTGTGAAAAGTAGTTTGGAGATTTCACAAAGAATTTCAAACAGAACTACCATCTGACATAGAAATACCACAACTGGGTATATACCCAAAGGAAAATATTCTATCAAAAAAGCACATGAACTCATTTGTTCATTGCAGCACTATTTACAACAGCAAATACATGGAATCTACCTACGTGCCCATCAATAGTTGACTGAATAAAGACAATGGGGTACATATACACCAAGAAATACTATACAGCCATAAAAAGGATTGAAGTCATGTCCTTCCCAGCAACATGGATGCAGCTGGAGGCCATTATCTTAGGTGAACTAATGCAAGAACAGAAAACCAAATACTTTATGTTCTCACTTGTAAGTGGTAACTAAATATTGAATGTACATGAACACGAAGATAGGAACAATAGACACTGAGGACAACTAGACAGGGAAGGAGAGGGGTATGGGCTGAAGTATCACCTGTTGGACACTATGCTTACTGCTTGGATAGTGGGATCACTGGGACTCCAAGCCTCAGTGTCACACAATTTACCCATATATCAAACCTGCACATGTACACTTTAATCTATAATAAAGATTGAAATTATTAAATAAATAATACAAATTTACACTGCTAAAAAAGTTCATTCATTTTTCTTCTGAAAATGGTTTATAATTAACCATTACTTTTAAAATAAACTTTTATGTTCATAAAGATATTGAGGTTAACTGGGTTAAATAATACACCCATGCCTAGCCAAAGAAAAACTTAGTGCAATAATTCCATGTTAAATTTTCTTAGAGATCAGGCTAGTTTTGTATTTAGAGATTTTTTATATAAAATTTTAAAATATGTTAACCTGTAATAGATAAAATTAATATTAGAGTATGCATGCTTTAAAATATATATTTGTTTATTTTTTAATTTTAAAGAAACTGTCACACAACACCAATTGAATTGATGATTTATAAACAAATAAAGCTCAATGTAGTTGAACCTAAGTCGAGAACCATGATGGTGGAATTGAAGCAGTAGTCACAATAGTGCTGTATCATGAGCTTTTCTTACTATTTTATGTAGTCTCACAGAGAAGTACATCAATAAAGTAATTACTTATATAATACTGTTTTATTCAGTAAAATCACAAATGAATGAAATAACCGTATGATTAGAATCTTGTACATTGTTTTACCAAATGGAGCATATTTAATAGTCATAACAATTACTTAATGAAGCTGAGATTAGGAACTATGTTTGGATGATCACACTAAAATCAAACTCTTCAGGAAAATAGCTTGCATTTTAGTTACTTTACTGAATGTGAACATACCCTAATAGCCAACTACATCTAGACATTAAGAAAAGACAATTCAAGCACTAATAGAACCAGTGCCAAATAAAAAAATAGGTTAAATTGTGAGGAGACACTCTGAATATGTTGTTGATACACACAATACTGTATCCTGAGTTGAAACAAATATATTTAGAATTTTTATGCTATTGAATTATATGTTAATAGGCAATAAACAATGATAAATAATCCATCAGCACATATTTAAGAGAAAATTCTTAGAGCAAATAATGTCTCCTTTACAAAAGGTGCAAAATAATGTTCAAAGTAAGTTGAGAGAATTCAGGATATTTTTTCAATATTTTGGAGGGTTTATTTCCTAACAAACAAAATGACTATCATAACATATAAATAATATGATCAGTAAGTGGTGACTATATTTCCATTATATAATGAGTCATCTATCATATGACCAAATATATCCTTCCAAGAGAGAAAAGTTACCAATAGACTTACCACCTATTTTACACAAAGCACTTGAAACATAATTCTGACATTTTATAAACAAATATGCATTACTACAGATATTTTCAATGCATGTATTATTACTAAAGTATTTTATGCTACTAAATTCTATGATTGTCACTACAAATATGGATGGCATAATTTTGTAAGGTTGATCTAAGCTGAGCTCTAAATTTATATGCATTCTAATTATTTAATACAGCCTAGAGTCTACATGAATCTTGTATAAGACTCAGAGGTATGTAAAGGTGTAACATTATGTAGATGAAAGCTAAAAGATAGAAGAAAATACAATTTTTCTGCAAAATAAAGCAAATGGAAATAATGTATGGATTTTCTTATTATATTGTGCCAACAGACCTTGGCTTTGGTTCTAGGCAATTAGGTTTCATTTCATTTAAAGATTTCTAAAAGACTGAGAGAAATCTCGGTAAAATGTTAAATCTAAGGTATTACTTACCAACCTGACACTTTTATCCCTTAACCACAAAAACTAAGTTTAGATAGAACAATCTTGGAATATTCAATCAAAGTCAAATATTACCACTGACAATTCACTTTGTTATTCTACATCTATATGGCCATGGGGGAATAGTCAGAACATTTCAGAACCTAAAATAAATCCATAGCATAATTTGTTTCAAACTATATTTATTCCTAGAGGTAACACTTTCAAAATAGTGAAAGATGGAGCACACAGATGTGGTTTCTCCTTTTCTGCTCCCTGAATTGTCACTGATCTTTTCTTACACTGTGTAGGGACCTGACAATCAGGTCTAGAATTGAAAGCACTTAAGCTGACTCTATTCCTACTTTGATTATAGAATTGGTTAGTCATATCTAGCTTTGGAAAAAATGAGCCAAATGCATCAAAATTTCTACATGAATCTTAAAAACTAAAGATTCAGAGAGTAGTAACATGTTTTATTAAAGGCTATTAATTAATAATAATTATTGTTTATTTTAGTTCAGGCAATGCATAAGTTTCCTCATTTAATCCTCACAGCAAGAGTTGTTATTATTATAACTATATGTTAGTTATTATTGTCATGTTTTGAGTGAAGGCAGCAAACCTTAGCATTTTTAGTTTTATTGGTATAATCAATTATTTGATTAGAAAGCCCATAATTATTGTGCTTGGAAATTTTGATAAACAGCATCTAAGAGAAAGTGGAATCCTATATTAGGTTATCATATCATGAAAAATAGCTATTGAAACTGCATAAATATTCCAATAAACAATAATGGGTTAAGACATAAGTAATCAAAATACTGTCATAGGGAATTGATTATAAAATAGAATGAGCCATCTGTTCATAGCCACAGCACAGGAATAGGACAGACAGAGGAATATTTTTGTTTCTTTTTTTCTTTTTATATTTTTGTGTGTGTGTCTTTAAAATCTGGCTTAGGGTAAGGTTGAAAAATAATAATTTTAACTACGGATTGAAAATAAATTATAAATATGCAGACATTATCAAAACTCTGGTTGTTTTTCCCTGTACAAAAGTACATGTGATTTAAAGAAGATATTTTAATTTATTGAAAGTATCCTGTACATTTTTAAAGTATATAGACGTCATTGTAATTACAATGGGATATTAGTCTATCATATTGTACTGGATTTTAGGATAAAATCTGAATTAAGAATGTGCATCAGAAAAGGTTGATCATTTACACCTAATGCTGCTTCCTATAAAATGCATTAAACAGGATTCATTTTAAAATATATCACCTTAGGCCAGGCGCAATGGCTCACGCCTGTAGTCCCAGCATTTTGGGAGGCCAAGGTGGTGGATCACCTGAGGTCAGGGGTTTGAGACCAGACTGGCCACCATGGTTTAATCCATCTCTACTAAAAAATACAAAAATTAGCCAGGTGTGGTGGTGTATGCCTGTAATCCCACTTACTTGGGAAACTGAGGCACGAGAATCGCTTGACCAGAGGGTGGAGGTTGCAGCGAGTCAAGATAGTGGCACTGCACTCTAGCCTGGGTGATACAGTGAGACTCTGTATCAAATATATATATTTGAAAGTGTTCAATAAGGGCATAGTACAATGTGTCTTTCATGAATAACTCTCCAAATTTTTCTTTCAATATCTTAGCTTAAGTATATTTTGCCAAGTTAAGGACTATTTAAATTATATTTGTTGTCATTTAAGAATTTGTAAGTAAAACATTATATCTGTCCCTAAATCAAAAGAGATAATCATAGAGAAAGAGTAGCATTATGAATCACCATCAGGGTACACGGATGGATACCATCTCATAATTTTTTATATTGTCATTGAAAAGAAGATCTCCAGCCTGGGTAACAGAATGAGACTCTGTCTCAAGAAGAAAAAAAAAGTTTAAGAAAATAATGAAAATCTACCCATTGTGAATAAAGAAGAAATAAATCATCTAAATCTGTATCACGGAAGATTTATCTACATTATAGCAAAGCAGCATGCTTCACATACAACAAAACTAAAATTAATTTAAGTCACAATCTTTGGTTATTCTTAGATGTGTAAGAAAGCTGAGCAATTTTATAGTCACTAAAATGTCTCAGCTTTACAACTTAGTGAGTTTTCAAAAGAAACGATAATACAATGTACAAAAAAGTTTAAATTGGGTCCTATATTATTCCACATAAATATCATATTGCCAATTTCAATTATGTAAGTACATGAAATTACGTATGAAGTTAGTTATTTTTCTGTGTAAATGGTATTTCATTGAGTTATCTTCATTAATATTGCAGAGGGAATAGATAAGCACCTGCCTAAAAATAGGAAAGATATCTAATTTTTAAATTGCAGAGCACTTCCATCAGTGACTGTACATCATTGATATCTAAAACAGTCTGTGAAAGAGTGGTGTTATTTCTTTGAAGTTTTGGTAGAATTTACCAGTGAAGCCAGTTGGGCTGTTTGCGGGATGTTTTTAATTACTCAGTCTCTAATTTTTATAGTTCTATTCATATTATCTCATTCTTTGAGTCAGTTTCAATCATGTGTGTCTCTCTAATAATTTGTCAGCTTCATCTAGGTTATATAATTTATTGGTTTGTAATTATTGATAGTATTCTTTAGGAATCACTTTTATTTTATAAAATTAGCAACTAATCACTTTTATTCCTGGTTTTATTTTTTCATATAGGTGTATACATACAGCAATACATTTTCCTGTAAGCATTGCCATTGCCACAGCCATGCAGAAACCACCGGTCTTCTGTGTCGCTCGCGCTGGGAGTTGGAGACTGGAGCTGTTCCTATTCGGCCATCTTGCTCCGCCCCCATGTTTTGAGTTTTTTTATTCATAGTGAGGGTATACTCCTGTATAAGTCATAAGACTATGTTTCAGTTTTGAAGATATTTATTTTAGTTTGTATCCAAAATACCATAAAATACTTTTTAAAAGATAAATTGTTAGCATTGCATCATATTACCTCAATTTTGTCTGTCTTTTTAGGCATCTGGTTATGATCACACTTGTTGAAGCCACTAGAACCACTGAAGTCTTATCTGTTAATAATAATGGGATTGTCCCAATTCTATTGATATGGTTCTTGCATGTTCTCCATAATACCCATTGTACCTGAGGCTAAACCAATAAAAAATGACTAAAAAATTTAGCTCCTCACATATATTTTATAATTAGATAAAGCACTATGTTATAACATGTCTGATCTGGCTTCTCTGGCAACTTCCAACAGGGGACAAACAATTCTTAAGTTGTGGAGAGTTAGCTGTCAGGCAAATTATGAACAGTGGGAAAGAACAGATAAGAGAGAACTTGGAGATTAATCTTTTTCCTTTCATCTCTTCAATAGACAATTCTGGGACATAGACTCCTGGTACAGACTGACCAAGACATCTCACATGACCAAGCAATGGGACATGTCTCTTCTTATCTCATGAAACAGTGAGTAGTTGGCAACACACAACGTGTTTATAATTTGTCCTTTATGCATCACTGTGTTTTTCCACAGTTCTTGCAGAACTGAAATCATATTACATTAAGCATTAGCACATATATATTCCATCAGGCTGTGTTTCTAATGAGCCTGAGCCAAGATAGTAGATGTCAATAGTATCTCTATAAAGCAGATTATGGTAGGTGGGCTGGAAATAATTCTTGACATTGATGAAATCACAATTAATTAAACTGTGGTTAATTCTAATGAGGTGCAAATGGGTGGCAAGGAGATAGCAGTCAACTACATGTGGTGCACAGTAAGAAAATGGTTAGCACTATTTATAAAGATCATGGTATAGAAAAACTTATTTGAGATATTTTAAAAAATAATAATATTATATATACCCCATTCAATTATCAAAACATGCACTCAATGGAGAAAACAGGGCCTCTTTGGCATCTTTAAAAATAATATTTTTGTTAGCAGGGACAGAAAATTATATGCTGAAAATCAGCCTCAGCATCTGATTATAAGCATGACAAGCTATAATGTACACATCATATCCAGTCTTAATAGGTCTTCCCTTCAAGTTAGGTCTCTGGATTGAAGACATTCAGTTAGACAAGTATTATTTTATTTTGTTTTATTTTATTTTATTTTTTGGACAGAGTCTCGCTCTGTTGCTCAGGCTGGAGTGCAATGGCATGATCTCGGCTTACTACAACCTCTACCTTGAACCTTGAACCTTCAGAATTACTGAACCTCCCGGGTTCAAGTAATTCTCATGCCTCAGCCTCCCCAGTAGCTGGGATTACAAGTATCGGGCACCACGCCTGGCTAATTTTTGTACTTTTAGTAGAGACGGGGTTTCACCATGTTGGTTAGTCTGATTTCAAACTCCTGATCACAGGTGATCCACCCATCTTGGCCTCCCAAAGTGCTGGGATTACAGGAGTGAGCCACTGTGCCTGGCTAACAAGCATAACATTTTTATCTTTCTTCTTCCATGGTTCAGCAGATGTTTCTTAATCAGTATCTCTATTCATGTGTTTTTTGTTAATTCTCCAACCACTGAAGTTTGGCTTCTGCCCAAATCATCTAGAACTCACTAAGGTTGCCAAAGACTTTGCAATTGGTGAACTCAAACTATCCTCAGGGATTTGATCACTGCTCAGTCTATATGGTTAGCCATTACTTGTCTAAACTCCTCCCTTACGTTGACAGTTACCTCTCCCTGCCCTTGCCTATGTGACTTGTTTTAGTCTTAGTTGTTTCTTCCGCCTTTATCTTCCTTAAAACTGTGACCATGTATTTTAAATCAGTTTTTGATCTTCTTTTCTGTAAACTTTCACCCTCTTGGGCAATAATCCATTTTCTTTAAGTAAATTGTCCATATGAGACCCAAATCTGGAGCTGATGTCTAGGTTTCTCCTGACCTCAACTCATGGCTTTGCCTGGATAGGCCAGACACTGCAAATTTGAGATTTCTTACAGAGTTGCCATGACAACAAAGTCTGTTTACACCTCAGCCACTCAAGCACAGGATACACTCAACCTTGAGGAACCAGAGAAGAAAGTCTTGGGCCCAAATTCAACCCTGCTCTCACCCTACCCACTTGCCCCCACCCCTGCTGCAGGGTTAAAACATGCAGCCTAGGAGTGCTGAGCTGAGTGTTGGCTTTGTGAAATCTTCCAGAAATGAAGCCAGTTGTCTGACACCAATTTATACCACAGTCAAAGCCTCAAGTGATTTAAAGAATATAAAAGTGAAAATCCCCATCCAAAGGACAGCAACCTCAAACGTTAAAGCAATATTAGCCTACACAGATGAGAGACATCTGATGTAAGAACTCTGGCAACTCTAAAAGCCAGAATGTCTTCTTACCTCCAAATGACTGCATCTCCCCAGCAATGGCTCTTAATCAGACCAAAATTGCAGGAATGACAGACATAAAATTCAGAATCCAAATGGCAATGAAGATCATGAAAATTCAAGAGAAAAGTTGAAACCCAGTACAAGAAATCTGTGGAATACAGTCAAATGATACAAGAGCTAAACAATTAAATGGGAACTTTAAGAAACAACCAACCTGACCTGATTGAGCTGTAAAACTCACCACAATAATTTTATAATACAATTAAAAGTGTTAACAGCAGAATATACCAAGCTAAAGAAAAAATCTCAGCACTCAAAGAGTAATTCTTCATATCAACTTAGACAATGACAACAATGAAGAAGAGGATGAAGGAGAAAATTAAGAAAGAATATAAAAGAATGAACAAAATTTCCAAGTTTTGCAAATAGATTATGGGATTATAAAAAGGGACAAAACCTATGACTCATTGTCATCACTGAAAGGGAGGGAGAGAGAGCAAGCAACCTTGGAAAACATATTTGAGGGTATTGTCCATAAAAATTTCCCCAACCACACTAGAAAGGTCAACACTCAAGTTTAGGAAATTCAGAGAACTCCTGTAAGATACCATGTAAGACAATCATCCCTAAGACACATAGCCATCAGATTATCCAAAGTCAAAGAAAGAGAAAAAATATTAAAGGCAGTTAGAGAGAAGGGGTGGTCACCAGCAAAGGAAACCCCATCAGGCTAACAGTGGACCTTTCAGCATAAACCTGACAAGCCACAAGAGATTGAGGGCCTATTTTCAGCATCTTTAAAGAAAATAAATTCCAATGAAGAATTTCATCTTCAACCAAATTAAGCTTGTAAGCAAATGAGAAATAAAATCACTTTCAGACAAGCAAATGCTAAGGGAATTTGTTACCACCAGACCTGTCTTGTAAGAGATCTTTAAGGGAGTGCTAAACATGGAAAAGAAAGATAATTACCAGCTGCCAAAACAACACAGTTAATACATAAACCATTGACATTATAAAGCAACTGCACAATCAAGTCTACATAACAATCATCTAATAACATGATGACTGGATCATATCCCACATATCAATATTAACCTTGAATGTAAATGGGCTTAATGCCCCCATTTAAAAGGCACAGAGTAGCAAGGTGGTTATAAAACCAAGACCCAGCTATATGTTGTCTACAAGAGACCCAGCTCACATTCAGTGAGACCTATAGGCTCAAAGTAAATAAAGGGATGAAGAAAAATTCATGAAGCAAAGGAAAAGCAAAAAAAGAGCAGGGCTGATATTTTTTTATTTCCGACAAAACAGACTTTAAACCAATAATGATCAAAAAGGACAATGAAGAGCATTACATAGTGATGAAGGGTTTGGTTCCACAAAACTTAAGTGTCCTAAATATGGATGCACCCAACATAGGAACAGCCAGGTTCAAAAAACAAGTTCTTAGACAAATGTAAAGAGACATAAATGGTTACGCAAAGAGAGTGAGAGACATTACACTCCACTGACAGTATTAGACAGATCAATGAGGCAGAAAACTAATGAAGATATTTGTGACCTAAACTCAACCCTTCACAAAATGGAACTAACAGACATCTGCAGAACACTTCATCTAACCAAAATAGAATATACATTTTTTTTATCCCCATATAGCACATACTCTAAAATGCACAGCATGGTCAGGCATAAAGGAATTCCCCCCAAAATACTAAGAAAAACTGAAATTATACCAACTACAGTCTCAGACCATGGAACAATAAAAACAGAATCAATACAAAGAAGGTCTCTCAAAGTCATACAGTTACATAGATATTGAACAACCTGTTTTTGAATGACATTTGGGTAAATAATGAAATTAAGGCAAAAATCAAGAAATTATTTAAAGCTAGTGAAAATAATGATACCACATACCAGCATCTCTGGGAAACAGCTAAAGCAGTGTTAGAAAAAATTTATTGTGCTAAATGACCACATCCAAAAGTTAGAAAGATGTCAATTTAACAACCTAATATCACACCTACAGGAACTGGAAAAATAAGAGAAAACCAATTCCAAAGCTAGCAGTAGAAAATAAATAACCCAAATGAGAGCCAAACTGTTGAATGAAACTGAGATGCAACAAACCATACAAAAGAAGAGCAAAATCAAAAGTTGGTTATTTGAAAGAGTAAACAAGATTGATAAAAAGCTAGCTAGATTAATAAAAAAAAAAAAAGATAAGATCCAAATAAACAGTAAGAAACAGCAAAGGGGACATTATCACACATCACATAAAAGTACAAAAAAGACCCAAAGATTATTACAAGCAATTCTATGCACACACACTAGAAAACCTGGAAGGAATGGATAAATTCCTGGAAACATAGAACCTCCCGAGATTGAACAAGGAAGAGTTTTAAATCCTGAACAGAGCAATAATGCGTTCCAAAAATGATTCAGTAATAAAAAACCTACCACCCAGAGAAAGCCGTGGATCAGATGGATTCGTAGCCAAATTGAACCAGATATATAAAACAACAGCTGGTATTAATCCTACCTTAACTATTCCAAAAAACTGAGGAAGAGAGACTCCTCCCTATCTCATTCTATAAGGCTAGACTATTCTGACACTGAGACCTGACAGAGACATGACGGAAAAAGAAACGTTCAGCCCAATATCCCAGATGAACATAGATGGAACACTGCTCAACAAAATACTAGCAAACCAAATCTAGAAGCACATCAAAATGCTAAGGTGCCACAATCAAGTGAGTTTTATTCCTGAGAGGCAAGGTAGGTTTAACATAAGAAAATCATAAATGTGATTCATCAAATAAACATCACTAAATACAAAAACCATAGTATTATCTCAATAGATAATAGAAAGTAGAAAAAGGTTCTGATAAAATTCAACACCCCTTCATGTTGAAAAACCTCAACAAACTTAGCATCGAACAAACATACCTCAAAATAATAAGAGCCATCTATCACAAACCTACAGCCAACATCATACCAAACAGGCAGAATCTGAAAGCATTATCCTTGAGAACTGGAACATGACAAGGATGCCCACTTTCACAATTCTATTTAACATAGTACAGGAAGTTCTAGCCAGAACAATCAGGGAAGAAAGAAAGAAAGATATGCAAATAGGAAAAGAAGAAGTCAAACTATCTATTTTCATATTCAATATGATTCTATACCTAGAAAACCCCAGAGTCTCTGCCCACTGGACCCTTGAACTGATAGGCAACTTCAGCAAATTTTCAGGACACAAAATCATTATTAAAAAGTCTGTAGCATTTATATATACCAATAAGGTCCAAGCTGAGTGCCAAATCATGAGTGTTACCCCATTCACAATAGCCATGAAATAATTAAATACCTAGGAGTACAGCTAACCAGAGAGGTAAAGGATCCCTGCAATGAGAATTACAAAACACTGCTCAAAGAAATCAGAGATAACACAAACAAATGAAAACAAAAAATTTCATGCTCATGTATAGGAAGAATCAGTATCATAAAAATGTCCATACTGCTCAAAGCAATCCACAGATTCAGTGTTATTCTTATCAAATTACCAATAACATTTTTCACATTAGAAAAAAAAAAACTATTCTAATATTCATATAGAACCAAAAAAGACTCCAAATAGCCATTGCAGTCCAAAGCAAAATGAATGAAGTCAGAGGGATCATACTTCCCAACTTCAAACAATACTACAGGGCTACCAAAACAGTGCGGCATTGTTACAAAAACAGACACATAGACCAATGGAACGTGTTACAGAACCCAGAACTAAAGTCTCGTGCATACAACCATCTGATCTTTGACCAAGTTAACAATAACAAGAAATGTGTAAAGGCCTCCTTATTCAATAAATGGTACTGGGATAACTAGTTAGCCTTTTGCAAAAGATTGAAACTGGACCCCTACCTTGCATCATATACAAAAATCAACATGAAATGAATCAAAGACTTAAATGTAAAACCCAAAACTATAAAAAACTCTAGAAGGAAACTTACAAAATACCATTCTGGATATTGGCCCTGACAATGATTTAATGTCAAAAAAAAAAAAGCAATTGCAAGAGAAACAAACAAACAAACAAACAAATGACAAATCAGACCTAATGAAACTAAGGAGCTTCTGCACAGTGAGAGAAATTATCAACAGAGTAAGCAGACAACCTACAGAATGGTAGAAAATATTTGCAAATTATGCATCTGAGGAAGGTCTTATATCCAGAATCTATAAGGCACTTAAACAAATTAACAAGCAAAAAACTGAACAACCACATTAAAAAATGTGTAAAGGACATGGCCACTTTTCAAAAAAAGACATACATGTGGCCAAGAAACATATAAAGAAAAAAATGCTCCACATCACTATTCATTAGAGAAATGCAAATTAAAACCACACAAAGATACCATCTCACACCAGTCAGAAGGGCTATCATTAAAATGTCAAAAAAAAAAAGATATGAATGAACTTGTGAGGAAAAGGGAACGTATACACTGTGGGTGGGAATACAAATTAGTTTAGGCACTGTGCAAAATAGTTTGAAGATTTCTCAAAGAATTTAAATGGAACTGTCATTTGACACAGCAGTCCCAGGATTGTGAACTATTGACATGGGAGCTTTCTTGATAGTTGAGGGTGGGAGGAGGGTTAGGATAAAAAAAAAACATCCATTAGGTACTACCTTCATTACCTAGGTGACAAAATAATCTGTATACCAAACCCCTGCTGCATGCAATTTACCCGTGCAACAAACCTGCCGGTGTATCCCCTGAACCTAAAACAAAGTTAGAAAAAGTAGGAAATAAAAATTGAAAAAAAAACATGTAAAGTTCAAAATAAATAAATATTTTGGAAACTTCAGACCTAGCAGAAGCACCAATTTGACCTGTTTCAAAAATAAAACAACGACTGACTTAAAATTTCCTTAAAAATGAAGATCAGACTCTGCAAGACATATCCCTTCTATCCACCTTCATTGTCTCTCAAACTACGACCAGATTTAGGTCTCAGTGTCACCAACGGGTAGCAAAGGCCCCTTTCCATCATTTTCTGGGTCCACATGAATACCCCCATTCCAAATTTCAGAATTTCACTCTTTCTCAAATATCCTAAATTTTACATTGAAAATTGTACAGGGTTGTTAACTCAACTGACATTGTATTTCTGAAAACAGTATGATTATATTTTATGTCTGACTTTCATCAAGTTTGATTTGTTTCTATAGTATATAAGAGATGCTTTTAAGGCCATCTTAGAATATCTCTCATTTTATACCACAATTAGAGTTAAGAAATTAAAATCTGAGCTTGTGATTTTATTTATATAAGTATGTCAGCGCATTTTAAAACATTTACTCAATTATTTTTTTCTTCATATAAGTGAATAGAAACTTGATGTCCCAAGGTATTTGCTCCATAAGTACTTAATCATAATCAAAATAGGTAACAATTTAGTTAATGATGATGCTTTTGTATATCAAGGATAATAAGCCTTCTATTTCCCATTGGCAAGATGTTTAAACCCATCTGAACATTTTTCACTGAGGGTCTATTTTCTGAGCCTACTTACGGTATTAATTAACTTACTGGCGAGGCCCCTGTCAAAAGATAAGTCTTAACAGTATTTGTAACTCAGAAAAAAAAAATTGAAAAAAATTTTAAACATGCTAAACAAGTGTTAGAAGATTGAAAGCCCAGAACAAAATACTGAGATACAGAAGAGGACGTGTAGAAGTAGCTACCACACTCAGAGTAGGGGAACAAAATTAAGATGTTATCTTTAACTGTATTAAGTGGTGTAGAGGAGTGGTTCCTGTTGAACTTCGGCCCAAATCTCTAATAAGTGGTTGATGCCAGGTTATTACTGATACTTCAGGCCCTTGAAGAAGGGAATCCAGATTTCATAAAGGAAACGTTGTCTAAGTGTTTCTAGAGCCTCATAAATTCTAAAAAGAACTCTCATAGAGCTATAAATCAATTCCTTGGGGAGGGAATGCCAGCCTACTGAGATATTAGCCAGAAATAAATTGTTGGTGCATTACAACTCTTATCCCAAAGTGATAAAGAGAAATTCTCCCAGTGGACAGAACTACAAGCAATACATTTAGTTTTCTACTCCATATGAAGAAATAATTTGTTTCAACTATGGTTATTCCCTAATACCTTGGAAGTGGCAAATGCCAGGGCCAGTTTGTCTGAGTCCAGACTGGAATAAGACGAAAAATTCAGTGACAAGGAGGTCTGAGGATGAAGTATATAGACAGATCAATGGACAGAGGTAATTAGAATACATATTTGCATCTCATGTTAATTTTTACTGGTGATTATTCATAAAAAGGATGTCTCTCAACAAGCAGGTAGATAAGTGAATATAATTTAGTATATCTCCAGACAACTTCAGTGCTTGTGTAGTCCCATGTATGAAGTCTATATTGACAAGGATGAAGGCTGTTTATATGCCCAACTGCATGGGCTAGCCTTTTACCACAACTTTTCTTGCTGCTTCCACTCTTGTGTGTGCAATTTTCCAGCACCATACGTCAACAATTAGACATCAGCATCATTGCTTGGTAATAACGGTTGGTCCTGCTTCAGCAAAGGAATTATACTTGAACCTTCGATCTCAGGAATCCATATATTCCATAAATGAGTTTGCTTTCTTATCCAAAGTGTCCCAGCAAACACTATTATCTGAAGACTTACAGAAAGCCTTTTTAATACTCATGGTATTCCCTATAGCATTGTTTTAGACCTAAGAATCTATTTTATGTATGCAAAATGAGCACAACTGGCTCGTGATCTTGGGAACTATAGGTTGAGCAGCATACAACCCCTTTTACTAAAAATCAGCCTGATAAAATTTGGGAGCAATCTGTTTAAGACCCTTGCTCAACGTCAGCAACATGTATGATTGGGGTAATGTGATAAATGATACAGTAGTTCTACTAGCTAGAATATATGGATCCAGGAAATAAGGGGTAAAAGGAAGAAAGGCATCTCTTACTATCACTAGCAGTGAATCATTTGAAAATGTATGTGTCTAGTCCATACAATCTTAGTCTCTTCCTCATTAGAGATCCTGGAAGTGAGCATCATCTGTCCACTCTGGTCTACTCAGGCCAGTGGAAAGCAAGCAAAAAAGTATTCTACTATCTGAGATAATGTCATGATGACCGAGAGACATTAGAATTGCTGCCACGTGTAGTATGCCCATTCTGCTGCCCCTTCTTTTTCCCGGGATTGCAACTACTAAGAATTTACACATTGCCATAAGTACTTTCTGGAAAAAATAAAAATAAAAACAAAACAAAACAAAACAAAAAAACACAAGGTATGATAGACCTCACAATTGGAATGCAGATTATTATGATCATTTCTCTTAGGAAACTAATCAGTTTCTGTAAGAATTCTTTTGCACAATAACTATAATAAGCAGAAAAAAAAAAAGCAGCACAATCCAAGTGACTACTAATTATTGTTGAATGTACGTGTTTTTTAAAGGCCTTCTTAACTAAAGACATGATCAACTAACCGTGCTTTTGTTTTCTATTCCTCTGTCATTAGTACTCCAGTTTTTTGCCCAATGTTTGCCTTCTCAATTTCCCTCCTCCTCCAGAGTCGAAATATAATCTGCTAGTATGCTTCAAGTTGAACACCACTTACTTCCTCAAATCCAGGAATCCAGCTGATAATCATTCAGCCTCTGGCATCTGAATTATCACCTCACAAAATATTAAAAATGTTTTAACATTAAGACATTTCTTGTTAAAAGAGATTTAAATCAGTAATTATCTTTATATTAATCTCATGCCCCTCAACATTTTATTTGTTCTCCCTTCCTATTTTGTTCATTGTTATGATATGTAATCACTTAATAGCATCTGATAATGCAGTTACTCAAGGCTTAAAGCTCTTGCTTTCCCTGACTTACAGGAAACAATGCAACTTTTCCTCCTATGTCTTTGTCATCATTTCAAGTTCTCCTTGCACTTTGTTCAAGTTTCTCATTTCATTTAACTCTCTACATTTATACTGGATGACCACATACATGTATGCTCCTTTTTTTCTTATTAACATGCCAAAATGAATCTTTAAGATTTTATATATCTGAGTGACATCAGAAATTGTTCATTGTCTTTGTATATAAGACACCTCACAAGGTAAACATCTCAAAATTGGAACAATCATCTCTTACAAATTTGCTTCTGCTCATACAGCATCTCCTGGCATCAATGGACTTGTCCAAGACCAGTAATCACACCATCAGGTGCACTAACAAGAAATATCAACATAGAAATATTAGCAACATGAATAAGACCTGTCTCTCTGCCTTACTTTTAGTATCTGAATATTCTACTTTTAAATATAATTAATTTTTAATATAATCTGAAATGAAAATCACCCCTTATACTTTCATATGTTAAAATTAAATGTCAGTTTAATTATAATAGTATGTTTGTAATAAAAAAAGAAAGACACTACAATAATAACAGATTGTAAAAATTGTCAAATGTATTAACAAAAACAATTATCTTTCAAATATGGAATATGCACCTCTCTACAATTAATTCACGCTCTCTTAGATGTGAGTGCGTTACGCCCCTCCCCTCCTCTCTTAGGCGAAGGTCTATCACATTTATTTGAAAAAACAAACTTTTAAAAAAGTAATGCAAATTAGAAGCAGAAATACTAGAGATTATTTATATAACAATTTAAATCTATATGGAATTGTTTAATGCATTAGCATTTATAACACTGAACATAACGCAATATTTAAAATTTATATTTAGCAATTTAATTCCACTTAGATTATTAGTATAACCATAAAAGTCCTTATTTTTCTGTTTTCTTGTAGAGCTTGTCAAAAAATACCTTGCCCTAGTATAGGTTACAATGGAACAAGAACATTTACTTAAAATTGAATCTGTATGGTACCATAATAATAAGCTTTAGTAACTATAGGATAAAGCTAACATCTAGCATTTATGAGAAATTATTGTTCCCATATTGTATCTCAAAATTTTAAATATTTCTACCTAATTTTACTGACTTCAAAATATATCTAAAATAAAATTTCACATTTATGCATGTATCACTCCATGATGATGAATTTGGGCTTCAGATGCAAACTGATTTTTATCCTTTGGGCCTTTGGCTTTTGGTCCAGGTGCTTATTCATTACACCTCTATGTTATATCCCAGCATATTGCCTCATCCTTAATAAGCTAAGAGATACATGTGTGTGCAAAATTAATTAATTAAGAACAAATCCCAATATTATGTTGCCTATCTTTCAATTCTACCTCTCGTTGTGATGTTAGACCACATAAGTTATGGGATGCTAAAGGGTTACTTGGTACAAGTGCACTTTATTATCTTGTCTCAAAATTATAGCAATAGATTCTAGAGAAATTTTGTCATTTTTCTATAATGGCTTTCCAAAGTAACATACATAAACCGAAAATTTTAAATTCAAATAAAATCTCTAATACCTTACACTGTCGAGTGTTCAATATTAATAACTCATACGGATACCAGCTTTGCAATGATTCTTACAGCTAAAATCTTTTGCTAAATCTAGATGTCAGTGTGATAGCCCATATGAACAGGATTTTAGAATTCTCCCTGATTTCTCTCAGGGTTCCTAAATCATAGACTTAAATTCATAAAACTTAAAAAGATAAACTCTTTAGCTTTCAATTGCAAAATTAAAGCAAGGCAGAAGAAAATCAGAAAAAAAAATACAGTTAGAGGGTGAAAAAATGAAAAAAAAAAACAAAACAAAACAAAGAAAAACAGAGAGAGAGAGAGAGGACCATTGCCTGGCTGTTATTTGCCCCTCAGCAAGAGCCATAAACCAATCATATGTCAGACACAGGGGCCTGAGAGAACTGAAACTTAATCTATCATATGGACTGTTTTAATCAGCCAGAATCCTTCCACACCAGGGGAACATTCGCTCAGTGCAATATCTCAGATACACTGGAAATGTTTCACAGGGCTGTTAAGATAACACACTTTAAGTTCATCTAAAGTAAATGCATTTATTACTTTGCATCCAAGATATTTGTCCTTATGTAGGTATAATTTTACATTATTTTGCGTGTATATATCTTTCAAATACCCATTGAGATATTCATTCTTAACATAAGAAATATAAGAAAACTTCATTATAAAGAGAAGTTTTCAACAGATTGATAACATAAAGCATAATGATAAATTTAGAAAACTCAATTTTTTACATATGAGAGATTTATATACATAATTTTGCTAAAATTCATGTATTGTAAAATAATCTTTTGATTCATCTTGAAAGCATGGGTGCATTCAAAGAGTAAGTAGCCTCTTCTGAAATCCTACAATAAAACTGCCACTAATAATACTCATAATCATGTAACACAATAATGTATTTTCAGTAGGATGTTCCTGGTTCAATTCTAACTCATTTAACTCATTTAATACTCATAGCAATGCTTTAAAATAGTTAAAAAATTCATTTGGAGATGAGCAATATAATATCCCCAAGTTCTCAATTGCTCAGTTATTTTGGTTTTCATCAAATATTTAGTTAATATCTCCTATTTGCTGAAAGTACAATTATTAACAGATACAATTTCTGTTTCTGGAGATCATGATTCTTTGGTTTCTTCTATAAACTATTTACTAAAAATACAAAAAAGTAGCCGGGCGACCTGGCGGGCGCCTGTAGTCCCAGCTACTTGGGAGGCTGAGGCAGGAGAATGGCGTGATCCCGGGAGGCGGAGCTTGCAGTGAGCTGAGATCCGGCCACTGCACTCCAGCCTGGGCGACAGAGCGAGACTCCGTCTCAAAAAAAAAAAAAAAAACTATTTACTAAACAGTAATAACATCATCTTTCTGTGTTTTCATAGCAAAGTATACACTTAGTACTCATAAATCTTTACTTCATATTTTGAAAAAAGAGGGGGGCAAACTCATTTATTACAAATATTACAAATTTATTTAAGTTTGCAAAACGTCTTACGTTAGTACCTTCTGAGTCAAAACAGGTTATGAATAAAAATTGTAGTCTAAACACATAATGTCTAAACATACTAGCATCAAATGGATGTTAACTTTTTGCTTTCTAACTGAAATAAAATAATCTCCTCTAGCTTAAGAGATAATTTAAAGAAAACTCTTAAATATCCACTAAAAATCTGTTATAGAAGATATACAGAGATTCAGAGATTTTGTGTACAGGAAAAAAATAAAATAAAAATTAAAAAAAAACAGAAAATACTGTGACCCAAAGTGAGGTGATTAAGATGGCTACTATCTGGAAGTTTTAGATTTTGAATTCAGATAGCCAAGCATGCATTACCTGCTATCTTGTTAATCTCCAGTTGCAAGTGTAATGCTCTGTGCTCATTTATCTGAATTCCAAATCAGACCCCTAAAATGGAATCTTTATACAAGATGCGGTATCTCAAGCATCACAAAATAGTGATGGTGTTTTTACAATAAAGCTTTGAGTCATTGTGATTCTGAGTCCTTGGGCTAGAAAAGTAAGTAAGAAAAAGGACATAATGTTTCTAGGACATCTGAGATTAGTGTATTGTATATAATACTTCTTAAAAATACAAGTAAAGGATTTTCTTAAAAGCTTGATCTTTTATCCAGACTTAAACCTTTAAATTATACTATGATATATAACATAAGGAATAAACATTATTTTGCTTCGTGACAGCCCTTATATTTTCTAAATTAACTCTTTTCTAATTCAACTCTTCGTACTTTTTCTGCCCTACCCTCCATATATTGTCTTTCCATACTGTCAAGTCCTTATGTCAATCCATTGCATGACTACATTTTAAGAAACATGTTTTTTCCTTTCATTGTTTTCATTAAAGTAAGTTTCATCTATTGAGATTCATATTTTCTCCTTCCTTCCTTCCTTGCTCCCTCCCTCCCTTCGTTATTTCTTTTCCTTCCTTCCTTCCTTCCTTCCTTCCTTCCTTCCTTCCTTCCTTCCTTCCTTCCTTCCTTTTCTTTCTTTTCTTTCTTTCTTTCTCTTTCTCATAGTGTCTCTCTGTCACCCAAGCCAGAGTGTGGGGCATAATCATGTCTCACAGTAACCTGTACTTCCTGGGTTCAAGTGATTGTTGTGCCTCAGCCTCCCAAGTAGCTGGGATACAAGTGCTCGCCACCACACCCAGCTAATTTTTGTATTTTTAGTAGATACATGTTTCACCATATTGGCCAGGCTGGTCTTGAACCCCTGACATCAAATGATCTGCCTGCCTTGGCCTCCCAAGTGGTGGGATCACATGCATGAGCCACCATGCCCAGCTGAGATTCATATTTTCTATGAAAATACCATATAATCTTTATTTCTAAATTTAAATATTATAATCATTTAAAAGGTTTTTATATAATCGTTCAGAATAAGAGTGAGGCTTCATGTCACGGTTATATTTAATAATTATAATAAAAACAACAAACACATAGTAACTTTTATGCTACACACATTTTCTAAGTGCTTAAAGCATGTGAACTTAATTATCACAACTCTAAGAGAGGCACAATTGCCATTCATGTTTCACAGCCCAGATTCAAACCTAAGCATTCTGATTTCAGAGTCCAATAGCACACCATTTCCACTGGGACCCTTTACTTCCTTAATTCACTTAAAACTTTCATCAAGAACAAACAACACTGGAGAAAAACTGCCACTGAAAGGGTCTCTCACAATCCACCAAAATTCCAACCAGAATACTTTATTTGATCTAGTACAATAAATATGTCAGTTGATAGCAACATATTTCGTGCATTTATTTCATATGCATAAAAATTCCAAAAAAATGTGAATTGTTCCATAGAGATCAGTGTGGCTGAATTTTGCTTATTTAGGGTTTACAACATGTCCAACCTGAGTGGCTAGCTTCCTTGGAAGAAAAGAGATGAACCCTGACTCATCGGTTTCCTTCAAATATTTGGTATAATACTTGGCCTACATAGAAGAGAGAAAAAATATTTTTAAATTGAAAGTTTAAAAAACTGTGGGTGAGATATGCCCCCATGCTTAGAATAGGAGGTAGGGTCAAGGCCAGTAACAAATTTTGGGGACAACAATGAACAATACATCTCTTAGAGGACAAGTACAGTGTATCATGTATTACCAACACTGAAATAGAAGTTGTTTTCCAGTTTTTTGTTCCTTCTAAGTTTTTATTTAAACTTGAAACTTCAAAATTTTCAACTAAAAACACCATATATTGAGTTCCTTGGTGTGATGTTTGAAAAGGAGGATATTGAACTTAAAGAAGTTAATATCTGGTATAAGGAACAGAGATATCAACCAACAGGGAATATCAGCCAAAGGAGCCTAACTGCTAGCATCTTTTTTTTTTTTTTTTTTTTTAATAGACAGAGTCTCGCTGTGTCGCCCAGGCTGGAATGCAATGGTGCGATCTCAGCTCAGTGCAATCTCCGCCTCCCGGATTCAAGAAATTCTCTGCTTCAGCCTCCTGAATACCTGGGCTTAGAGGCATCTGCCACAATGCCCAGCTAAGTTTTGTATTTTTAGTACAGATGGGTTTTTACCATCTTGCCTAGACTGGTCTTGAACTCCTGACTTCATGATCCACCCACCTTGGCCTCCCAAAATGCTGGGATTACAGTCGTGAGCCACTGCGCCCAGCCAAGTGCTAGCATCTTAGACAACACCTCTCCAAAAATACCGAAAGATTGAGAAAATCGGCCGGGCGTGGTGGCTCAAGCCTGTAATCCCAGCACTTTGGGAGGCCGAGACGGGTGAATCACGAGGTCAGGAGATCGAGACCATCCTGGCTAACACCGTGAAACCCCGTCTCTACTAAAAAATACAAAAAACTAGCCGGGCGAGGTGGCGGGCGCCTGTAGTCCCAGCCGCTGGGGAGGCTAAGGCAGGAGAATGGCGTAAACCCGGGAGGTGGAGCTTGCAGTGAGCTGAGATCCGGACACTGCACTCCAGCCTAGGCCATAGAGAGAGACTCCGTCTCAAAAAAAAAA
>NW_016808366.1:1514164-1517217 GCF_001698545.2 Rhinopithecus bieti
GAAGGAAGGAAGGAAGGAAGGAAGGAAGGAAGGAAGGAAGGAAGGAAGGAAGGAAGGAAGGAAGGAAGGGAGGGAGGGAAAAACATAGTTCTTTCAATGTGTCCTTTTGTGTATATTTTTTTATAAGAAACACATTCTCTGGAAGTAGTGGTTTAAACATGATAAATTCTTTGTCCAATCAAGGGTCTGCTTATCAGACATAATCTCTGTGTACTTATGTTGCATGCAAGTCATAAAGAAATAATCAAGTCTACTTTTCTCAGAAAGATAAATTAGAGTAAAAAACTCACAAAACCTCTAAGAATGTATTGCCTGCTCAGTGTTACTTCTCACCCCAAATAATAATCTTAAATATGACAAATATAATTCATAATAAATTCCATTGACCAGGCTGGGATATTCTCAACAGCCAACTGAGACTGACTTTCAGACTTTAAAACAGACTGCTCTCCAGGGTCCTGTTCATATTACCTTTAATTTTGTTTTACTGATTTATTTTCTTCTACTCTGCAACTTAAACTGGGACTTTAAACTAAATCATACATATAATATACATATAAGATCTTATATTTGTTTAATTTCAGAATCCGTCCCTAAGTTTCAGAGAGGTTAAGTGAGAAGACTAAAGTTAGAAAGTTATGATGTGATTGAGATTGAACTTAAACAAGATAGCTTAAACACCCAACCAACACACAACTATCTGATAAAATGCCATTTGTTTGCTTAGTGACAACTTTATATTAAATAAATAATATAATGAAATATATTTGGAATAAAATATTCGATAAACGACTGGCTTAGATGAAAGCATATTACAGTTGGCTCTTTGTATATTCAGGTGATTGGTTCCAGGACCTCTGGAATATATCAAAATCCATGCATACACAAGTTCTGCAGTCAGCCCTGTAAAACTCACATATAAGAAAAGATGACCCTCATGGGCAAAGATTTCATGATGTCAAAAGCAATCTCAACAAAAGCAAAAATTGATAAATGGTATCAAATTAAATCAAAGAGCTTCTGTACAGCAAAATAAACTATAAATAGAATAAAAAATTTACAGAATGGGAGAAAATTTTTGCCAACTATGCATTTGACAAAGGCCTAATATCTAGTATCTGTAAGACACAAGAAAAAAATCAAACAACTCTTTAAAAAGGGGGCAAAGGACACAAACAGACACTTTTCAAAAGAAGACATACATTCCCTGAATACTCTATTTTCCATCCATCTTTTGTTGAAAAAAATCCACGTTTAAGTGGGCCCACACAACTCAAATCCATGTTGTTCAAGGTTCAAATGTACTTGCAAGTCCTGAATATTTACATCTTTGCTTTTGTGGCTGACTGCCACAGTTAATACTTGAGATTGTCACTACAGCAGTTACTATTGTTACTGCTTGAGACCATCATTACAGCAGTTACTACTGTTACTGCTTGAGACTGTCATTGTGACTGAAGGAAGGGAGGAACTCAGAAATGGTAACAAAAACAAGAGAAACTGTTTTAAGGAAAGGCTAGCATGGGGGAGAAGAAGAGAGTTCCCTGCTTCTAGTGAGCAAAGGAACGCCACCCNAAAAAAAAAAAGATTGAGAAAATCTGAGTTATTTTAGTGTATGAAGTGCAGGTATAAACTATTTCTTTTTAAACCTCAGAAGGACTTGCAAATATCCTAGCTGGGACTATAAGGGTGAAGTACAAAATTAAGATAAATTATTTAAAATATAAGAATTTGGCAAAAAATTACTTTGTGTCCTTTAAAGTTATTCCTGAGCATTAAAATTTAAAGTCTAAAAGATTTTTAGAAATTCAAAAGATATCACCAAATGCTGTCCTGTAGGAAATTAAGCAATTTAGTATCTAACTTAGAAATCTTATATTTAGCATTCTCCTTGGAACCAACTTTTGTTATCTTGTTGATTTCCTCATTAAAGAGATAAAGAAATCTGTAACACATGACATATTTGTGAGTTATGTTCTTAAGTTTTTGCAAAGAATACTTTGACAACACATACACTGATCCTATAACAAATGCTACTAACAAACACTACATTGCAATATTTCAACACTCACAGATGAACATTCAAAAAATTCAAGAAATCTCTGAGATGTCAGAAGTAAAAGCACACTTTCTCTTATTAAAAAAGAAAGGGGAAAGGAAAACAACTTAATTGAGAAGCTCAGAAGTCTGAAGATGTCAAGGTACATTTTCAAGAACCTAACAAGAAATGTGGAGGTTTCCTCAATGCCAGGCCCACGTCTTAACCTCAAATCACTTAGGTCTGTCACCCTACTTTCACGTGGAATGTGTTTGTAACTGTTCCATTTCTGTCATGATTATTATATACAATACAAGGGTTTACATCTCATTGTCAAAAATAGTAAAACAAGCCAATAAACCTGTTCTTTATCAGCTGGACCTATATTTCATTTGCTCAATTGCTCTGTCATGCTTTGAAAGACAATGTTTAATAACATTAGGGATGCAAACTTGCACCCAAGTCTTGTTGATGAGCATGCACTTATTTTTGATTTTTTTCAGACTTTGAAGTATTAGATAAACTTTACTACTGCTCTCTGTGTTCTCATGTCCTACATGTCCTAAAAAAATATACTAAAACAGTAATCCCAGCACTTTTGGAGGCCGAGGCTGGTGAATCACTCGAGGTCAGAAGTTCGAGACCAACCTGACCAATGTGGTGAAACTCCGTCTCTACTAAAAATACAAAATCATCCTGATGTTGTGGTGCATGCCGGTAATCCCAGCTACTCAGGAGGCTGAGGCAAAAGAATCACTTGAATCCTGGAGCCAGAGTTTACAGTGAGTCAAGATCACACCAGTGAAACTCCAGTCTGGGCAAGAAGAGTGAAGTGTGAAAGAAAGAAAGAGAGAAAGAGAGAAAGAAAGAAAAGAAAGAAAGAAAGAAAGAAAGAAAGAAAGAAAGAAAGAAAGAAAGGAAGGAAGGAAGGAAAGAAAAGAAAGAAAGAAAAGAAAGAGAAAGAAAGAAAGAGAGAAAGGAAGGAAGGAAGGAAAGAAGGAAGGAAGGAAGGAAG
>NW_016808366.1:1517619-1524959 GCF_001698545.2 Rhinopithecus bieti
AAAAAAAAAAAAAAAAAAAAAGCACACAGTGTATAAAAATGTAACTAATGACAATAACAACATGGGATAGAAGATACAGCTGTGTAAAGGCAGAGTTTTTAAAGTGCCACTGAAGCTAAATTGGTAAAAATTCAAATTAGAGTGTCACAAATTTACTGTGTTAACTGTAATCCCCAGGGTAATCACTAATAAAATAACTTAAAAAATATATAGAAAAAGAAATGAAGAGGGAATCAAAATGACACATTAGAAAAAAATCAAACAAATGACAGCACTACTGGGGTAACTGAGGAACAAATAAAGAAATGTCTTTTCATACACATATGCAAAATAGTAATTCCTTCTAAGTAATTACTTTAAATGTAAATGGGTTATACTCAACAAATAAAAGGTGGAGATAAATCTTTAAAAATCATAATCTAACTATAGGATCTTTAAAAATCATAATCTAACTACAGGTTTGTATTCCCCAGAAGACAATCACTTTAAATTGAAAGACATAAAGGTTGAAAGTTAAAAGATGAAAAAATGTATTCCATACAACATGCAAATATTAACCAAGACAGTTTAGTTTGCTATATTAATATCAAACTAATAGCCTTTAAAACAAAGAATGCCATAATAGGCAGAGATAGTCAATTCCTTAAGAAGATACAAAAATTATAAAAATATACACCAAACAGCACCTCAAAATATATGAAGAAAATATTAACATAGCTGAAGATAAAATAAACAGTTCTAGAATAATAGAGAGTTCAATAACACACTTTCAATAACATATAGAACATCTAGACAGAAGAAGAATAACAAAGTGTGGCAGACTGCCACAATTATTATTGCGGACCTTCATTACAGCTGCTCCTACTGTTACTGTTTGAGACCATCATTACAGCAGTTACTACTGTTACTGTTTGAGACCATCATTACAGCAGTTACTACGGTTACTGCTTGAGACTGTCATTACAGCAGTTACTACTGTTACTGCTTGAGACTGTCATTACTAGACTAAACAAAGAGATGAACATAGAAATGATAACAAAAAAACAAAGAAACTGTTTTAAAGAAAGTTCCAGGGGAAAAAAAGAGCTCCCTGCTTCTAGTGAGCAAAGGCAGCCCCTGAGCTTCCACAGCCCTTCCTATTTATTGGGTAATAAGAGCAAGGAGGAGGAGGTAATGATTGGTCAGCTGCTTAATTGATCACAGGTTCATTATTGACAGGCTTCAGATGCACCTAATCACAAGAAACATTTGTGTGGCCTCCAATATCTCTTCCTTTTTGTTTTTAAATTAATTGAGCAAGGCAATTTCAGGCTGTGCAGCCATTAATGGCCAGTTGGTGATCCAGCTTCATTTTTGTTAGCCCTTATTCAAAATGGAGTCACTCTGGTTTGAATGCTTCTTACATATTTCCCCCTTCCCTTTTATAAGAGAACCCTTAATTCTAAGGGTTGCAGAAGGATGAAGGTCCGTCTCCTGCAATTTTTTCATGCTGAATAGGGGCTATGATATTCCTGCCTAACTATTGGGGTCTCTTGTATTTAGGGTGGAGAGGAATTCAATCAGAAAGCATTAGTCCGTTAAGCATCGGTTGTACCTCTGAGTTCCAGCAAAAGGTAAAACTCTGGCGCTCCAGCAGTTTCTCAGCTTCCTGTGTGGTTTCCTTGATCTGTCCCCATGGTACCTGTTAGTTCCTGCAAGTTCCTGCAAGTCCCTGTCTGTCCCTACCTATCCCTCCTTCCTTATCTCTATTTCCTTATCTCTACTTATTTCTTATTGTCCCTGCAGGCCTCTTCAGGTCCCTTCAGGTCTCTGTCCCTGATAGTTCCTTCAAGTTTCTGCTAGTCTTTGCTAGTCTCTACTTTTGTACCTCTTTAGGGCACTGACCTTATCTTGCTCTTATATTGCTAGTCTTTGCTAGTCTTTATCCCTATATATCCCTATTTGTCCCTGTTCGGGCACCACTTGTGACTGACTGACATGGTTACTACTTGAGACCATCACTACAACAGTTACTACTGTTACTGCTTGAGACCATCATTATGACTGAACAAAGGGATAAACACAGAAATGATGACAAAAGAAACTGTTTAAAGGAAAGGCTAGCATGGAGAAGAGGAAGATAGCTCCTTGCTTCTAGTGAGCAAAGGCAGCCCCCCTTGAGCTTCTACAGCCCTTCTTATTTATTAGGTAACAAGAGCAAGGAGGAGGAGGTAACGATCAGTCAGCTGCTTAATTGATCACAGGTTCATATTGTTACTGATAGGCTTCAGATGTGCCTAATCACAAGAACTATTTGTACGGCCTGCAACGTGCTTCCATTGTGTTATATAAATAGAATTCAAGGAAGTCTGTTGATGTTTTATATTTTCTATTCATAACGGCATATTTTCTTAAAGGATTTAATTTAGAATCATCTTAATGAAGAGAAACACAGGTTGAATTACATACATTAACTCAGTTTAGGCATATTTCAAGTCAAAATTTTTAAATGATAATTCAGATGACTTAATGTTTATGTTTTTGTTTTATTTCATTATATAAGGCACAATGTTTTTTTTCTTTTTTTCTTTTTTTTGAGACGGAGTCTCGCTCTGTCCCAGGCTGGAGTGCAGTGGTGTGACCTCAACTCACTGACTCAGCCTTTCCAGTAGCTGGGATTACTGGTGCAGGGTGCACATTACCACACCGGCTAATTTTTTTTTTTTTTTTTTTTTTTTTGAGGCGGAGTCTGGCTCTGTCTCCCAGGCTGGAGTGCCCTGGCGCGATCTCGGCTCACTGCAAGCTCCGCCTCCCGGGTTCACGCCATTCTCCTGCCTCAGCCTCCCGAGTAGGTGGGACTACAGGCTCCTGCCACCTCGCCCGGATAATGTTTTGTATTTTTAGTAGAGATAGGGTTTCACCATGTTAGCCAGGATGGTCTCTATCTCCTCACCTGGTGATCTGCCCACCTCGGCCTCGCAAAGTGCTGGGATTACAGGCGTGAGACACCGATCCCAGCCACGTTTTTAGGATTTCTAAAATAGAAAGAAAAAAAAAAACAGAAAGGCAAGAGAGAGTTCATGATTCTCCGAGCAAGGTAATAGTGAAGGATTACTAATTATAAGTGCATAGCCATTCCACAAAAGCCCATATTTGAAAACAGCGTATCATTCATAGTAACCCATAAAAAGTAAATTAAACAAACATTGTATGGACAGAAAATCATAATTTTGGTCGGCGGAAATAATATGTAATATAAATATACTCTGTGTAATACTGAAATAGCAGTAAGACATGCCCAAAAAAGTAAATATTCTCTGGTTAATGGACAATTTTTCTTATTATTGAATTAGGTACTTTATATAAATAGGTAAAACTATTTTATTTATTATCTAGATAAATTATACATATGGTATAATTATATATAATTATTTATATGATATATAATCCCAACAAACAGGATGCGAGAGAGAATAGTGTTTCATTTTTATTAACTAGAAATATAATTTGACATATTACTCTAAGCATCACACTTTTTTCCCTCATACATCAAAGAAAACATTTTATAATTTGAGTAACCCAGATGCCATTTGAATAAAAGATGATGTAGGGAATAAAAGACACTTCACACGGAAATTAAATAATTTCAGAACAATAGAGGTTATACATGATATCTAATAGAAGCCTCTTAGTATATGTACGAGGGAACTGACTCAATGAGATTATGTGGCCTGATTAGACAATTCATCTGTATGTTGGCAGAGCCACACTTCAATGGAAGAATTTTTATTCTGAAATTCTATCAAAATATAATTATCATTTATATGTCTAATTCATATGAAAGGATAAATCTTATTGATGCACTTAACAAATGTATAAATATGCCTGAAATGGTTTCCTCTAATTTAAAAGTTGATATTTTCTGATAATCCTATTAATTTTAAGATAGATTTTATTGTTTATTCCCCAATTCTGAACTGGGGATTTATAAAGGCAAACAAAATTTAGATCATCTATAACATGATTTTAAATTGCTAGTGAGTGCTAGTGGAAATTCATGGAAAATTTTTTGTTAAATTTCTTTCAGTGAAACCATCATGCCATATGACCCTGTTGTTTTTGAAATCTGGGTACCAAGGAAAATCCAAAGATTGAAACTAACTAGCTAAAAATCAAACTAACTGAGAATACTTTAGCCATAACTTAGTAGTCGTTTTTTCTATCATGGTGTCTTACTAAAATCAAACGTCACTGAGCATGGTGATTTATTCATTCATTTGCCCAATGCATTTATTTATTGAATCATCAAGTTTTTCTTGAGTGCATATGATGGTCTTTGCATCGTTCTAAAAAATGGGTTCTATAGGGCAGTTTTTCTGACTTTCAAAACCTACATTTCACTAGGATGAATAAGTGACATACAGAAAAAATTAATCAAATATATTATGATACATATACATAATGACACATATACAAGCATATATTAAAGTGCAAAGGTAATTCCTTTTTATAATGTAGTGCTTGAGTTGATTCCTTTACAAAAACATGGACCTGAAAATGCATCAAGTTAAACGACAGTTTTTGCATGGGAGTTGGTGAAGATCTTATGCCGAGGTCTTCAGGAATCAGAGATCATGCTGTGGTGCAGGATGCTGCCTGAAGATACAAATCTAGAAATATGAAGATTTAAAGACTGTGAGGTAAAATGGAAGATCCAATATACATCTAAAATGAGTTTCTAAAGAAGTCAATTTTTACAAATAAGGAGCGTCAGTATACAGAAAGAGCATAGTAGACAGAATAATTATACCCCAAAGATGTTCACATTGTACTTCTTGGAATCTGAGACTAGTTACCTTTACGGCTTTGTAGATTTGATTATGGATACAGAAGTTGAAATAATGAAAATATCCTAGACATCATGGTAGTTAACAGTCTAATGACACAAACTCTTTAAAACCAGAAAACCTATGCCAACCATGCTCAGAGGAGATGTAATGACAGACAAAGGTTTAAAGAGATGTTACATTATAAGGACTTGACCTCTGCTTCCTGGCACTGAAGATGGAGAAATGAGGCAATAAACCAAGGTAAGCAGACACCTCTGGAAACTAGAGAACATTCCCTGAGTTTACAACCAATATGAAAATGGGAAACTTGGTCCTACAGTTACCAGGAACTGAATTCTACCAGCAACCTTAAATGAATGAAGAAATGATTTCTATCTAGAGCCTCTAGAAAGGAAAGCAGTCCTACCAACATTTTGATTTTAGGCAATGTCACACTTCTGACCCAGAGAACTGTGAAATAATATATTTGTGCTGCTTTAATTTGTGAAATTTATGGTAATTTGTTGTGGAAACAATAAAAATGAATAAAAAGTTAATACCCCAAAACTAAGGCATAGTGTAGCTAACCAAATGATTATAAGGCATAAAATTGTAAAGCAAGAATTTACTCCAAAAACCCCAAAGCAGGGTTATTTATCTTAATAGTTTAGAATATGGTAGTAACTACGTCCCTGAAGAGTACACATTGCTTTTAATAACTAAAACCTTTTCAAATTTATCTACAACTATATTTCCCATGAAAGTCTCAATGTGAAAATTGTAAAAGCTGTACTTTTCTAGAAAAAAAATAAAAAATATATAATTAAAATACTTTTAAATACCAAATATAAAAATTATGCAAATATATTTGCTCAAAGATAATGTTCAGAAGAGTAGTAATCAAAGTTATACTTACATGTAATTAGTGATTTATTAGAAGTGATTACCATTGCGGGACCTTACTTGACTGAAAAGGCCAACCTACTCTGCTTTAAAAAAATAAAATTTATAATATTGGTATTAAATAATTTTAATACATAGTGGGTGCAAAATCAGTTGAATTCTCTCTAAGACAGAATTGAAATAAGAAATTAAGTAAAAGGCTCAATTAGCCTTTTAAGAGCTCTAAGTTGGACTATTAATATCCACGAGGGATAGTCTTTGGCTTTTGGGCTAACATAGGCAGGGCATTTTTTATCATCTCCATTTATGTATAAAGCTAGTAAACTAAAATTTTTGACCCTAAAATATCTCCACATTAGTGAAAGGATACTAAAACACATCTGTTCAACTGTCCAGAAAATTACAATAAATTGTGCTGTGTCCTACATACAGGGTTTAGAGAATAGGTGATATTCAGTAGTGGCTATGAATTACATATTTGTATGTTCTTGAATAGCTCAAGCTGAAAGATAATGTTAAAATGATCCCAGATAAGAAATATTCCTAAAATATTGATTAGAAGTAATTTACACAACTAAGTACTGGCATTTCTATAACCCAGGACCCAACTGAGTAAGCTTTAACTGTGTTTATTTAAAAACAAACAAACAAAAAATACAATTTACCTTTTAGAGAAGTTTTCGGTTCACAGAAAATTCGAGCAGAAAGTACAGAGTTCCCATATACCTCCTGTGTCTACACATGCACAGCTGCTACAACTGTCAACCACCTGCACGAGCCCTACATTTATTAAAATTGATGAACTCACATTGATAACTTATTAGCACCCAAAGTTCATAGTTTTTATTGAAATTTATACTTGAAATTGTACATTCTACAGCTCTCAACAAATTTCTCAAGGCACAGAACCACTATTATAGTATTATATGGAAGAGTTTAATTGTCCTAAAAATCCTCTTCTCTGCCCATTCATCCTTCTTTCTTCCCAGCTCCTGGAAAACATTGATCTTTTAATTGTCTCCATAGTTTTGTCATTTTCAGAATGCCATATAATTGGAATTACATAGTGTATAGTCTTTCTATGTTGACTTATTTCACTTAGTAACATACATTTAAGATTCCTTTATGTCTTTTCATGGCTTGATAGCTCATTTATTTTTAGCACTGAAAAATATTAAATTATCTGGATGTACCATAGTCTATCCATTTTACTTAATGAAGAGTATGTTGGTTGCTTCCTAGTTCAGGCAATGATGACTAAGCAGCTATTAACCTAAACATCCTTGTGCAGGTTACTATGTGGACATAAGTTTATAACTCCTGTGGGTAAAAACCAAGGTGCAAAATTGCTGGTTCATTTGGTAAGAGTTTATTTAAGTTTTGTATAAATTCTTCCAACTGTTTCTGAAGTGCCTGTATCATTTTGCATTCCCACCAGCAAAAAATTAGAGATTCTGTTGCTCCACATCCTTAGCTTTTGTTGTTGTTTTCAGTGTATTGGATTTTAGCCATTAAAATAGATGCGTACTGGGAGCTCATTGTTTTAATTTGCAACCCCCTCATGGCAAATAATATTGAATATCTTTTCTATACTTATATGCCATCTGCTTTTTTTTTTTTTTTTTTTTT
>NW_016808366.1:1529395-1532364 GCF_001698545.2 Rhinopithecus bieti
GGGGGGGTGGGGGGAACGCTGTGGGTAGAAGATAGTTATCAGTTGGTGAGGCCCAGGTCCTTTTAATCTTAGACTGGCAAAATTTAACTACCTCATGGAGATGTTGTGAAAGCTCCCTGAAAAAAGACACATTAATTTACAAATGTTACTGCTCTGGTGATCCACAATTCTAGGCAAAGTATTGGTGGCACAATGCTCTTACAGACTTCATGTGGATCCCAAGATGTATATATTTATTTTATCAATAGCTATATTACCCAGATATAAATGATAACACCTAGGCAATTACAGAGCCTGAATTGTCAACTTCATCTTTTGACTTCTGAATCTAGACCTTTTACTACCAAAAAAAAAAAAAAAAAAAAAAATTCTGAAACATAAATGAATACCCGAAATATGCAAAGTATTAGGCTTAATATGATCCTTTCCAAATATGTCAAAATTACAAAATGACAGTAAAATCTTTTGAAGACATATTTGCAGTAGATTATGGGTAGTTTTATTTCTTAAATAAAATGAGTGTTAAAGATGTGAACACTCATGTATGTAAAGACGTAAAGAAGAAAGTGTTAAAGAGGAATTTATTTAATACCATGGCATTTTATTTCTACATTTTCATGTTAGCAAATAATTCAAAATAGCATGAAAATGAAAATAATTAATAAAATGTTAATCATATTTTATGTAATCTTAATATTGTCCCATTTATGTTCAGTTTGAAAATGAATAAAAGAGTAAAAGAGTTATTTTATCAAGAATACATATTTTGAATATTTTATTTAAAATGACCAATAATGGAATTAAAATACATATAAATACAGGTAATTTTGAGAGCAGGGATTAGCTTATAGGGATAGAAATTTCAATTTTTGATAAAGAGTGAACAATAACATCTAAGGGATGAGTGCAAAGATAGTTTAAAGAGTGCAGAATTAATAATACAGAAAGGAGCTTAAATTTGGCCAAATAGAAAACTACAAGACAGAAACTGACACTGTAAAGTGAGAAAAAGAAATGTCGAAAATCAGAAAAGCTACAAAGAAAGTAATAATAAATTTTTGAAGAACAGAGAACAGAGCCACTCAGTTATCAATTGTTTATGCTGCTAGAAAAAAAGTATCAACAAGAATGAATAAAATACCCTCTTTTATTTTATAGGTGTGTACCTACATTTTAATACCCTATTTTCAGAACAATATTTTCAATACCTTTAATATAATTTGCTAAATATAAGTTAATATAGCACATTCACTTATTCAGAGTATACATCGATTTCATTATAAAGCAATTGCTATGCAACTTCTTATAGGAATAAGTTTCTCCTCACATACAGAACTCCAAAACATTGACTTATTGAATTTTGAATTTGTCTCTACTCATGGCATTTAAGAAGGGACAAAATTTAATTGACTTCTATGCCACTTATTTGCATTGTACTTACTGGTAGGATTAGAAATGAATATTTTGTCTACATCAGAAGAAAAACAATATCGTTATGTCTCTCCAATAGCAAATCATGCTAAAGCCAGAGCAAGTAAATAAAATGCCGATGGTTAAAATGCCCCTGATAGAACAGGAAGAAAAATGTTCTTATGGGTTCAGTTCTCACATTTTCTTCCAACCTCCTTTCAGAGAACTCTATAAGTGAATCATTGTGAACAAAATAATTTTGTACTCCATTTCAAACAAACTTCTTAAGCATAGAATATTCTTATATCCTGATAGACAATAGAGACTTTCAGGGTGAGAGGGAAGTGGATGATAAATTACTTAATGTGTACAATGTACATTAGTCCAGTGATGCATACGTTAAAAGCCCTGATTTTGTCACTATGCGATATATCAATGTAGCAAAATTACCCTTGTATCCCATAAGTTCATACAAAGAAAATATTCTATAGTAAAACAAAACATTGTTTTAAAGAAGGGAAGGGTCATTGATTTTATTTTAAACAATTCCCAAACAGGACATGGCATCTCAGACAGCTTCTTGGCCCCTGGTAACTGTGTGCAGGTTGTTCACGTGAATGCCGGGCAGAAGGCAAGGTACTGAGACCCAGTGAGCGCTGGTCATAGTCCTGGAGACCGGCTCAGGGCACAAGGTGCTTGTGGCACCAAGCCCTGTAGCATTCCCTGTATCCCAGAAATTAGACTCCTCCACACATGCCTCCCTCTACTCCCCCACCAACTTCATTTCCAGCCTCCACTATTAAGTATGGTAGAATTTGAGTTTTCCTTCTTATTATTTCCGTTAACATAAAAACCAACCACAATCTCATGAGAGAAATTAACCTGCAGTGAGCAAAAGGGAAGAAAGGAAGAATGAGGAGGACTGTCTGATAATATAAACAAACAGGATGGGCTTTTACCAACACAGCCTAAAACAAATATGTGAACACTGATAGAGCTGAATAAAAGCTTATCAGTAAAAATCAGTTCATATACGCATCTTTAATCCAAGTTTCTAAGAATAAAATGGTAATAACTCAAATGTTCATGAATTGATGAGTAGATGAAGTATGGTATATTGATTAAAAACGGAAATATTTTGCATTCTACTCTTTACAACCTTTAAAAGAGTATCATTAGCAATGAATGTAAATTATTTGAAAATGTAGCAAACACTACATTTTAGAAAATCATCCTCTACCACCAATCTTACAAGCCATGACACTTTGACTATGATAATAGGATTGCATAGATTTCAAAAAAAATGAAAATAACATTTTAATATTTTTATAAGCAAGGTGTCATAATTTATCCGTAAGCGTAAGCAGTCTTTAAGATGGAGGACAAGCATATGCGGGACATTTTTATTGTCATTTATTCCGTAAAGCCAACTATAACTAATATCTTCTTACATTCACACCAGCTGCTCCATTCACCGTCTCACCGTCTCACTCATCACTCCAAACACACATACCACTTCTTTATTTTGTCTTTTTTTTTTTTTTTTTTTTTTTTTTTTT
>NW_016808366.1:1533713-1538075 GCF_001698545.2 Rhinopithecus bieti
TTTTTTTTTTTTTTGGTAAAATGTCTGTTCAGATTGTTTGCTCATTTCTTAATCACGTTGTTTGTTTTCTTCTTATTGGGTTTTAAGAGTTCTGTATGTATTTTGGATAACAGTTCTTTATCAGATGTGTTTTGAAATATTTTCTCCCAGTCTGTAGCTGTCTTCTCTCTTTTAATAATATCTTTAACAGAGCAGAAGGTTTTAATTTTAATGACGTCTACCTTATCAATTATTTTTTGTTTCATAGATCATGACTTTGGTTTTGTCATCGAAGTTTAAAAAACTAAATGCCAAATCCAAGTTTATCTGGGTTTCTGCTGTGTTATCTTCCAGAATTTTAAAGTTTTGCCTTTTACATTTTGGTTTATGATCCATTTTGTAAGCAGAATAAGGTCTGTGTCTAGATTCATTTTTTTTTTTTTTTTTGCATGTGGATATCTTTATTCTAGCATCATTTTGTGAAAATCTTATTTTCCCCATTGTATTGTTTTTGCTCTTTTGTCCAAGATCAATTGTCTACATTTTTGTGATTCTATTTCTTGGCTTTCTATTCTGTTCCATTAATGATCTATTTGTGTGTGTGTGTGTGTGTGTGTGTGTGTGTGTGTGTGTGTGTATTTGATTTTTTTTCTTTTTTTTTTTAAGATGGAGTCTTGCTCTGTCACCAAGGCCTGGAGTGCAATGGTGTGATCTTGGCTTACTGCAACCTCCGCCTCCTGGGTTCAGATGATTCCCCCGGCTCAGCCTCCCAAGTAGCTGGAACTACAGGCACGTGCCACCAAGTTTGGCTAATTTTTGTATTTTTAGTACAGACATGGTTTCATCATCTTGGCCTGGCTAATTTTTGTATCTTTAGTAGAGATGAGGTCTCACCATGTTGACCAGGCTGGTCTTGAACTCCTGACCTCAGGTGATCCTCCTGCCTTGGCCTCTCAAAATTCCGGGACTGCAGGTGGGAGGTACCACACCTGGCCTATTATTTGTTTATTCTTTATCCAATATCACACTATCTTGAATACTACAGCTTTAAAAGAAGACTTGAAATCAGGTAGTGTAAATTATTCGGTTTTATTTGACTAGTTCAATATTATGTTTACTATTCTGGGATTTTTGCATCTTTCTACAAACTGTATTATGTTTGTTGATATCCACAAACAACATTCTGTGATTTTGATTGAAATTAAATTGAATATGTAGATAAAATTAGAAAGAACTGATATAGTGACAATATTGAGATTTCTTGTTCATGAACATAGGCTAACCCTTAATTTATTCAGATCTTCTTCAGTTTTGTTCTCATTAGAATTTAGTAGATTTTCTCACATAAATTTTGTATGTATTTTGGGGATTTTTACCTAAATATTTTACTTTGGAGATGCTAATATAAATAATATTGTGATTTTAATTTTTAATTCCAATTTCCCACTGCTAGGATACCAATATATTTAGTGCCACTAAAACTATACAATGACACAATTGATTATTAATGTCAGAAAACATAGTAAACAATAGAAGTACTTCAATGAATGAAGATTAAAATATAATAAAAATTAAAATACATATTTGTGCTAGTAATAAAAGTACAGAGAAATTTAAAAAATAATAAAACAAAGTTTATAGAAAATACAGTCATTATAATTAAAGGTCAATGTATAGGTCACATAGCACATTTTACATAACTATATGTAGAATTAATGCTGTAGAAGAAAGATCTAAAGGAGAAAGTAATAATATAAAAATAAAATAATGAAAAAAATGGAAGATCAAATATGAAGAGAAAATATAAAATAGAAAAATAGGCTTGAGCATCAAGCCCAATGATCATCTTTTCGACCTGTTAGTCACAAGTGGCTTAAGTGTATGGTAATTGAATGAAAGATGTAGATTCTAAGATTCAAGCCATGTAATTGATTTACATGTATATAGCATTACAGTCAAAACTACAAGATATCATAATAAAATATTAGAAGAGCAAAGAAAACAGAAATCATAAAAAAGTTAAAAAGATAAATAATATTTCTTAAACCCTAACAATATGTTTCTCATGAACAAAAATAAATATCATAAGTCAGTATAATTAGGTTCTTTTAATATTTGAGAGGAGGTAGAAATGATGATGACATTTAAACATTATCAAGTTAAAATGCACGTTAAATTATTTAGGTAATCAGATGTCTGACTTCACCTCAGGAAGCAGAAAGCTACAAAGAGACATTTTCACATCCTAACATGAAAAAGCTGGATAATTTATAAAGCCATAGGCTTTCTTGAACTCATTGGGGTGTCAAGATTCCAAGGCAATACACTAGCCTGAAATCTAAGGGAATTCAGGATAGAGCATAAGCATGGCTCATTGTGGCAGTAAAAGACAATAGAAGTCTCACTTCAAGTAGGTAAGAAGAATCCAATTTAAATGTTTAACAAATGTGTAAAGCCTGAACAGAACCCTTAAAAGTTGCAGATGTAAAGGGAACTCACAATAACTTGCAGCCTGCAAGGTCCCTGGACCTGACCAGTTATGTATGATAAAAATTGGGAGAAGGGAGGGAATCCAGAGAACACCCCTATTGGAAGTTTTGGCCAGGAGGAGTGGAGTGGCTACAGATGTATGAAAAATATATAGTTCTACCTGTGCCATTTCGCTCTCAGGAACAAAAGTCCTGAGCCACTGGAAAAGAATAGCAAACTCTTGTATTCTGATGGCACAAATGAAGGTCTACAATAGGGGAAGGAACAAGTAAAGTGAGGAAAATGTCCCTCCACCCCTGGGAATGTAGCAGAAAAATTTCCTGGGCCCAAACCACAATTTTTAACAGTGAGAGGAGAGAAGGCCACAACCTGAGACTTGGGGTCACAAAGCCTGCCTGAGTTGGGGGCAATCCAAGAGAAGAGAAAACACTTCTACTCCAAAAACTACAATGACAACACCTGGAAACTGGAAACAGCAGCCTATTATTAGAGGAAGGATCAAGGATATGAAGGGTATGTAGAGAGATCCTTTCTAAGGTGCAGTTTTAAAACTTGGATTGAAGAAGAACAGTGATGAAGACCCTCTGGAAAGCCAGTGTGTATCCTAAGCCCAAGGTAGCACTAGAGGAATAACATCCAGTGTTCCACTGAAGCTTGCAACAAGAAAATCTAAAGACAGCTCTACTCTGGATTAGACTGAATCAAACACCCATGCTAATGACCTAGTAGTCAAAGAGAAGTGACCACTAAAATCCAGATAATGTTCACTTCTGTCTCTCCTGTTCTATACAAAATGTGTCAAAATCAGTTAAGAATTATGGTAAGGGCAATTAACTGAACCAGACTCCAAAGTTACCCAAATATTGAAATTATTAGACTGGGAATTTAAAATAACTATAATTAATATTTAAAAGGTTCAAGTGGAAAAGATTTACAACAAACAACAGGTAGGGAATTTCAAAAGATGAACTATACAAAAGTGTCAAAAGTTAACCTTAAAACAACAGCAAAAGGAACCTGGTAACAGAAACAAAGATTTATTTCAACAGGCTCATCAGTAGACTTGACTGAGTTGTGAAAAGAGTAAGTGAAAAGTTAATTTAAAAAGCAATAAAAGTGCCAGGTGCAGTGGCTCTCGCCTGTAATCCCAGTACTTTGGGAGGCCGAAGCAGGTGGATCACTTGAGGTCAAGAGTTCAAGACCAGCCTGGCCAACATGGTGAAATGCCATCTCTACTAAAAATACAAAAATTAGCTGAGCATGGTGGTGTGCCCCTGTAACCCCAGCTACTTGGGAGGCTGAGGCAGGAGAATCACTTGAACCAAGGAGGTGGAGGTTGCAATGAGTCAAGATCACGCCACTGCACTCCAGCCTGAGCAACAGAGTGAGACCCTGTCTCAAAAATCAAAACAAACAAACAAACAAAAACAATAAAAATTAGCCAAATAGACAAAAAGAAATGAGAATAGTGAAAGAAAATAAAGCATCCAAGAGATGTGCGGCAATATTAAATGGCCTAAGATATACACAATGGGATTCCCAGAAAAACACACCCAAGATAGAATAAATATTTGAAGAAAGGCCATTTTTTAAGAATAATGAAAATCGTAAAAAAAATCTAGAGCAGAATAAGTACTTTCAACAAAATATACCAAGAGACATAGCATTCTAAATGTTGAAAAATTCAAGATAAATTAAATCTCTTTATTGCAAGCAATAAAAAAGAAGTAAAGATGGGAAACACAGCAGATTATATATACCAATAAACAAATATAAGAAGTATAGCAAATTTCTTACTTTAAAAGTACTGGAAGACAGGGTATTAGAATACATAAAATAAAACAAACAACACAATAACAAAAAAAAAAAAAAAAAAAAAAAAAAAAAAAAAAA
>NW_016808366.1:1541735-1549862 GCF_001698545.2 Rhinopithecus bieti
GCTTCCCCCTACCAAGTGATCATCCAGGTGACACTTGAGGAACTTTGATGATGGGGAGTTCATCAGTCTTTGATCAGTCTGTTAAATCTTTCCACCACTTAGTGAGTTTTATAGTTTTCTTAATGCATAATTCTACCTTCTGCAGAGATAGAATTACTTAAGGATGTTTGAAATACAACTATACTTCAGAGATACTGCGTGTTTAGTTCCAGACCACCACAATAAAGTGAATATAACAATAAAATGAGTCACACAATTTTTAGGTTCCCATTGCATGCACATAAAAGTTGCTTTTACTACATTGTAGTCAGTTAAGTATGCAATTGCATTATGTCTAAAAAAGAGTACATACCTTAATTTAAAAATACTTTATTTCTAAAAATTGTTAACAAATCTCTGAGTCTTTGGAGAGTTGTAATCTTTTTGCTGCGGGAGGCTCTAATTGAGGGTTGCTAACTCATTAAGGTGGTGGTTGCTGAAGGTTGAGTGGCTATGGGAATTTTTTAAATGAACCAACAATAAAATTTAAGACCTCAACTGACACTTTTACAAAAATATTTCTGCAGAATGTGATGCTGTTTGATAGGATTTTGTTCACTATAAAACATCTTTCAAAATTGGAGTCAATCCTCTCAAAACCTGTTGCTGCTTTATCAAATAATTTTATGGAATATTCTAAATCCTTTGTTGTCATCTCAATAATATTTACAACATCCACACCTGAAGCAAATTTTATCTTACGAAACAATCTTCTTTACTCACCCACAAAGAACAAATCTACATCCATTCAAGTTTATCATAAGATTGTAGCAATTCAATCATATCTTTAGACTCCAATTCTATTTCTAATTATCATACTATTCCCATGACATCTGCAGTTCTCCCTTCCACTGAAGTCTTGAACCCCTCAAAGTCATCCATGAGGATTGGAATCAACTTCTTCTAAACTTCTGTTGATATTGATCTTTTTACCTGCTCCTATGAATCACAAATGTTTTAATGTCATCTAGCCAATAAGTTAATTATTCCCAGAGGTTGTACATTTTCTTTGCTCCTATCTATCACAAGAATCATTATTTATGGCAGCTAAAACATTGAAAAATGTAATTCTTAATGACACCTCAAATTTGAAATTAATCTTTGATCCACAGTCTATAGAACAAATATTGTGTTAGTAAACACGAAAGCAATACTAATCTCCTTGTACATCTCCATCAGAGCTCTCAGGTGATTAAGTGCATTGTCAATGCTTGTAATATTTGGAAGACTTTTTATAGCAGTAGGTCTCAACAGTGGGCTTAAAATATTCAGGAAACCATATTGCAAACAGATGTGCTGTCATCCAATCTTTGTTATTCCATTATGGAGCACAGGCAAAGTATATTTAGCATAACTCATAAGGAATCTAGGATTTTCTGAATTGTAAATGATCACTGACTTCAACTTAAAGTCATCGGCTGCATTAGCCCATAATGAGAAAGTTATCCTGTCCTTTGAGGCTCTGAAGCAAGGCATTGGTTTTTCTTATTAGCTATGAAAGTCCTCAATAACATCTTCCAATAGGAGGCTCTTTCAATCACATTAAAAACTAGATTTTGGTGTAGCCACTTTTCTCAATCACCTTATCTAGATCTTCTGAATAACTTGCTGCAGCTTTTCCATCAGCACTTGCTGATTCACCTTGTACTTCTATGTTATGGAAATGGATTCTTTCCTTAAACATCATGAATCTGTCTTTGCTAGCTTCAAACTATTTTTTTTTTTTTCTACAACTTCCTCATGTCTCTGAGCCTTTATAGAATTAAAGAGTTAGTTCCTTGATGTGAATTAGGCTTTGGTGTAAGGGAATGTTATGGTTAGTTTGATCTTCTAGTCAGACCACTAAAACTTCATTATATCTGCAATAAGCCTTTTTTGCTTTCTTATCATTTGTGTGTTCACTGGGGTAGCATTGTTAATTTCCTTCAAACACTTCCTTTATGTGACTTTCAGACTGTTGCAGCTTTCAACATGCCTTTATCACTAGGTGTATTAGTCAGGGTTCTCACTATGCTAATAAAGAAATATCTAAGACTGGGTAATTTATAAACAAAAGAGGTTTAATGAACTTGCAGTTCGACATGGCTGGGGAGGCCTCACAATCATGGTAGAAGGCAAATGAGGTGGCAGGCAAAAGAGCTCGTGCAGAGGAGCTCTTGTTTTTAAAGCCATCATATCTCATGAGACTTATTCACTATCAGGAGAATAGTATGGGGGAAACTGTCCCCATGATTCAATTATCTCCACCTGGTCCCACCCTTGACATGTGGGGATTATTACAATTCAAGGTGTGATTTGGGTGGGGACATAGCCAAATCATATCACTAAACATAATTATTTCTAACATTTATTTTAAAGTGAGAGATCTGAAATTTTTCCTTTCACTTGAACACTGAAAGACACTTGTATAGTTTTCACTGGTTTAGTGTCAATATTATTGTGTTTCAGGGTCTAGGAAGGCCTGAGGATTGGGAGAAAGATGGGTGAATGGCAAGTCAGTAGAGCTGTCAGAACACACACAGCATTTATAGATTAAGCTTGCTGTCTCATATGAGCAGGGTTCATGGAACACCAAAATAATGACAATAGTAACATAAAAGATCACTGCTTACAGATCACCATAACGAATATAATAATAATGAAAAAAGGAGAATTTCCAAAATGTGACACAGAGACAGAGTGAGCACTGTTGAAAAAATCCTATTAGAAAAATAGTGCCCATAGACTTGCTGAACATAGGGGTAAAGTTGCCAGAAACCTTCAATTGGTAAGATATTTAATATCTGAGCAGCACAATAAAGTGGATCAAAATATGAGTTATGCCTGTGGTAAAATCTCAGTGGCCAATTTGGCTCCCATTTGAAGAATTTATGATTACAAAGTATATTTGAAATGCTTACTTATTAGTACTACAGAAAAGTATATAGAAAATTACGTATTTTGGAAATATTTTCATAAAGGGATTCTGTTATAATCTGTGATTCATGAATGCAACTCACATCTAAAAATGTAAAACAAAATTAGGAAAGGAAAATAATGGTATACAAAATTAGTTTCTATAGAGGTTCTCACATCTCTGATTTTCCTCTTGTTAACATCTTTCACATATTTGCTTAGTTTTCTTAAACTAAACCAGTTGCTGCATTAGAGTAACATGGATGGCTGTTGCCCTAGATTCTCATGTTTAAATACTTGTATGAATAAAACATAAAGGAGCAAACTGAAAAATTGACTTTGGCCTGTTTGGCAATAAAATATTAAAGGTAGATCCAATTAATCTCCATAAGAGCTCTTGAGTCAGGCTTGGAAGCTTGTGGCCAGGTACTGGCAAATCAAGGCCACATTTTTCCACTGATGTCTATAAATCTGTACCAGAGGTGGCAGTTGATATAAAGCAGGGAGATCAGAACTTCTGGTATACCTGTCATTGAAAGCCACACTGCTTGCTACACTGACAGCTGGAATATGGCTTCTCTGTGGCCACAGAGTTCTCGTAGTGTTTATTTCCAATTGACATGTTTCATACTGTGTTTGACTGGCAAACCTTTAAATGTATTTCTTTGATTTAACACAAGGAAAGCTGGATAAGTGAATTCCTAACTACTGCTTTTGGGGAAGTGGTATTTATAAGGCAGGGAATTTTCTAATACAAGATTACAAACAAAGCATAAGGTTCCATGCCCGTTACTGAACTATTCATTATTGCCCTTATAATGGTGAACTCTGATTGGATCACCTTATGGTAAGAGTCCACCTCTGTGACAAGAATCAGAATTTATGATTGACAGTCTTCAAAACAATAGCATGTTTTGTTCTAGAAGGAATTTTCTCAAATTTTCTACATTTTTGTACTGACAATAAATAAACATTCAAAACGTACTTTGTAACCATAAAATCTTAAACATAAAAGCCAAATTAGTCACTTTGGTAAATATCTGTTTACTACTTTGTTTTGTTTGCTAGCCTCTAGATTCTACATCATTATGGATGCAGTCTACTACATTCACTAGTGAATCTCCAGCATCTAGTTGCCATATATCATAAGGTAAGAATGCAAAAATTGAACAATAAAAGTATGAATACAAAGAAATAGAGATGTCTCTACTTCCTTCTTTGTTTGCTGCATTGCCAGGAATTAGGTCTGTGCCCCCAAAGTTAAGGTGTTTAAGATAATTTAAATCATACTTGTTATTTATTTTGCTAATTTTTCATTATGACATGTGTTTTGGACCAAAAAAAAAAAAAAAACCTGTAGAAAAGCTGATGATATATAATATTACTTTGGTAGTATGACTAGTATTAAAGCAATCATTTCAGGTAATATATAATACAGCATACTATATTATGTAATATTATATGGTATATAATTTGTCATACTTTTAACCTAATAAGATGTTTCCAAACATATTAAATTAGAAATGTATTTTAAAACACTCCTGCTTATTATTTATGCTTGGCCACAGGCAAGAGTGTCTTTAAGTTCTTACTACAAAACTCAAGTCAAGTTTTACCATGTTGAGCCATCAAAAGTTTTCAATTTTCTCTACACTCACAAATGTTTTCCTTTAACTAGCAGTTCAATTATTTAAACAGAATTATTATGGTAGCTTTTTAATTGTTCTAGCAAAAAAAGTCTACCTTTTCACATTAAAACAAAAAAAGCAAATAATAATCTGCATCAGTAATTATCACAATTTGCATAGCATAGATCTTAGTATCTCTGTTTTGGAAATGTCGATATTTATTATTTCAGCACAATATTTATCAAAGATTATATCTTTACCTAATATGTTATTTTACCAGTGAAGGATTATTTCAAAATTGCATCATTTTACTATTTTAATCATATTGTTCATTTTATTATGCAGATAATAATGTATACTTCTCTACTATTTGAAGAGCTAGCTCACTTAAATGTTATTAAACCTAGAAACTACTATGTGTGGAGAAACTACTATGTGTCATCATACTATGTGTATGATACAAAAGAATCATACATAGCACATAGAAATATGTCACACAGCCTGTAATCCTAGCACTTTGGGATGCCGAGGCTGGTAGATTGCCTGAGGTCAGGAGTTCAAGACCAGCATGAGCAACATGGTGAAACCCCATCTCTACTAAAATACAAAAAAATACAAAAACTACAGGTGTGTGCCTGTATTCCCAGCTACTCAGGAGGCTAAGGCAGGAGAATTGCTTGAACTCGGCAGGTGGAGGTTGCAGTGAGCCAAGACAGTGCCACTGAACTCCAGCCTGGGCAACAGAGCAAGACTCTGTCTCTAGAAAAAAAAAAAAAAAAAAAAAAAAAAAAGTAATACATGGAATGGAAGAGCTGCTTTGTATCCAGTAGTCTGAGTATGTATTGCTTCATTGCTCTGAAACAAAAAGCAGAAGTTCTAACTATTTAGGAAGTAAGAAACTTAACAAACAATTACTTAGAAGGACAAGCAGATTGATAATGAGATTCCAGCTCCAAATATTGAACCACCATATAAACAAAGTTTGGTATTTGGAATCAGGGGGATTTTGAATCAGGAAAAAGAATATTTGTATTACAGAAGCATAATGTATGCCTCAGATAAATGTAATTGCTAAAGGCCTAAAGGGATGATTATGTAGATGAATGAATGCAATTTGGTTTTCCAAAAATTTAAGATTTTTGTAAAAGGACAAATATCTCTCCAAAGTATTAAGCCAACATAGCTTAATATTATGAGTGATTTAAAAGAAGCTTTAGAAATGCAATTCATCAGTCATCTATTGTTTTCTGATTTAATCTTGCAATTGAGAACTTTGAAAGTTCACAATGTCCTACTTTTCCAGGAATTTGCTAGTTCCCTGAAAAGATTGTCTTTCATTGTCATCAATTTGAGAAAAAAAGAGATAATTGAACTCAAGAAATATGTGTATGATTAAAATGCTACAACCTAGAACATTTGGATTTTCATTAAAAATAAATAAATATAAATGGTAGATTTAGTTCAGCATGACTATTGTATTCTAACATAAATTATAGTTTATTTTATTCCCTTAATGATATTTTCAAGTGCCTGAACAAGTAACAATTATGGTCTCTTTTCACTACTATAACTTTCTGTTTTGTTTTAATAATAATGAATTTGAAAATTAGCTGTATCCTGTCAAATGTCAATGTCTTCAGTTTTTAAGTTTAATGAATGATCTCAGTTTAGTACATGCATAAGGAATAATAATATAAAGAAATTACATCAATTACCTTGTTTTCAGAAATGTATGTATAGTTTTAGGCTCACAGGTTAGTCCTGAAAGAAGCAGGAAAGAAAATATTTGGTCAGAAATACCTATGCAACTGTAACACTATATCAAAAGGAGAGATGATTTTAAAAAAAGGAAGAATTAACATTTTGTGTGAGTCAATGAAAAGATTCTTTTTGTTTCTTCTTTTAAAGTAAAAAACCTATAAAAAAGAAAGCTGTGTTTGAGTAAAGAGAAAATACAAGGGAGTAGTAGAGGAGGTAATGTTTATTGAAAGCATACCTATTTTGAGCTAAGTCCTTCATAGATATATTCCACTATTTAATTTGATAATATCCAAATGAAGAAATGTTATACACATTATGTATATAATGAAGTGAGGCTGATAGAAATCACTGAACATTCAGAACATATAAATGACACCCTTGATATTTGAATACATGATTGTATGAGTTTTAAATTTTCATTGTACAACATGTTTTATAATGTTTCTAAACTGCCTTACTCCTGCAGAATGAAAGATATATATTCTAATAAACTTCAAATAAGACACATGTTATCTTAACATTGAAATAAATTGACTTATTTTGCCTTCCTGCAGAGGAAATACAGGGAGTCTTTGTTGGGAATGGGCAGGGAGGATGGTGGTGGATGAGAGAAAATATACATTTTGGAATTAAAAATTAGTACTTTAATACCCTTTTCCAAAAATCTCACTGTATTTTAATCTGTTATACATTTTATTAGTTTTGTTTTCATACACAGAATTTTAGAAAAAGTTGTGGCCATAAGCCACCTTTGTTCTCATTTCATTTCTTCCATTCTGTAGAATTCTATTGATTGAACACTAAAAGGGTTTTAATCTAATTGGACATTAAGGAGACAATTAGGTCTTAATTTTTGTCATTTGGAGGCATGCATGGAGGGGCTATTCAGAAAGTAATTATAACATCAAAGTTTTTTTTATAATTAATCCTTGGGCACTGTTATTGTTTGGTTATTTTCTTCATTCATCAGAGAAAGCACTTAGTGATATATCACTGAGGTCACTACATGAATTTTTTTTGTCTTCTAGCTTTGAGATTGACTTAATATGATATGGAAATCTGAAACTAATTCTTATTGAGAAAAGGCTCCAACCATTTTATGTTAAATTACAAGATCTCTGTGATAGATTTACCTGTATTTTCTATATCCTTATATTAAAGGAAATTGTTTCTTATAAAAGTATTAGACTTTTTAATCCAGTTTGACAATCTGCATTGAATTGGAATATTTATTCCATTTACATTTAATGTGATTGATGATATATTTGATTTTAAACATACTCTAACTATTGGTTTACTATTTGTTTCATATGCGATACGTTTTGTTATTTCATCATGCCCTCTATAACCTCAATAATCACATAATTGTTTACTACAATTTTAGTGGAAATTCTAACAATTTATATTAGTGTATTTGACCTTAAAGATTGATATAGATTAGTAATTTTTCCACTGCTTGTATAATGCATTAGAACACTTTATGTATATTTTCTATCTTCACTAATTTTGAAATAATTAGTCACATATCTTGAGTTTAAATATATTTTACGTATAACAAGTAACATTAGTATTGTTTTATTACTCATTTATAATTATATTTGTACTTATATTATTTTATATTTCTATAAAAATGGTAAATTTGGGAAATCTATTTTTTTCTACATTTACATACTTCCATTGGGGATTATTCTTTTAGCAAAAGAAATACCAATAGGAATTAGTTGGTCTGCTCCTGACAGATTCTTACATTTTGGTTTCTTAGAAAATATTTTGTTTAGCTTTCTATTTTATTGATATTTATATA
>NW_016808366.1:1550070-1566134 GCF_001698545.2 Rhinopithecus bieti
TCCTGACAGATTCTTACATTTTTGGTTTCTTAGAAAATATTTTTGTTTAGCTTTCTATTTTATTGATATTTATATAAGTATTATATTCAATATTATATATATATTATATTGAAACAAATAATTACAACAAATGTAAATATATTTGCATATGTTGACATAGGACAATGTCAGCATCCCAGAATATTCCCTACTACCCCTGCCTACTCATTGCCCTCTCCATGGAATAGTCTCTCTTCAGGCTTCTGTAACCATAAAAGTTACTTTGCCTTATTTTTTTTAATTGAAATTCTTATAAATATATTTTTATAGGTTGAGATATTTTGAACTTGGTCTTTCAACATCGTGTGGTTTTATGCAAAAGTAGTTCAATTTTAATTATTACTTTGTAGTATTTCAAAATATGAGCCTACATAATATTACTCATTTTTTAAGTGTAGATTGACATTTGAGTTGTTTCTAGTTGGGGCTATTTTGACAAAACTGTCATTGTTATTCTTATGCATATATATTCATTTCTATTCAGTATGTAAGTAGGCAAACAATTGCTGAATCATAGGAGAGTCATTTTTTAAGTTTAAAGGATACATCCATGTGTCTGTGTTTTTTTAAGACTGTTCAATTCACACTCCCAAGAGCAACATGTTATAGTTTCTGTTGCTCTACATCTTCAGTAACACATTGTGGTATAGTGAGGCTTTTATTATAAAATTTTACCATCTGGTCCTAGAAGATAGTTGATGTGATTTCTATTTTTTTTATCTTATTGTGATTTGCTTTATGACTGAGCATATGGTCAATTTTGGAGAATGTTCCATGCACAGATGAGAAGAATGTATATTCTGTGCTTGTTGGATAGACTGTTTGGTAAATGTCTTTTAGCACCGTTTGGTCTATTGTCCAGTTTAAGCCAAGATATTCTTTGTTGATTTATGGCCTTGATCTTTCTAGTGATGTCAGTGAAGTGTTGATGTTTTCCACCATTATTGCATCACTATCAGTCTCTTTTCTTAGGCCTGCTAGTATTTGCTTTATGAATCTGAGTACTCTGATACGGGGTGCATATATATTTAGGATAGATATATCTTATTGCTATCTGGACGACACAGTAGTAAAATTAGAGGTCAATACAAAGAGAAACTCAAAATTACACAAACACATGGAAACTAAACAACTTGCTCCTTAATGAATTTGGGTATACAATTAAATAAAGGCAGAAATTTATAAAAAGAAGATCTTTGAAATAAATGAAAATAGGCACAAGATACCAAAACTTCTAGGATATAGCAAAAGCAGTACTGAGAAAGAAGTTTATAACATTACATGCCTACATCAAAAAGATAGAACGATCTCAAACTAACAACCTAACATCACACCTCAAGAAACTAGAAAAACAAGAACAAACCAAGCTCAAAGCTATCAGTTGAAAAGAAATAAAAATTCAGAGAACTAAATTAGATTGCGATCCCCCAGAAAAGAAGGATCAATGAAGCAAATAGTTGGTTATTTGAAAGAATAAACAACATTGACTGACCATTAGCTAGACTAATGATGAAAACAAGAGAGAAGATTCAAATAAACATAATAAGAAGTAATAAAGGTAACATTACAACTGATACCACAAAAATACAAAAGATCATCAGAGGCTACTTTGAACATCTCTATGCACACAATTAAAAAACCTAGAGGAAATGAATAAATCCCTGGAAACATACAATCTCCCAAGATTGAACCAGGAAGAAATAAAAATTCTGAACAGACCAATAATGAGTTGATGAGTTAGAATTAATAATAAAAAATGATCAACAAGAAAAATCCCAGGACCAAACAGATTCACACCCAAACTGGGAAAAGGAGAGAAAAGTGGAAAGGATTTTGTCTTGTGGCTTAAGTGCAAGCTTAGCCACAGTGAAATACTATATCAGGACATTTTCTAACATTTTTAACTCCCATCTATGGTTCCAAGATAGCATTTAAGGATCCACTCAGAGCCTAGGGAAATTTGCTGCTCTGAGGGGAAGAACATAAACCTGCCTGGTTTCACCAACTGCTGATCATGGAGCCCAAGGTCCTGGAGTGAATATAGGTGGTAGCAAGCAGTGATTACAGTAGGTCTTGGACAAGACCCAGTGCTGTGCTAGCTTAAGGTCTGACCCAGCACAGCCCCAGTGGTGGTGGCCACAAGGGTTGCTTTCATAATCACACCCCTAGCTCTAGGCAGTTCAGCACAGAGAGAAGACTCCATTTGTTTGGCAGAAAGTAAGGAAACAGAACAGTCTCTGCCTTGTAATCAAGAGAAGTCTGTACGGAGGGAACATCCAGACCAGACCTAGCCAGAGAAGAATCACCCATGCCAGTGGTTGCAAGTTGAGTGAGTTCCTCAGCAAGTCTCACTACCATAGACCAAAGGGCTCTGTGGTTTTAGGTAAACTTGAAAGGCAGTCTGGGACACAAGGACTGCAATTACTGGACAACTTAGACTGCTGTTCTGAGCTTAGAGCCAGTGGACTAGGCTTGTGTGAGACCTAAGGAGATACCAGCCAGAAAGCTAAGGGAGTGCTGCTATACCCATGCCCCAGTCACAGGCAGCACAGCTTGCAGCAACAAAAGTGACTCCTTCTTTCTGCTTAAAGAGAGGAGAGGTAAAAGAGGAATTTGTCTTGCTTCTTGGATACCAGCTCAGCCACAGTAGGACAGGGCACCAGTCAGAGTCATGAGGCCCCTATTCCAGGACCTAGCTCTTGGATGACATTTCTAGACACACCCTGAACCAAAACAAAAACCACTGCCTTAAAGGGAAAGACCTAGCCCTGGCAAGATTTATCACCCACTGAATAAAGGGCCCTCATGCTATGAGACATGCTGGCTTCAGAAGTGACCCAGTACATTTCCAGTTGTGGTGTCTGTGGTGAAAGATTCCATGTGCTTGAGAAAAGAAGAGGGAAAAATAAAGGGGAATTTGTCTTGGGCTTTAGTCACCAGCTTAGATATGGTGGGGCAGAGCAACAGGCAGGCAATTGGGATCTCCAAATCCAGGTCTAGGTTCTAGGACAGCATTTCTGGACCTGCCTTGGGCCAGAGAGGATCTTACAGACCCGAAAGGTGAGTCCCTAGCTGGAAGCATTTACTACAAGCTGACTGAAGAGCTGAACCTCACATAGAGGAAATGGGAGAGAAGAGTAGAAAGGACTTTATCTGTGGAAAGGGGAGGGAATGGTAGAAAAGACTTTATCTGTGGCTTGAGTTCCAGCTTAGATGCAGTAGAATACAACATCTTATCAATTTCAAAGGTTTTGATAACAATGCCTGACTCCCAGACAGCATCTCTGGACCTGCCTGGAGCCTGAGGTAATTCACTGCCCTGAAGGAAAACCTGCCTGGTTTCACCAGCAGCTGATTATGGATCCCAAAGGTCTTGAGTGAACATGAGTAGTAGCTAGCTAGTGGTTACAGTGGACCTTGGGTGAAATTTCATGCTGTGTTGGCTTCAGGTTTGACCCAGCATAGTCCAAGTGGTGGTGGCCACAAGGGTGCTTGAGTCACAACAAGGGTGGCTCAGCACAGGAAGACAGATTCCATTTGTTTGGGAGAAAGAAAGGGGAAAAAACAAGAGTCACTTCCTGGTAATCTAGATTAAAGTCTTCCGGGTTTTATCCAAGAACACCAAGGCAGTTATTCTACAAGTCTTCCAAAACCATGGCATTATTGGGTTTGGGACCCAAGTCCCTTTGGGTATCTGGACAGTTTTCCCAAAAAGAATGTGCACAAAGAAGCCTCGACTGCAAAGACTACAATAATGCAAAGACTAACTCTTTAATGCCCAGACACTGACCAACATCTACAAACACCAAAACCATCCAGGAAAATACAACTTCACCAAACAAACTAAATAAGGCACCAGGGACCAATGTGGGAGAAATGGAGATATGTGACCTGTCAGGCAGACACTTCACAACAGCCATTTTGTGGAAACTCAAAGAAATTAAAGATAATACAGGAAAGAAATTGAAAATTCTATCAGATGCATTTACCAAAGAGATTGAAATGATTAAAAAGAATTAAGCAAAAATTCTAGAGTTGGAAAAGGCAATTGACATACTGAAGAATGCATCGAAGTCTTCCATTAGCAGAACTGAACAAGCAGAAGAAAGAATTAGTGAGCTTGAAGACAAGCTGTTTGAAAATATGCAGAGAAGACAAAAGACAATAGAATTTAAAAAACCGAAGCACACCTACAAGAATGAGAAAAAAGCCTCAAATAGGCAAATTTAGGAGGGATTTGCCTTAAAGAAGACTTAGAGAAAGAGATGGGATCGAAAGTTTATTCATAGAAATAATATCAGATAATTTCCCAAGCCTAGAGAAAAATATCAACATTCAATACAAGAAGGTTATAGAACAACAAATGGATTTAATCCAAAGAAGACTACCTGGAGGTATTTAATAATCAAACTCCTAAAGGTCAAGGATAAAGAAAGGATCCTAAAAGCCACAAGAGAAAAGAAACAAATAACGTACAATGGAGCTACAATATGACTGGTAGCAGGCTTTTCAGTGGAAATCTTATAGGCCAGGAGAGTCACATGATACATTTAAAGTGATGAAGAAAAACCAAACAAGCAAAAAAATTAACCCTGTAATAGAATATATGGCAAAAATATTCTTTAAGAATGAAAGAAATTAAGACATTCCAAAAAAAAAAAAAAAGGCTGAAAATTTCATCAACACCAGACCAGTCCTACAAGAAATGCTAAAGGGAGTTTGTCAGTTTGAAAGAAAGGATATTAATGGCAATGAAAAATCATCTGAAGGTACAAAATTCACTGGCAATAGGAAACACACCAAAAAATAAAGAATATAGTAACACTGTAATGGGGATATGTAAACTACTCTTATCTCACACAGAAAGACTAAATGAGCTAATCAAAAATAAAAACTATTACAACTTTTCAAGATGTAGACAGCATAATAAGACATAAAGAGAAACAGCATGATCTTAAAAAATGAGAGATGAAGTTATAGTTTAGATTTCTTAGTAGTTTTCTTTTTGTATATCTGTTTATTTCTGCAGTGTTGAGTTGTAACAGTTTAAAATAATGGATTATAAGACAGTATTTACAAGTTTCATGGCAACCTCAAATCAACTTACAATGGATACACATATAAAGAAATAAGAAATTAAATCATTCCATCAGAGATAACCACCTTCACTGAAAGGAATCAGGAAAAGAAGAAGGAAGAAGAAGACCACAAAACAACCAGAAAACAAATAACATTTCAGAAGTAAGTCCATACTTACTAATAATAACATCAAATATAGATAGACTAAACTCTTCAATAAATAAGCATAGAGTAGTTCAATGGGAAAAAAAAAAGACACAATTACCTCATACCTACAAGAAACACATTTCACCTGTAAAGACTGGCAGAGACTGGAAATAAACAAGTGATAAAACATATTTCATATTAATGGAAATAAAAAAGAGCATGAGTAGCTTTACTTCTATCAGACAAATGAAACTGCAAGATAAAAACTACAAGAAGGAACAAAGAAAGTCATTATATAATGATAAAAAGGTCAATTCATCAGGAGGATATAACTATTGTAAATATATGCACCCAATACTAGAGCACCCAGATATATAAAGGAAAAAGTATTAGAGTTAAAGAGAGATATAGATTCTAAAACAAAAACAGCTGGAGACTTCAACACCTCATTTTCAGCATTGAACAGATCTCCTAGACAAATCAACAAAGAAACATAGGACTTAATTTGCGCTATAGAATCAATGGATCTAATGGATATTTACAGAATCTTTCATCCAATGACTGCAAAATATGTATTATTTTGCTTAGTACACGGATCACTCTCAAGGACAGACCATATATTTGAGACACAACAAGTCTCAAAGCATTCAAAAATTGAAACATCAAACACCTTCTCTGACCCCAATGAAATAAAACTATAAATCAATAACAAGATGAATTTTGAAAACTATACAAACACATGGAAATTAAGCAATATGCTCCTGAAAAACCAATGGTCAATGAAAACATTAGGAAGAAAATTGAAAAGTTTCTTGAAACAAATAATCATAGAAAAACAACATACTAAAACCTATAGGTTACAGTAAATGTAGTACTAAGAAAAAAAATTTATAGCTGCAAGTTTTCATATGAAAAAGAGGAAAACTTCAAATAAATAACCCAATGATGCATCTTAAACAAAAGAAAAGCAAGAGAAAATTGAAACTGAATTTAATAAAACAAAAGAAATAGTAAGATCAGAACAAAAACTTGAAATGAAGAAACAATACAAAAGGTAAATGAAACAAAAAGTTGTTTTTTGAAAAGATAAACAAGATTGACAAAACTTTAGCTAGAGTAAGGATGAAAAAACTGAGAAGACCAAGCTAAATATAATCAGAGGTCATAAAGGAGACATTACAGTGGATAATGCAGAAGTTCAAAGGATAATTAGTGGCTGCTATTAACAATTATATGCCAAAAAATTGGAAAATCTACCACGAGTGGACTGATTCCTAGACACATACAACCTACCACGATTGAACTATAAAGAAATCCAAATAAAAAGGCCAATAAAATGTAATGAGATCAATGCCACCACAAAAAGTCTCTAAGCTACAAAAGCCTAGGATCTGATGGCTTCACTGCTGAATCCTGTCAAACATTTAAAGAAGAAGTAACACCAGTACTACTTAAACTATTCAGAAAAACAGAGGGGATAGGAATACTTACAAACTCATTCCACAAATCTAGTATTACTGTGATACCCAAACAAGACAAAGACACAGGAATATTGACACAAACATCTTCAACAAAATATTGGCAAACTGAATTCAACAATACATTAAAAAGGTCACCTTCATGACCAGGTGGGCTTATCTTAGGGATGCAAGGACCATTCAACATAAACAAATCAATTAATGTGGTACATCACAGCAACAGAATGAAGGACAAAAATTATATGATAATATCAATTGATGCTAAAAAAGCATTTGATAAAATTTAACATCCATTCATGATAAAAATCCTGAGAAACTAGGTACAGAAGGAACATACCTCAGGAAAATGAAAGGCATAATGACAGACCTACTGTTAGATTCATACATAATGAGGAAATACTGAAAGCTTTTCCGCTAAAATCTGGAACATGACAAGGAGGCCCACTATCATCACTGTTATTCAACACAGTACTGGAAGTCCTAGCTAAAGGAATCAGATATGAGAAAGAAATTAAGGTCATCCAAATTGGAAAGGAAGAAGTCAAAATATCCTTGTTTGTAGATGATATAATCCTATATTGGGAAAATGCTAAATACTCCACAAAAATACTGTTAAAACTAATAAACAAATTTAGTACAGTTGCTGAATACAAAAATCATACAAAAAGCAGTAGGATTTCTATATGGTAAGTGTGAACAATCTTAAAAAGAAATAAAATGTAAGCCCATTACATTAGCCACAGATAAAATTAAATACCTAGGAATTGACCAAAGAAGTGAAAGATATCTACAACAAAAAGTATGAAACATTGATAAAAGAATTTGAAGAGGGCAGCAAAAAATGGAAAGGTGGTCCATGTTGGTAGAAAAATCAATGTTGTTAAAATTATTGTTTATTACCCAAAGCAATCTATAGATTTTCTGTAATCCCTATAAAAATACCAATGAGATTCTTCACATAAATAGAAAAAAACAATTCTAAAATTGGTGTGGAATGACAAAAGACCCAGAATAGCCAAAGATATTGTGAGCAAAAATAACAAAACTGGAGGAATCACAGTACCTGACTTCAAATTGTATTAATATTACAGAGCTGTAGTAACCTAAATGGCACTGCACTGGCATAAAAACCAAAATATAGAAACAATGGAACAGAATAGAGAACCCAGAAACAAATCTATGCACCTACCGTGAACTCATTTTTGACAAAGGTGCCAGGCACATACACTGGGGAAAAGAGAGTCTCTTCAATGAATGGTGCTGGGAAAACTGGATATTCACATTCAAAAGAAGGAAAGTGGATCCCTGTCTCTCATCATATACAAAAATTAAATTAAAGTATATTAAAGAATTAAATCTAAGATCCCATACTATAAAACTACTATAATAAAACATTTGGGAAAATTTCTAGGACATTGGTTTGGGCAAAAAACTATTAAGCAATATCCCTCAGGAATAGGCAACCCAACAAAAACTGTACAAATCGGATTATGTAAAGTTAACAGGCCTCTGCACAGCAAAGGAAGCCATCAAAAGAGTAGACACCATCCACAGAATGGGAGAAAATATTTGCAAACTACTCATCTGACAAATGATTAATAAGCAGACTATATAGGAACATAAGCAACTTTATAGGAAAAAAGTAATAATTTGATTTAAAAAATCAGCCAAAGATCTGAATAGGCATTTCTCAAAAGAAGACATATAGACGGCAAACAGGCATATGAAAAGATGTTCAGTATTACTGATCATCAGAGAAATGTAAATCAAAACTGTAATGAGATATTATCTCACCCCAGTTACAATGGCTTATATCCAAAAGACAGGAAATAACAAATGCTAGTGACAATGTGGAGAAAAGGGAACCCTCATATACTTGCTGAGAATGTAAATGAGTACAACTGCTATGAAGAACACTTTGGAGGTTCCTCAAAAAACTAAAAATTGCTGCTGGGAGCAGCAACTCATGCCTGTAATCTCAGCACTTTGGGTGGCCGTGGCGGGTGGATCACTAGAGGTCAGGAGTTTGAGACTAGCCTGCCTGGCCAACATAGTGAAACTCTGTCTGTACTAAAAATACAAAAATGTGTCATATGTGATGGCATACCCCTGCAGTACCAGCTACTCAGGAGGCTGAGGCAGGAGAATTGTTTGAACCTGTGAGGCAGAGGTTGCAGTAAGCTGAGATAATGCCACTGCATTCCAGCCTGGGTGACAGAGTGAGACACCATCTCAAAACAAACAAACAACAAAACTAAAAATTGAAACTAAAGCTGAAAAACTAAAACTAAAAAAAAAAAAAAAAAAATTGAAACTAAAACTAAAAAACACACACACAAAAACCCAAAAAACTAAAAATTGAGCTACCATATGATCCAGCAATTCCACTGCTTGATATATATCCCAAAGAAAATATATCTATATCAAAGTGATATCCATACTCTCAAGTTTGTTGCATCACTGCTTGCAATACCCAAGACTTGGAAGCAGCCTAAGTGTACATTGACGAATGAATGGATACAGGCAACATGGTGCACATATTGAATGGAGTATTATTCAGTCATAAAAAAGAATGAGCTCCTGTCATTTGCATCAACATGGATGGAACTGGAAGATGTTATGTTAAGTAAAATATGCCAGACACAGAAATATAAACATCACGTGTTCTCACTTATTTGCAGGATCTAAAAATCAAAGCATTTGAATTAATGGAAGTACAGAGTAGAAGGATGGTTACAAGAGGTGAGTAAGGATAGTGAGGAACTGGAACATGTGGATATGGTTAATCATACAAACCATTAGAAAAAATGCATAAGACTGTTTGATAGCACAACAGAGTGAATATAGTCAATAATAATTAATTGTGCATTTTAAAATAACTAAAAGAGTATAATTGAATTGTTTGTAATACAAAAGATAAATGCTTGAGGGGATGGATGCCCCATTCTCTATGATATGATAATTACACATTGCATGCCTGTAGAAAAACATCTCGTATATCTATAAATATATACATCTACTATGTACCCACAAGAATCAAAACAAAACAAAAAAAGCTCATAAGAAATATAAAAAAAAAATCACATAAAACCCCCACCAATTTCCTATTTTGGAATTTAAACCCCAAGGTGATGATGTTTATTGAACTAAGAGATGATAGGTTGATACAAGATTAAACATATATCCATTATTTTATCCCCTTTTTTGCTCTGGCTAATCACATAACGCATCTATGTTTGAGGTGGAGTTACCTCTATAACTTGAATGGATTATCACCATCTATTCATCCCATTCTGTGAATTATTTATCCTTATTCTTTAGGTCCTTTTGTATTGGTATGTTGCTCTTTATCTCTTACTATTTTCTAGGAACTCCTTATCCATAATACAGAGAAAGACCCTTCAATATGATACATGATGCTAGTGTTTGCTATGAGATAGATATATCTGATTATGTTAAGGAAGTGATAGAGACAGGAGACAGACAAATCCATGGGCAGACAAGATGGGTCCCAGGTGAAACTTGACCTTCAGGCAAAGGATAGTCTAAAGCCTGAACACCAAGCTACCAGTTTCGGATAGAATCCATGGACTGGAGTGAGAATTTCTATCCCTTTCTTATCCACTCTCTCTCAATTGGTTCTTTCTAAATAAATGATGCTTTTAACCAATCAAATGGTGATTTTCCAAACTCACCCACGGAACAATCAGCACACATTTCCCCCATTCTAAGCTCATAAAAACCCAGGCTGACTCTCACAGATGGCAATCCACTTTCAGGTCCACTCTCACTGCTGAGAGCGTTCTTTCTGTTGCTCAATAGAATTATAGTCGGCCTTACTCACTCTCCAGTGTCCACGTACTTCACTGCTCTTGGTCATGGTACAAGGACCTGAAACTCACCAAACTAAGGAGCGAAAGAGTTGTACTGCTCCTGTTTGCTGAGATGTGGGTGAGGGGAGTACAAGAGCTGTAACCCTCCCTCTCACTCATCAAGCTATGGAAGTGAAAAAGCTACAACAGAAGTAACTATCTATTTTTGTTTTTTGTTTTAATCACAGTTTTTTTTCCAAATATTTTTAAGTATCTATGGGAATAATCATTACTCTTCTCTCATGTTATATGAAGTGATTACCTATTTTGGTAGTTTTCCTAATATAGAAGTATTCTTACATCTCTTAAATAAATCTTAGTATTGATATCTAATTATGTCAACATGCTGCTAATTTATTTTCATTAATATTTTCTTTAGGATGTTTGTTTTAGTGTTCATTAAACATTTGATTACAGAATTGATTTTGTTTAATACATTTTCCAGTTATTGTAAAATTTTATTTTAACTTTTAACTTTTAAGTTCAGGGGTACAAGTGCAGGTTTGTTAACATAGGTAAACTTGTGTCATAGGGTTTGCTCTACAGATTATTTTATCATTCCAATTTTTTGGAAGTGTTTATCATTGGCATCATTTGTCTCAGACACTTAGGTGCAATTACCTTGTAGCACCATCTAACACTATTTTTTTAAGAAGAGGTATGAAAACTCTGACTTTTTTTTTTTTTTTTCTTTTTTTTTTTGAGACGGAGTCTCTGTCACCCGGGCTGGAGTGCAGTGGCCGGATCTCAGCTCACTGCAAGCTCCGCCTCCCGGGTTTACACCATTCTCCTGCCTCAGCCTCCGGAGTAGCTGGGACTACAGGCGCCCGCCACCTCGCCCGGCTAGTTTTCTGTATTTTTAGTAGAGACAGGGTTTCACCGTGTTAGCCAGGATGGTCTTAATTCTAGCTAAAGAAATTGCTCTAAATCTCTCTTCTAATGTTATTTTTGATAATTTTATTTTACAAATAGTATTCAATTTAACCAGAATTTCAAATTAATTTGAATAGACTTGATTAATTTTTTAAAAACATTTTCCTTTCTGGATAAGACTACTTCTATATCAGTTATTTTATAGTTTTGAACATTCTATTTCTAATGTCGATAAAGGAATTAAGCAAGAGGCCTATGCACCAACAACAACCGGAGCAATGTTAGTAGGGGAAAGCTGATGGATATAATGTTAGTGACAAGTTTCCAGTCCAATATTCCTCATAGGGCATCCCACAAAGATCATGGAGGGCCGGATTGCAGAGCCAGATAAGGGAACTGAATACTTAGCTGTGAAGTATCAAATTTGCGTTTGAGGCACACTAGTTTCTTTGTGGTAGGAATAGGAGCTACCATTCAATAGTATGATTATGTGGAATGCATTTTGAATATTTTTTAAATTTCATTTTCTACATTAATACACTAAGACTCCCACTTCATTGCTTAAATCAAAGAGTGAAAAAAAATCATTGTCTCATTCCAGACCCTAGAAGGAAAGCATTTGGCTTTTCATGATTAAGTACCATGCAATATTTTCATAGATATCTCTGTCAGATTGAAGAGGGATATGTATTTTCCTAGGTTACTGAGAGGTTTTATGCTGAATTTTGTTCATGAGGGCAGAGCTCTCAAGACCTGATTATCTCCCAAAAGGCCCCACATCCTGATACCATCACACTGGGAAGCAGGACATCAACATGTGAATATTGATGGGACATAAACATTCAGACTATAGCACCCTTCTTTCTTTAAATATCTTGTTTTAAAAAATTTAATTTTAGAATCTTGTTTCCTGATTATGCTCTCTATGAATAATATTTTTCATTCTTCTTTTCCAATCTATTTTCTTTTATTTTGTTCTGCATCAATACACTATCAAGAACTCCCAGTACAATGCTGCAATGAAGAGGTGAGAACAGACATTATTGTCCTGCTCCTGACCTTAGGGAAAAAAAAAAAAAAAAAAACACATATTTTTTTTTTCCTAGTATGTTTTGTGAGGTATTTAAACTTCATGCTCTACAATCATCTACCTTCTTCACTAACACTAGCATCATGTATCACATCGAAGGGTCTTTCTCTGTATTATGGATAAAGAGTCCCTAGAAAATAATAAGAGATAAAGAGCAAAATTCCTTCATCCAGGAATTTTTTTCCTCTTCTTTACCCACAGTTCTACAAATTAATTTATTTATTTCCATAGTTTTAAATAAGACCATTATGGACTCCACTGTGGGCCCTCCAAATTTCATATGTTGAAGTCCTAACTCCCATTGTGACTTTATTTGGTTACTAGTTTCCTTAAGGAGGTAATTAAGTACAATTAGATCATAGGGGTGGGGGTCTAATTTGATATGACTGATATCCTTTCAAGAAGAAGAAGAGACTCTGGAAATCTTCCTCTCTCTGATGGTGCACAGAGAAAATATCATGTGAGGATAGAGCAAGGGCAGCAATCTGCAAGCTAGGAAGAGAGCCCCGGCCAGAAATTGAATCTGAATTGAATCTGAGTGTACTTTGCTCTTGGAGTTCTGGCCTTCAGCACTGTGAGAAAATAGATTTCTGCTTTTTGTGACACCCAGTTTGTGGTTTTATTATAACAACTCAAGCAAACTAATGCAAATACCTGAACACAAAATACTACATTTCCACATCAAGGTCTCTTCAAGAGTCTCAGTTGCATATAACCATCTGCCCATTTGACTACTTTCTAAACATCCTCTATTTATTTCCTCCAGATAAATGTTTTCTTCTCCTGAGTTCTCCATTCCTTTTTAACGGTAATACTACCATGCATTATCATATTACAATATTGACATGAGCCTCTGCTCAGTCTCTTATATTTAAGCATCACATTTTTAATTCTTCCTGAGAAATATATCTTTGGCCCATAATTTAACTTCCATTTTTGTTACTGTCAACAAAGATTAGATCCTTTTAAGATACCTTTTATTTGCATTTTAAAGAGCCTTCTAAAATTGCCCTCAACTTTATTGTTTGCTATTTGGCGCTGTGAGATAAATGATACTAATGCACCATTGTAAAAAATGTCCACTGGATTCTCATTCAATGTAGAAAAAAACTTTTAAACCTGTTAGTTTCACAATGTTTACTGTGATCCCTTCACTGCCTACTATTTGCCTTCTCTTCTACTCCCGGTCTCTACACATACCTTAATCTTCTCATGAACTACTTATTTTGCACACATAATCTAGACTTTTTCAATTTTCCTACATTTGCTTGTACTATTCCTAAGGTCTGGTTTACATTTCACTTTTTACATTCATTGCATGTATCTCACATCTTTATAGGCCCAGCTCAAATTTGAACTTTTCTGTGAAAACTTTTCTGTCAGTTTCAATCAGAATCAGAAGTCACTATTTTAAACATGTATATCTTTTAATAATAAGCGTTGCTCTTGTTTGTCAGGACAGATATCACATCAAGCATAGTTTTGGGAACAGTGTTGGGATTCAATAAAAAAGTTGTGAGTTGAGTGATGCTTTATATTAGATTATTTATATGCATATTTAAATTCAACTCTAAATTAATATGATTGAAATAGTTGTTATCTGTGATACTTTGTAAATTTAAATAATTCCAGTATTTAAATAAAAAGAGATGATACAAATTATTTTTTTACATATTTTCAAAATGTCTTTGTATATGTTTACCGTTATTAAAGATTGGTCTATTTTATTTAAATAGATATACATTTGAAAAAATATATTATTTTCATTATATATGTTTAATGTCTTTATTACAAGTAAAAATGATAGAAATTATGAACATATAAGCAGTATTTGAGTTATTAAATAAATATGACTTATCTATAATATCCCTATTTTTGAACATTATATCTAAGCAATCATAATTCAGATATTTAATTTAATGTAACCTCAATGCTGTAATAATGCACAAATCAATAATTAGCTTTGATTAATTTAATACATTTCCATTGATCATTAATTTCAACCTAATTAAAATATTAAAATCATCATACAATAAAGACTTCCTTCAATTTTGATAGCAATCACATTCACAATATGAAATTTACTAATAAAATCTTCTAACCAATCTTCATATAACTACAGAAAAATATTTGTTTTAAATTACCACTTTCTTTTTTTTTTTTTTTTTTAATTATTATTCTAGGGTACATGTGCACAACATGCAGGTTTGTTACATATGTATACATGTGCCATTTTGTTGTGCTGCATCCTTAACTCGTCATTTACTTTAGGTATACCTCCTAATGCTATTCCTCCCCCCTGCCCCCATGGCACGACAGGCCCTGGTGTGTGATGTTCCCCTTCCTGTGTCCAAGTGTTCTCATTGTTCAATTCCCACCTATGAGTGAGAACATGCAGTGTTTGGTTTTCTGTCCTTGTGATAGTTTGCTCAGAATGATAGTTTCTAACATCTTCCATGACCCTACAAAGGACATGAACTCATCCTTTTTTATGGCTGCAGAGTATTCCATGGTATATATGTGCCACATTTTCTTAATCCAGTCTATCATTCATGGACATTTGGGTTGGTTATAAGTCCTTGCTATTGTGAATAGTACTGCAATAAACATACTGTGCATGTGTCTTTATAGCAGCATGATTTATAATCCTTTGGGTATGTTCCTAGTAATGGGATGGCTGGGTCAAATGGTATTTCTAGTTCTAGATTTTTGAGGAATTGCCGCCACACTGTCTTCCGCAATGGTTGAACGAGTTTACAGTCCCACCAACAGTGTAAAAGTGTTCCTATTTCTCCACATCCTCTCCATCACTTGTTGTTTCCTGACTTTTTAATGATTGCCATTCTAACTCGTGTGAAATGATATCTCATTGTGGTTTTGATTTGCATTTCTCTGATGGACAGTGATGATGAGCATTTTTTCATGTGTCTGTTGGCTTCATAAATGTCTTCCTTTGAGAAGTGTCTGTTTATATCCTTTGGCCACTTTTTGATGGGGTTGTTTGGCTTTTTCTTGTAAATTCTTTGAGTTCTGTGTAGATTCTGGATATTAATCCTTTGTCAGATGGGTAGATTGTAAAAGTTTTCTCCCATTCTGTAGGTTGCCTGTTCACTCTGATGGTAGTTTATTTTGCTGTGCAGAAGCTCTTTAGTTTAATTAGATCCTATTTGTCAATTTTGGCTTTTGTTGCTATTGCTTTTGGTGTTTTAGTCATGAAGTCCTTGCCCATGCCTATGTACTGAATGCTATTGCCTGGGCTTTCTTCTAAGGTTTTTATGGTATTAGGTCTAACATTTAAGTCTTTAATCCATCTTGAATTAATTTTTGTATAAGGTGTAAGAAAGGAATCCAGTTTCTGCTTTCTACATATGGCTAGCCAGTTTTCCCAGTACCATTTATTAAATAGAGAATCCTTTTCCCATTTCTTGTTTTTATCAGGTTTGTCAAAGATCAGATGGTTGTAGATATGTGGTATTATTTCTGAGG